>NW_012117666.1:1291430-1378518 GCF_000951035.1 Colobus angolensis palliatus
CTATCCATCCAGCCACCCATCTACCCATGCATCCATCCATCCATGCATCCATCCATCCATCCATCCATCCATCCATCCATCCACACACTCGCCCATCTACCCATCCATTAATCCATCCACCCATCCGCCCACCTATCCACTCATCCACCCACCCACCAACCCGTGTGTATCCATCCATCCATCCATCCATCCATCCATCCATCCATCCATCCTCTCATCCATCCACCCATCCGCCCACCCATCCACTCATCCACCCACCCACCAACCCGTGTGTATCTATTCATCTACCCACCCATCCACTCAGGCACCCACTTACCAACTCATGCATATTAGTTTATTCTCACACCTGAGACTGGGTAATTTACAAAGAAACAAAGAAAAGAGTTTTAATTGGCTCACAGCTCCATAGGCTGTACAGGTTGCATGGCTGGGGAGGCCTCAGGAAACTTTCAATCATGACAAAAGGCAAAGAGGAAGCAGGCACATCTTACACAGCCGGGGCAGGAGGATAAGAGAGAGGGGGAAGGTGCTACACACTTTTAAACAACCAGACCTTGAGATAACTCACCCATTATCATGAGAATGGCACCAAAGGGGAAATCTGCTCCATGATCCAATCACCTCCCACCAGGCCCCACCTCCAATATTGGGGATTACAATCTGACATGAGACTTTGGCAGGGACACAGACCCAAACTATATCACCATTCGTCTATCTATCCATCTAACCACCCACCAACTCATGCACCCACACCCCAAAACCCGTCTATCCATACATTTACCCATCCGTCTACCTCAACCACCCTTTCACCCACCCACACCCCCCAACCCATCCATTCAATCACCTATCCATCTAATCACTCACTCATCCTCTACCAACCTATCTACACACCTATCTGCCCTCCCATCCATCTACCTATCAGACTATTCATGTATATATTTATCCATTCATCCATCCATTCATCCATCCATCCACCCACCCAGTTATCCATTCGGCAATCATTGCTGAGCCCATTCTCCGTGCAAGGCGGAACAGAAATGGTAAGCCACCTTCTTTCTCATGAAGCATTCACTTACACTCAAAGGATCACAGCAATGTGTAAAAGCCAAACTAGAAGTATGCCCGATGAAGTATTCTAACCCTGAGGGGGAAGTGATTATATCTGGGGAAGTCAAGAAAGGCTCCTTGGAGGAAATTTAACCTTGAACGGAGCATGGCAACTAGCCAGGCAGAGGCAGGGTAGAAACATTTACAAATATAGTGGGGCAAGGAGCCCAGGGTTACGGGGACAGGGGAAGTTGCCGATGTTTGACTGCATGGCTGGACCACCGGGTTTGTGTGAGTTTGCTGGAGTGGTGAGCTGGAAAATCACATCTCAAAGGACACTGCTGAGTTATGTCATTGTGTCTGGATTTAATCCTGAAGGCAAGGGGAGCCACTGGTCAATTTCACAAAGAGTATGTCATGATCTATCTTGTGTTGTGAAAGATTACCTGGAGAGCTGAGATCTCTGCATTATCAGGACCAGAACTGGAAGTGAGAGGTGGGGGGTAGTCAACCAAATGAGAAGATGGAGTTCTGCAGCCATTGTTGAAACCAAAATAGTCATCATCATTGTCACTGTCATCATGTTCCCCAAGTGCCAGGTACTGTCCTACATGCTGGGCATGAGCTCCCTCATGGGGTCACACTGCAGCAAGTGGCAGGATCAGAGAGAATTCCAGGTCCCTTAGATGCCAAGTTCCATGATCTGTACCTGTCACTATATGACCCCAGGGTCCAAGATGTGGGCATGAGGAGCCACGTGGACTGGGGACATCTTGGGAGGACTCAGGGGCTTCCTCCAACCCGGGAGTCCTCAGGAGTGCCCGTCGCATCCCAGCCTGTATGGAGAACTCCCTTCTTTCCTTCTAATGACAATGGTTGTCCTCAAGGGAGCCTGCCCATCTGAAAGCAATGACTCACCTAGAGTCAAACTGCCTGGAGACATGGCTGAGCAGACCCTTCAGGGTCCCTGGTCTGTTTTGAATTTACAGTCACTTTTCATTTTCCTGAGCAGAGTCAGGGCTGCTTTGCTTGGAAGCATAACTTTAAGCCCCACTGCCCATCGCAAAAGGAGAGTTGAGGATTGATGCCCACCCCAGCAGAGAATGAGGACAAAGGAGTAAAATACGAACACTCGGCTAAACTAGTCCCTGCCCAGGCAGCCAGACCAGACAAAGCTGTCGATTCAGGTGCCCAGGGTGCCTGGAAACACCTGGATTCTCCCGATTTTATTCAGAAGCCAAATGCATTTGCCTACAGAGAACAAAAATAAATTTTTCTTCTGGTAAAGGGGAAATTGGCAAGTGCCAAGCGAAAACACATTTTCTCTTTCCCTGGACTCGATTGGATGAGACCGTGAACAGGCAAAAGGAGCTAACAGGCCTCCTGGCCCCAGAGCTGCATCCAGGTGGGAGCTGTTGAGGCCTCAGCTATAAAGGGAGATGGGAGGAGAGGAGGATGAGTCTCTTCCCATGACCTTGAGAGGTCACGATGCCAGGGCTGGAGGCATTGTAAGTAACTCTGGCTCGCCGTAACATTTCCAGATGTTAATGAATATTTCAGGAGTGATTGTGAAATTCGCTAAGCAAAATTTATTTCCCTTTGCTCTAACTTTAGAAATGAACGTCCCACGTCTCAGCAGGACTGGCCCTGCTGTGCCGTGCTGACTGTACTGCGAATCCACAGACTTTCCACTGAGTGGTAGCTGATCTGAGTGTAGTCATACAATGTCCATCACTCAGCAATCTCCCTTCTGAGAATCTGTTCTGCTGAAATGATCGTAGATGCAAATAAAGTTTTGTGTGCAAATCCATTAATAGCATCGTTACTTAAAATAAGGAACAAGTGGAAAAACCTAATAATTAGAGGAAACATTGATTGTGGCTCATTGACGTGATGTATTATTGTGCAGCTGCATGAACAATGTTTTGAATAATTTTTTAAAATCACAATAAAGAAACATTTTTCCAACATGATACCTAGTAAAAAGAACATACGATCAAGCATGGTGGCTCATGCCTGTAATTCTAGCACTTTGGGAGGCTGAGGCTGGCAGATCCCTTCAGCCCAGGAGTTTGAGACCAACCTCAGCAACACAGGGAGGACGTCTCTCTACAATTTTTTAAAAAATTAGCCAGATGTTGTGGTGCATGCCCATGGTTACTACTACTCAGGAAGCCAACGTGGGAGGATAGCTTGAGCTTTAGAGGTCAAGGTTGCAGTGAACTGTGATACTCCAACCTGCAGTGAGCTGCTGTACTCCAGCAACAGAGCAACCTGTTTCAAAAAGAAGAGGAAGAGGAAGAGGAAGAGGAAGAGAAAGAAGAAGAAGAAGAAGGAGAAAGAAGAAGGAGGAGGAGGAGGAGGAGGGGGAGGAGGAGGATGGGGAGGAGGATATACAAATGATCTATACTGAGTATTACATGTAAACACCATGTTCGTTGTCTTTGTGTGGGTTGATGAGAAGTTTGAGCTTCATCCCTAATCTTTACAGCATTTTTCAAGTTTCCTTAAGCAATTGTGTATTGATTTTATGGTCCAAAGCACAATGTTGTGGAAACAGGATAGGTCAGTGTTGCACAATTTTCCTTCTTGACTTCTTCTTTCTCCTGTCTTTTCTCCCTATCCCTTTGATGAGATTGGAAACAATGTCACACATTAAAGTAATAATATTTTGGAATCGATGTTATAACCCTTCGCCCCCAATTCTCCTAACAATCTGTGGTCAATTTCTCTTCTTCCCACATTCTCTCTTCTCTGACTGTCATTAGCTGTGGGACCTCCAGGATCTGGGCTCAGGGGCTCTGTCAGCATTCACCTTGAGTAGTCAGATGGTCAAAATGCAGCATAAAGGCTGGCTTTGGGGCTCTGACCAATGATGCTGGATTTTCCAAACTAAAGGAAGATAAGAAAGATGACAGTACCATCAGCACCCAGTTGAAACTAGTGAACCAGCACTTCCTGTCTGTGTGTGTCTCTGTGAGAACCCCGTGCTCATCTGTGGCTTCCTAACTTGGGCAGATAGATTTGCTTTATGGGTAGCTTTCCCTTCAGAAAGAGTCTTTGGTGCTTCTGTGTATCCACTGCAATACTTTGCAAAACAAAATACACAGACTGGGCATGGTAAACAATAAAATTGTGTTTTCCTGCAGTCCTGGAGGCCAGAAGTCTACGATCAAGGTGTGGGCAGAGCTGGTTCCCTCTGAGGCCTCTCTCGTGGCTTGAAGGTGGGTGTCTCCTTTCTGTGTCCTCACAGGGTCATTCACCTGTGTGTGTCTGTGTCCTAATCTCTTCTTACAAGGACACCAGCCAGATTGGATGACTGCACACCCTACCCAGTGTGACCTCATCTTAACTAATGACCCCGCAATGAACCTATTCCCAAATAAGGTCACATCCTCGGGTACTGCAGCTTAGAACTTCAACATAAGACTACAGAGGGTGCATAATTCAACCCATAGCACCTGAAATTTGTGTTCTGTTTCTTCAGCAAACATTCTAGCAAATTTACTTTTGGCAGGTAAAGATTGCTGTTTGATGGGAGGCTGAGGTGGGTGGATCACTGGAGGTCAGGAGTTTGAGACCAGCCTGGCCAACATGATGAAAATCTGTCTCTACTGAAAATACAAAAATTAGCCAGATGTGGTGGTGCATGCTTGTAATCCCAGCTACTTGGGAGACTGAGGCAGGAGAATCATTTGAACCCCAGAGGCTGAGGTTGCATTGAGCCAAGATTACATCATTGCACTCCAGCCTGGGCAACAGAGTGAGACCCCTTATTTAAAAAAAGATTGTTATTTGAGTGTTTAAAAAACTAACTGGTCACTCTTTGAGGTTCTCCAAGAAGGTTGGGGAGGAAGGGTTCCTATCTTAGAATAATCGTGGTAAAAATTAAGAACTCCAAAGGATGGTGAATGTTCATAAAGCTCATCACTATCTTGCAAAGAGTTGGTGCTGAGTAACTGTCCAGTGAATCACCGAGTCATGCTGCTGAAAGCTCTTTATTGATGGAAATTGTTTCAGGCACAGTCATTCTCCAGCATCGATGTGACGTTATTTACATCCACATCTTTATAAATGTTCAATAACTTTGCTGTCACAGGTTTGTCTTACTCATCACCTTGGATGTACAAAATATATGCTAGAATCTGATGTATTTTACAGTACATTAGTTTGAGTGGGAACTCCTCTGAAGCACCTCAAATGTAGCTCTTACTAAATTTAAACATTCCTTCAAAGGGGCTTTCACTTCTGGATACAGACATTTATAAGGCAAATATTCATTTTGTTGCAATAGGGTTGCAGGCTGTGATGACTGTGTAATGAAGACTATACCCCTACTTCTTCAGAGGTCTGGCTTTTGTCCTGGCTCCTGCAAGGTGACCTCTAACTATCGGGAGAACCCACCCCAATATTTTGACGTAGGTTCTTTCTATTTTCCATAAGTTTTGGCTGGCTGAGAAATAAAGAGAGACAGTACAAAGAGAGAAATTTTACAGCTGGGTCACCGGGGGTGACATCATGTATTGGTAGGACCGTGATGCCCACCTGAACCTCAAACCAGCAAGTTTTTTTTAAGGGTTTGAAAGGGGGAGGGGGTGTAAGCACAGGGAGTAGGTACAAAGATCACGCGCTTAAAAGGGCAAAAAGCAGAACTATTAATAAGGGTCTAACAAAGATCACATGCTTCTGAGGGAACAGGGCAAAGGGCAAAAGCAGAACTACTGATAAGGGTCCAACAAAGATCACAAGGCAAAGGGCAAAAGCAGAACTATTGATAAGGGTCTATGTTCAGTGGTGCACATATTGTCTTTATATACATCTTAAACAACAGAAAACAGGGTTTGAGAGCAGAGAACCAGTCTGACCACAGATTTACCAGGGCGGAATTTTTCCCCACCCTAGTAAGCCTGAGGGTACTGCAGGAGACCAGAGCATATCTCAGTCCTTACCTCTACCGCATAAGACAGACATTCCCAAAGCGGCTGTTTATAGGCCTCCCTCAAGGAATGCATTCCTTTCCCAGGGTATTAATATTAATATTCCTTGCTGGGAAAAGAATTTAGTGATATCTCTCCTACTTGCACATCCATTTATAGGCTATCTGCAAGAAGAAAAATATGGCTGTTTTTGCCCGACCCTGCAGGAAGTCAGACCTTATGGTTGTCTTCCCTTGTTCCCTAAAAATCACTGTTATTCTGTTCTTTTTCAAGATGCACTGATTTCATATTGTTCAAACACACATGTTTTACAATCAATTTGTACAGTGAACACAGTTATCACAGTGGTCCTGATGTGATGTACATCCTCAACTTATGAAGATAACAGGATTAAGAGGTTAAAGTAAAGACAGGCATAAGAAATTATAAAAGTATTATTTAGGAACTGATAAATGTCCATGAAAAATCTTCACAATTTATGTTCCTCTGCCACTGCTCCAGTGGGTCTCTCCATTCGGGGTCCCTAACTTCCTGTGACACTAACCCCTTGGAATTTCCCAAGTGATCAGAGCAGCTGTGTTGTTCGTGGGGGCCTCTACTCATGGTGTGGCTCAGGGCTGGCCCCTCAAGACTTTATGCAGATGAGATGACTCAGGATGGGGGCTGGCAAACCAGAAAGACCAACCATGTAATTAGAGGGTGTGGGCTTTGGGACATGGGAAATCAACTCCACTTTATGGAGGAGGGGAGGGCTGGAGTTTAAGTTCAGCCACATGACCAGTGGTTTAATCCATCTTGTATTAGTCCATTGTCACACTGTTAATAAAGACATACCTGAGACTGGATAATTCATAAAGGCAAGAGGTTTAATGGACTCTAGTTCCACATGGCTGGGGAGGCCTCACAAGCATGGCAGAAGGCAAAGGAGGAGCAAGTCACATCTTACATGGCTGCAGGCAAGACAGCATGTGCAGGGAAACTTCCCTTTATAAAGCCTTCAGATCTCACGAGACTTATTCACTATCATGAGAACAGCATGAGAAAGACTCGTCCCCATGATCCAATTACCTCCCACCACATCCATCCTATAATATGTGGGAATTATGGGAGCTAAAATTCCAGATGAGATTTGGGTGGGGACACAGTTAAACCATATCACGCCTCAATAAAACCATAGATGCTGACTCTCAGGCGGGCCTCCTGGGTTGGCCATACTTGGCACATATTGTCACGAGTACCTTCTGGGATAGGAAGGACAGCACACCATACTGCCCCATGCAGGGCTTCCCGGATGCCCCCAACTCTGTGTCTCTTTGTTTGCTTGTTCTAATTTGTATCTTTTTGCTGTCATTAGAATGTAATTGTAACCATAGCATTCCCCTGAGTTTTGTGATTCATTCTAGTGAATTATTGAAATGGAAGGTAGTTGTGGGGACATGCCTCCAAATTTTTAGTCAGGAGGTCTGAACTGAGGGTGGCCCTGGAGACCCCCAATCTTGCAGCTGATGTCTGAAGTGAGGGCAGCCTTATGGGGACTGTTGCCTCAGCCTGCGCAGTTTGGCCGAACTCCTTTGTGATAATTCATTGAATTCATTTTTTTTTATTTGCTCACACGTTTCATTTCTTACAATTTATATTTAGGTTCACAAAATTTAAAAATTTCAATTATAAAGCATTGAAAAGAGACATTTAATCACCATGTCAGACTGGCCTCTGTTCCATATGGACTCATCCATAGGAATATTAAACTAACGCTTATTCAAGACCTGCCTGCATCAGGGATAGTGGGAGTTGGGCGTCCATGCCAATTGGCATGAGGCATGGCCCTGCCCTGGAGATTTCAGAGCGTATTTCTGTCAATCTGGAATCACTGCACAGTCTATTAATATACATTATAATATATGTTATTTTGAATCATATAATTGTTTTTATTTATACTTACGAGTTTCCAGTCTATTAATGTCATGCCCAAATGTGTGAGGAAATCCAGTTCTTTATCTCTCTCTAAATGTGTGGCTTATCTCCCCCATCCTACCTCGTTAGGTAGCTGGTGGGGGTTTCAGGATGGGATGAGTGGGAAGGGAGGAGTAGGTGGGCTCTTGAGAGAACTTCACCGGTGATGGGCGAATTTGGGAGAAAGATCAGCTGCTTGTCCTTGCGTTTGCCTGACCACGAAGGGGCTTTGCTGTTGTCCATGCTCCACTGCATGCTGACCTTCCCTGGAGGGTTGACAGGCCACTTCAGGCTGGGGAGCCTGTTTTGACTGTTTATCTAAACTGCACTCCCAACTGACTTTACCAGCAGCCAAGAGCTGTATTTTGGTCTTTCTGTCTGTGACACATACATTTTCTGCTCAAACCATTCCTTCTGAACCTAAGATGTATGACAAGTTGAATGGTGTCCCCAATGAAGATGTGTTGAAGTCCTAATCTTCCATACCCTATTTGGAAATAGGGTCTTTGTGGGTTATCAAGTTAAGATGAGGCCATTAGCATGGGCCCTAATCCAATATGACTGGTTACCTTATAAAAAGGGAAATGTGGACACAGACATACACACAGGCAGAACCCCATGTGAATATAAAGGTATATAGGGGGGTGATGCCTTCACAGCCCAAGGGATGTCAAAGATTGTCAGCAAACACCAGAAGCAGGAGAGAGGTATGGGATAGATTCTCCCTCCAAGCCACAGAAGGAGAAGCTCTGCCAGCACTCAGTGTTGGGCTTCTGGACTCCAAGACTGTGAGAAAATACATTTCTGTTGTTTCAGGCCACCCAATATGTGGTATTTTGTTCTAGCAGCCTTGGGAAACTAATTCAGGAAGATAACAAAAGGTGAATTATGTTGCTCCCTAAAAAACTCAGCAGTCTCTTTACATATATTTTGGGTCTCATTTGGATAAAGAGTTGAGGCTTCCATTGCGTCCACGCTGGGATGGGCCGTGGACCTTCTCATCAACGCTTCTTCCCCTCAATATCCCAGAGCAGAAAGGCCACTGGACACACCAACTGCCCTACACTTAACAGGCAGCAGGAGAGTCCCCTCCACTGGGGAAGATGCTCAGTGTGACCTTTAGGTTTGGTCCTCATGTGTTCTATGAGATAAGACAACTTAGAATGTCCCACTTTCAGGGCAATATCTAGGTTTCACGTCCCTTGTTTTGCTGAAGAGTTCTATTAAACTCAGTTCCAAGACAAAGTATTGATGCATGGGCTCTTTATTCCCTAAGCCTGGGTTCCTCGAGGCAAGAAAGCTCATGGCTCAGCCTTGGAGGTAGAAGGCTGCAGAACAGGATCTCATAGGAGATGCAAACGCTTGCTGGATGTTTGCGTGCTTGGGTGAACATCTGAGCACCCTCTCGGCAGCCAACTGCACCAGGACAATGGTCAGCAGCCCCCCTGCACATCTCCACTTTGCATATTTGTGCTTTGAGAAGTATGTAGGTTAGGATGCTTTTGAATGTGTATTAGTCAGTTCTCACACTGCTATAAAGAATTACCTGAGATGGGGCAATTTATTAAGAAAAGAGGTTTAATTGGCTCATCATTCCGCAGGCTGTACATGAAGCATGGCTGGGGAGGCCTCAGGAAACTTACAATCGTGGTGATAGGCAAAGGGTGCAGGCACATCTTCACCTGGCCAGAACAGGAGGAAGAGAGAGAGGGCAAAGGTGCTACACACTTTTAAAGAACCAGATCTCATGATAACTCACTCACTATCATGAGAACAGCATCAAAGAGGAAGTCCATACTCATGATCCAATCACCTCTCACCAGCACCCACCTCCAATATTGGGGATTACAATTTGACATGAGATTTGGGATGGGACACAGACCCAAACTTTATCAGGCTGCAAATAACAGAAGCCCTGAATAAAAAGCATCAACATAAGATGTTTGTTAACTCACAAATAAGAAAACTAGGGGCAGAGTGGTTCTATAAAGTCTGCAGTTTCAGTGTTATGATGGCATTATCGAAGGCCTGGAAGATTCCTGTCTTTTTGCTCTTCCATCAGTGACACCTAGGCATGTCTGCCTCCAGGGTGGAGGATGTCTGCTGTAATTTCAGACTTCACAGGCAGACCTGGGTCTTCCGTGGCTCATACTTAGTTTCACTTTTCAAAGTAGGGAGGAAAATGCATCCCCTAGGCCCACACGTTCCTCAACTCCACTGGCCATAGTGGATCACCCTTCACTGCCTAGACTGGCCCTTGGCCAGGGGAAGGGCTAGTTCAGGCCAATCACATTTCAGTCCTGGGGAAGAGAAAGTTTCCCTCTCCCCAATCACAGAGCTGCAGAGACTCTGCTGCATGAGGAAGCAGAATGGCCCTTTTTGGGAAGGGAGCTGCAGTGTCTGCACAGGAGAATCCACGGTGTTATGTCTTGGCCAGGACACAGGGTAGAAATAGGTGAACAGACAGGTGTAGCAAAAGCATTCAGAGTAGAGTCTGTTTTAGGATTTAGATCTAGGATCATGCTCTGGGCCTTTAAAGCTCTGATATGGTTTGGCTGTGTCTCCACTGAAATCTCATCTTGAATTGTAACTCCTACAATTCCCATGTGTTGTGGGAGGAACCAGCTGAGAGGTGATTGAATAATGTGGGCAGGTCTTTCCTGCACTGTTCTTGTGATAGTGAATAAGTCTCACGAGATCTGAAGATTTTAAAAATGGGAGTTTCCCTGCATAAGTTCTCTCTTTCCCTGCTACCATTCATGTAGGATGCGACTTGCTCCTCCTTGCCTTCCGCCATGATTGTGAGGCCTCCCCAGCCATGTGAAACTGTAAATTCATGAAATCTCTTTTTCTTCCCAGTCTCAGGTACCTCTAACCAGCTGTGTGGTCAACTAGAGTCCAGGGTTCCCTAGAGGTTAATTGAGAGCGATTCCTTGGCCTCCCTGCCTCCTTCTTTTCTCAGGGTGCATCTCTACAGGGGACTTAACACCTTATTCTAGAACTATGAAACATGGGGTCTATAATGAGTAAAAGGAGGACCATAAGAGCTGCCTCTTGCTGGGTTCTGCACTCAGCTCTTCACTTGGAGTGTCTCCTTTAACAATCCTGCAAGGTAGGACCTATTGCCCCCATTTCACAAAAGAGGAAGCAAATCCCCAAAGACTGTGTTACCTGCCCAAGGAGTGGGACTGAAGTGGCCTGCATTCAGCTTCAGCCACATCTCTCTGGGATGCTATGCCCCTAGCAACCGTACTGGGATTCCTAAAACGGGGCTTTCTAAGTGACTTAGGTCATACTGATAGCTTGCGAAGACCCCAGGCTTTTTCTTCTTATCTCAAAAAAAAAAAAAAAATCATTTTGCTCCTCCCAACCACTGGCTCTGCTGTCACTTGTCTTTCCCCACCCACATTTGTGGAATCTTTAAGAATCCCTCCATCTTGAGCACAGGTCCAGGGGTTCCCAGAGGTTGCAGTGAGTGGAGACAGTGTCCTGCCCTGGTGACTCGGACCATGCATCCATCTTCTTAACCTCTCAGCCTGTGGGCTCTCCACCCTGGTTACCCTCTGGCTGATATCAAGGGTGCTGGTGATTGAAAATGGACAGTTCTCCTTCCTGATATCTTCCTGGGAAGATGCACTGAGCCGCTGGTATCTCCTCACTCTCCCTAGCCATTCTTTCCTGTGTCCACTGCAAAGATGTTCAAAGTCCTTTTGGAGCCTAGATTCTAGGCCCACATCAGGGACTGGCAGCTCCAGCCAATCCCTTGAGAGCCTCCCAGTTTTGCCCCCTGCCTGTCCTGCTTAACCTCAGCCCACAGGGCCTACACTTCTCAGTTTGCTGATTGGCTATGCCAGAGCAGAGGGCCAATACATGGCCAGCATGATCTTTTCACTGGACTGGTGACTGGTCAGTCATGCTGTGTGGCCAACACCATCTGTTAGGCTGCAGTGGCCAGTCCCTCACCTCTATACCATTGGTGTTCTGAGTGCTGACACTGTGGAAAATCTTGATCCTGGAAGTGGCCCAAGATTGGGAACAAAGTCATATGGTTTGGCTGTGTCCCCACCCAAATCTCATCTTGAATAGTAGTTCCCATATTCCCCACATGTGGGAGGAACCCACTGGGAAGTACTTGAATCATGCATGTGGTTACCCCCATGCTGTTCTCGTGATAATGCATGAGTTCTCATGGGATTAAGGGGCTTCTCCCACTCTTCCCTATGCACTTCTCCTTCTTGCTGCCATGTGAAGAAGGGCGTGTTTGCTTCCCCTCCACCATGAATGTAAGTTTCCTGAGGCCTCCCCAGCCATGCTGAACTGCGAGTCAGTTAAGCCTCTTTCCTTTACAAAATACCCAGTCTTGGGCATGTCTTTATTAGCCATGTGAGAATGGCCTAATACACAAAATAAGGATGTCCCAATTCACTACTCCTGTCAACATCATACTGGAAGTCATAGCTAATACAATCAGAAAAAGAAAGGAAATAAAAGGTATACAGATGATGAAGAAAGAAATAAAATTGTCTTTGCTTACAGGTGACATTATCACTTAAATAGAAAATATGAAAGAATCTGCAGAAACAAAACAAAACAAAAAACCTTCCTGGAACTAATAAGTGATCGTAGCAAGGTTGCAGTATACAAGGTTAATATACAGAAGTCAATTGGTTTTCTATGTACCAGTAATGAACAAGTGGAATTTGAAATAAAAAACACATTACTATTTACTTTGGCACCTTCTAAAATGAATTACTTAGGTGTAAATCTAAAACAAAATTGTACAAGACCCATATGAGGAAAGCTACAAAACTCTGATGAAAGATATAAAAAAAAATAAATAAATCTTGCCTGTGCATAGATAGAAAGACTCTATATCATCAAGACATCAGTTCTTCCTACCTTGATCCACACAGTCAATGCAATCCCAATCAAAAGCTCGCAAGTTATTTTGTAGGTATCAGCACACTGATTCCAAAGTTCATATGGAGAGGAAAAAGACCCAGAATAGTCAACTCAATATTAAAGGAGAAAAACAAAGCCAGAGAACCGAAATTACGTGACTTCAAGATTTACTGTGAAACTGCAATAATCAAGATAGTGTGGCCCTAGTGAAAGAATAGACAAATAGATCACTAGAACAGAATAGAAAGCTAAGAAACCATCCCACATAAATATAGTCAACTGATCTTTGACAAAGGAACAAAGTTAAAATGACCAAGCAAAGATATAATCTTTTCAACAAATGATATGGGAATAATCAGACATCTATGTGCCAAATAATGAAACTAGAAACAGACTCTACACACTTCACAAAAGTTAACTCAAAATGAACTATAGTCCCAAATATATAATGCAAAGCTATAAAACTCTTAGAAGATAATATAGGAGAAAATCTAAATGATCTTGGATATGGTGATGGCTTTGAAATACACCAAAGGCATAATCCATGAAAAAATAATTGATAAGGTAGACTTTATTAACATTAAAAAGTGTGCTCTATGAAAGACATGTCAGGAGAATGAGAAGACAAGCCACAGTCTGGGATAAAATATTTACAAAAGACATATCTGATAAAAGATGTTTATCCAAAATGTGCAAAGAACTCTTAATACTCAACAATAAGAAAATAAGAAAATGAACAACCTCATATAAAAAAAAGCCAAAGATCTGAACAGATACCTCACCACAGAAGGTATACAGAAGGCAAGTAAGCATATGCAAAGATGTCCAACATCGTATGTCATTAAGGAATTGCAAAATAGTAGACACCATTGCACACTTATTAGAATAGCCAAAATCCAAAGCACTGACATCACCACATGCTGGTGAGGCTATGGAGCAACAGGAATGCTCATTCATTGCTGTCAGGAATGCAAAATGATGCAGCCACTTGGGAAGGCAGTTTGGCAGTTTGTTACAAGACTAAACATGTTCTTACCATATGATCCAGTAATCTCACTTCTTGGTATTTATCCAAAGGAGTTTAAAACATGTTCACACAAAAGCCTGTGCACATATATATATAGTAGCTTCATTCATAATTTCCAAAACTTGGAAGCAACCAAGATGTCCTTCAGTAGGTGAGTGAATGAAAATATCTGTAGTATATCCAGACAATGGAATATTATTGAGTGCAAGCCGTAAAAAGACATGGAAGGAGAACCTTAAGTACATATTACTAAGTGAAAGAAACCAGTCTGGAAAGGCTGGATGATTCCAGCTATATGGCGTTATGTAAAAGACAAAACAATGGAGATCAGTGGTGGCTAGCGGCTATGGGGAGGAAGAGATGAATAGATGGAGCACAAGTCTGGAGGATTTTTAGAACAGTGAGACTTCCCTGGATGATACTATAATGGTGGACATGTGTCATTCTGCACTTGTCCAAACCCATAGAATGACCAGCACCAAGAGCAAATCCTAATGCAGATAATGGACTCTGGATGATAGTGGCATGTCAATGCAGGCTCATTAACTGCAATAAGTGTACCACTCTGGTAGAAGATGCTGATCATGGGGGGAGGCTGTACAAGTGTGGGGATGGAAGGTACTTGGAAAATCTCTGTACCTTCTGCTCAGTTTTGCTGTGAACTTAAAATTGTTCTAAAAATAAACTTTGTAGTTAAAAATAGAACTTTTTGGAGTGATGGAAATATTCTATATCTTGATGGTGATGGTGTATGCATTTGTCAAAACTAATCAAAATGGTGAGGTTCATTTAATAAAAGTTATATTTCAGAATGGCTGATTTGAAAAATTTAGAATTATCCCTAAAATCTGCTTCTCTGCAAAGGCAGCATTTTATGTGCATTGTATTTTATGATTTTGGCTTGGCTAATCATAGAAAAGGATGAAGTTTCTACAGTTGATGTGACAACTCTGAGCTTGGGGGTCTGTGTACTAAGTGCATCACCATCAGGATCAGAAGCTCCAGGGGCCCACCAGAATTATCATGGGCATGGGATTAATATGTGTGATCAGCATCTGCCCAGAATGGGCCCATGTGCCAAGGGGAGAGTGAAGGAACACCTCCCCTTGTGTGTGAAGTGTGAAAAGTGAAGGGCACCAATTGCAAGACTGGGGAGCAGGGGCCTGGCAGAGGTTCACCCTCTGGCCAGCTCAGGGCAATTCAGTTGAATTCAATTCAGCATAGGTTTGCTGAGGCCAGCTATACAGACCCTGCTGCCACAGCTGGTGAGGGAAGAAGAGAAGATGAGAACAACCTCCTTAAGGGAGTGGTCTGGGAGGCAGACGTAGACTGGGAGCAATGGTTTGTAGCTGGGGGGTCTCCTTTCATGATCTGTGTTGTGGAGTGTGGAGCAGAAGAGCTAGGGGTCTCTAACTGGGGGAACTGAGGGCAGTTCCCTGCCACAACATCTTTACCTGGGTCTTGGCATTGGGCAGGTTTCCACAGGTGACAATGCAAGAATGGCAAACCAGGAGGCGGAAAACTCGGGGTAAGGGATGTGGTATGTGTGTGCTCCTCTTGTGTGAGCAAGGTAAGCAAAAACAGCAGAAAGAACCAGAAAATGGACCAGCATCTTGGGGCTGACACCCAGGTGTCCCCAGGTGAGTGGGAAAATCCCCTCCCAGCCTGCCTTCCCATCACATGGTGTGCCATCTGCTCTGCTGGTTTTTGGTCTGAATGTCTGTGTCCCCCTCAAATTCATATGTTGAAGTCCAGACACACAAGGTGGTAGCATTTTGGGGTGGAGCCTTTGGGAAGTAAGGAGGTTATGGGAGTGGAGCTGCCATGGTGGGATTAGCATCTTTATAAAAGAGGTCCAGAGAGCTTCCTCACCCCTTATACCACATGGAGACTTAGCAAGAAGGTGCTGTCTGTGAACTAGGAAGAAAGTCCTCACCAGGAGCTAAATGAATCAGACCCTTGATCTTGGACTTCCCAGCATCTAGAACCATAAGCAATACATTTCTATTGTTTATAAACCACCCAGTTTATGGTATTTTGTTATAGCAACCTGGACAGAAGAAGACAAGCACCAAAACCCTCTTCACTGTGTGGAGCTGCCCCTCCAGCTATAGAGAAAAGAGTGGGTCCCGGACTCACTGAGCACCCTGGGGGGCAACAGGTTGGGGCCTTACCTATGCTGATTTATGCCAGGAGTGTACTTGAGCCTACAGGGATGCATGAGGCTGTCTGATGCTGTGAGTGGCAGAGTTGAGCTTTGCTTCATGAAGACCACTGGGCTGTGGGATGTGAATGGCCCAGAGCTAGGAGGTTCTTTCACCAGGGCAGGCTGGAGGTCAGTAGAATGGAGCCAGGTGGCAACACCGTAATAAAGGAAGGGGACAGATGCACAGAGCAGTTCAGAGGTGGAGTTTATCTTTCTTCAGCGCAAGTTGGACACGAGCCATGAAGGGAGGGTAGCATGGATCTTTCTAGGACTCTCAGCCTGGGTGACTTGGGGAATAATTAACAATAATAACTACATGTGACTATTACTGAGTGCCTATGTGTGCCAAAGAAGTTGTACAGCATGCTGAGATAAAGAATTCTAATTTTAATCTTCGCAAATCCTCTAGGAGGGGAGGGCTGAAAAAGCAGTCTCAGGGAGGGTAGGTGTCCCGCCCAAATATCCAGGAGGGACTAGAATTCAGAGCCTCAACTCATGTTTGTCCACTCCTGTCACTCAGCAGAGGTGATGTCCCAGGCTTGAATCTGGGTGCAGAGATTCTGGGTTTCAGACCTAAGCTGACGATCCTGAGAATGACCCGGCAGGTGGCTTGAGAGGAGTGTGGAGCTCAGGGGGCAGCAGGTGCAGCAGGAAGGGGACTGGAGGACCGTGAATGTGTCCCAGTGGAGAACATGGCAGAAGCAAGGGAGGAGGCGGTGAAGGGACCTTTGAGGAGCCGTGCAAACACAGACTGCGACCTGGCAGAGGGGTCTGCCACCTTCCTGACCTCCCCTCCCCTCCCCTCTTTTTCAAGCCATCTGTCTCTCCCTTCTCTCCATTTCAAACTAATCATTTATTTCCTTAAATAAACTGTAGCTTAGACATAACATTTCACCAGTGAGAATTAAGCACGAAAACTCCACCTGATTTTTTTTTCTTTTAAGAACAACCCAGACCTAAGCAAAACTGGAGCTTTGATTTACAAAATCACTCTCCCGGGCAAGCAGAAGGAAAGATGCAAATGAAAGCTACTGTTTGTAGTGAACACGCTGAGTACATGACTACGGTGTTCCTTCAGCCAGGGGGGTTGCAGTTGGCTGCAAACATTCATGGACCACCAGAAGGGAAGACAGGCAGAACGAAGGGCCGAGGCGTGGGGCAAAGTCTGACGTCTTCATTGCGCTCTCCCACAAGAAGCAATCGCTGGCGAGTGCCACGGAAAGCTGCAAGACAGGAACAGGCCAGGGATCCAGGAGGGCGCAGGAATTTGGGGAGCAGTTAATATCAACTTTGTCATTCATATGCTACTCTCCCTAAAGCAGAGCTGCCTCAGTGTGCCTTGGGGTCCTCAACTTCCTTGGCTATTTGATATAAGAACCCTGCATTGAAATTTGGGTGGGAAAAACACTGAAATACATGAAGAGAAGTTAGACAAGATTGGCAAAGTGAGCAGCACACATTGATAAGCAGCTTAGATGGAGCCCGCCCATCACCTGTCGTCCTCCATGGTGTCCAGGTGACCCAGGTTCTTCTAGGTTTGCAGTGGGAGCTAGAATGTTCCTGCCCAAAGAGATTCGGAAGCAATTACAGAAGTCCTGGGGGAGCCGAGGGCACGCTCATGGGGTTCAGGAACAGCCCACTCACCCCCTTTATTCTTCATTGTTCCAGCTTCAGCAAAAGCTCAGGTTTTCTTTTAGCTGGAGCCAGGGCCAGGGCAGGTGGGAGCCAGCCAGGCACCACCCCCACCTCCGCAGCCCTGGGCTTCTCACTCCTCCATTCAATTTCTGTGCAGCGACTAATTATACTTGACTAGTTGCCAAATATCCTATTTTGGTGCCTGAGCTCATATGACTGAGCCGTGATAACAAGGCTGTCTTTTTTCACACCAACTGAGTCATGAATAATGATCTTATATAGATATTTTTGGTGTGGGTCAGAATTTTGTTCTGTTTCTAAATGTTCCCTTTTTCTTCCTTTTAAAACCAGAGTGAGGCTTGAATGGTAGGCAGCTAAGCCTTCCCGAAAAAGGGTCAGAGACAGCTTTGATGCCAGGGTCTGTGGTCCCCTTTGGGAGCCAGGGCAGCCCTCTCTTCACTCTTTTCCCTCCTCCAAACACAAACTTCCCACGAAACCAATTTTATGTGCCAAATGTTCCCCAAAGCTGCAAATCTCGGTTCTGTGAGTGACATTGATTGAAAAACATGAAATCAATCACAACATTTATTAAGTATGTAAAATGTTGTACAACACCAGGGTTTCATATTGAGGTGTAAGCAGCACTAAATTAATAACTTCTGAGATCTTGGGGCCCCAAAATAGCCAGGAGATAGGCCTTGGGGAAGAGCAAATGAATCAATGTGATCAATTATTTGTCATTTACAATTTAAATAAGCCCCAGGGATAACATTAACATCGCAGTCAAAATTGGATAAGCCTCTCAATGATATCTGGAGTTATTATTTTGGGGCCAGGTCAGTGTTTTATTCACGCCTCACTTCTAAATTCCAATTACAGATGGCACTTGATCCTGAGGAAAGGAAGCGGAGTGAGGATGCTGGAGGAGGGAAGCGTGCCCAGGAGGCAGCGGACAGGAGGGAAGGAGGCTAGGCTGCCTGGAGTGTCTGTTCCACAGTCTGAGGGTGAGGAAACTGCTGGGTGGAAACAAGTCCTCCAGTGTGTGGCTTGGCGAAGGTGAATATTTAACACCGTCTACGGTTGACTGAGCAGCTCAGATTGTTCTAGGGAAGCGTTTCAGAAAGTCTTATGAGCCTTTTTTTAGTATTATTTTTAAAAAATCGGGTTGTTAATGGCAACCATTGAAAAGATGATTGAATAACTGCATGATGCAAGCAGTGTGCCGCCGGGCCTGGAAATGGAATGGGAGTGTCTCCATCACTGCAGAGGTGGCATTCTGATCTATCGTGTGTGTGTGTGTGTGTGTGTGTGTGTGTCTGTGTGTGTCTGTGTCTGTGAACATCGGGCAGGCCCTTCTGCCCTCTTTCAACCTCAGTGACTGAGAAAGAAGAACTGCTCCTGTGAACAGGTTACCCCCAGGGCTCCAGCGTCCCACTCGTGGAGATGTTTTTCAACCCCCAAGAGAAACACCCTTTGGATAAGTATTTGTGAGCATTGAAATAATCCTCAAAACATGTCCTTTGTTCCCCCCACCCCTCTCTAGTTAAGGACATAACATTCAATTCCTTTTGCCGTCTCACCTAACCTTACATTCAGCTTAGCAGCAGTGTGTGCTTTGGGTAGAAGCTCATACAGAGGGATCTCCAAGAGCTGAAGAAGCAATCCGTTATTTGGCTTCCAGAGTTCTCTTCCAGTGCTGGGGAGAATTGGCAATCCCCCCTTCCCCTGCAGAAAGAACATGGTGCTCTGTGTTCCTGGGTCATCGTTCTCCCAGGAGGGGCTGCTGAACCCACAATGCGCCATTCAGTCTTCTCAAGAATTGGCAAGAAAGAGCCTTGTGCATTGAAGGCCACTGAGGGCATGTCCTCCTAGGTCTGCAGGGCTTTCCTCAGCAGACAGGACTTTTCCAAAACCTTGGACACATTCTCCCAGGTAAGCAAAAGCAGCAGAAAGAACCAGAAAATGCATCAGCAACTTGGGGCTGACTCCCAGGTGTCCCCAGGTGAGCGAGGAAAACCCCCTCTCAGCCTGCCTCCCTATCACGTTGTGTGCCACCTCTCTGCTGGTTTCTTGGTCTTCTTTGGATCGGGAATGCATTTGAGGAACTGGAGGAAGCACAGGCCTCCCACTGGATTGCTGCTGCCAGACAAACTCACAGGATTCCATAGTCCTTCCGCGGTACCTTGAAACCATTTAGGGCAGCACAGCCCCCTGGAATGCTCCAGGGTGATGGGAACATTCTATGCCTCTATTGTCCAGTGTGGAAACGACCAGCCACATGTGGCTATGAGCACTTGGAGTATGGGCAGTGTGGCTGAAACACTGACTTTCTAATGGTATTTAATTGGGACTCCTGGATTCAGGTCAGTGGCCTTTGGCAAATGAAGAATGACAGTAGGTTCTTAAGTGTTCACTCATGGGCACATTGACCTTCACTTTCAGCTTAGGGGCTGGGAGCAGGGGGACTCAACAGAGGAGTCTGGAGAGTGAGGGTCAGGGATGATGCAGCCACGTTTGCGCAGCGTCCCATTCCTGTCCCTGTCACTATCACTATCATCAAAGCAGCCCCAAGTGCCAACCAGCCTTTGGGCAGAGCCTTCATCTCTGGGTCCTGAGCTTCTATACGTGAAGCGGCTGGACACACATTCATCTACATTCACACCTACTTGAAGGCGGGCACCAAAAAACGCCAGACATTGCGGGCAGCCTGTCCATGCCCCTGACAGTGGGGATGGGGACGTGATCGGCTGTGCTTCCTGTCGGAGGCAGTCAGGGATGGGCAATGTGAACAAACAGCGCAAGGTCCTTTTTGAACACCACTGACCTTTTATGAGCCCAGGTCCCCCCAGGCACTGCCTTTTCTTGGGCCTTTACGAGGAAGAGAAGGACTTCTCTTGTGAGCTTTTCTAGGAGATGTGAGTATCTTTGAAAGGGAAATAATCATTTAAAACGAAAATGCTTCTTACCAACGTCCAGCTCTAGAAACCTGCGAACTAAGGACCATGGGAAACAGGCCCTCCAGGTGGCATTTTAGAGCAAAGTCGGGAGTGACCGTCGCTGGCAGGCACCTATAGTGATGAAATGGGACAGTTCTCTTATCCTCCTTGCAGGACATGTGACAGGGGTGTGGCCCTCTCCTTCGGTCACCCACTGCTCAAACCCCTCGCGGAAGCATGCAGTTGGGCAGATGCAGAGGCCGTGGGGATCACTTCTGGTCTCTGGCCCCACAGCAGCATCTAGCGATGGGTGTCTTCGACTCCCGAAGCCCGAGTGGGCACGTGTTACCGAGTCCTGTTAGATTTGCTGTTTGCAGACAGCTTGTGTGTTAATCAGCTCAATGAACCCTCTGCCTTATCCCAAGAGCAGGGCCAGTGTGACAGGCTTCTGTATCCTGAGTCCTTGCCCAGTGTATCGGAAGAATTGGATCACAGGTGAGCTTGAGGGAAGACAGCAAGGTTTTATTGAGTGGTGGAGGTGGCTCTCAGTGAGACGGATGGGGAGCGGGAAGTGGAGGATGGAGTGGGAAGGTGGTCTTCCCCCGGAGTAGGACTGCCCAGCAGCCATATTATTCTCCCACCGCCCTCGGCTGAACTCCCCTTGGCGTCTGGATTTCCTTCCTCATCCCTCTTTCTCTGCCATGTTGTTCCATTGTCACTAGCCTGCTGGTTCTGACATTCAGCTGTTTGTGTGTGTGCCCACTGAGGTCTCAGTTCTATATGGGGGAAGGATGGGGAGTGTGGCAGGCCAAAAGGCAAATGTTTGGGTGCAAAACCAGAAATATCTGTCTTCATTTAGGGCTGTGGCTCTTCAGGCTTGAGGGTGGGGCCTTTGCCGGGGAACCACCCTCTTCTACCCAGCATTTCCCTGTCTCCTGTCCGTATCAGTGACACCTGCCTCCATGTGATGTGTCTGTCCTTTTTGAACAGAGATTTCAGCCCTGCATCCCAACAGACATTTCAGAGATCTGTTCTCCCAACACAGCCCCTCCTCTCCTTGCCAGGGTGCTCAGTGTCTCTGCTCTTGAGGTCAAGGGCCAAGAACCCAATGCAGAGGACACTGTGTGATGATGTCTCCCAGGGTTGCTCCTGCTGGTAGGAGCCTCACCACCCTGGGACCAGCCCCAGACCCCCAATATCTTCATAAGGCTCTTTCCCTCCCTGGGTGTGGCTGGTCCTAAAACTACTGCCACGAGTGGCTCCTGAGTCTTTTGATGGGGGTTAGAACATTTCTGCCATGTAACTGCCTCCCCAAGGCCAGGGACAGCCTGTCCTCTGAGTGGGGATCACCATGGGCCACCCCTGGAGCTCATCTTTGTGTTGCCAGCACCAGGCGGCACCTTCCACTGTGCTCTGGGCTTTTGGGTCCCTCCACAAAGCAACATCTTGATGCTACCCCCTCCTGTGCCTCCTGCTAAGAGTGGCAGCCTTTCAGATTGGGTGTGATTGTTGGGGATGGGGGAGGCTTAAGGAGGTAGAGGAAACATGGGCCTTAAATGGGAGTTTGGAAGGGCTGAGAAGGACTCAGAGGCCCTGGAGACCCCAGATTCCAGCTCTGCCTACTTGACCATGGGGCAAACCCACCCACTGGGTCTACTAAGAACCCCTCCCTCCCGGCATTGTGGGGAGAGCTGAGGAGTTGATCTGTAAAAGCCCTCAGCCCTGCTGTGCTTGGAAAAACCTCTCCCCAGATCCGGGTGCCACGTTTGTCTTTTATTTTTCCACAGGTGAGCCGAGAGGTGCAACTTCCTTCTTCATTTCCTCTGCCCCCAAGCCTACACTACAGTAACCCTTTAAAGATTCCTCCCAAATACATACCTGCCCAACCTTGACAGTGAGATTCGCCCTTGTGTTTGTTGGTTATCCTATCTGGGCAGGAACCCTTTCCTCCTGTAGTGGCGGGCAAAATGGAACTCAGTTGGCCTCCTCTTTGGGGAAAGGGAGTGGATAAGAAGATCATGGAGGTACATGTGAATTAATTAACTTAAATTCAAATTAAATTCAGATTTTAATTACATTTAATTCACATTTTAAACTGATTAAATTAAGTCACATTAAAGTCAAATTTTATTCAGCCAAATTTCTTTTAGAATAAACTCAATCTTCTTTGAGGTCAGTTTTAAGATGATCAACTATTGGCCAAGTATTTGTTGACTACCTCAACTGTTGACAATACTCTGCTAAGGTGTTGAGATGCAAAATAAGCTGTGTTTTACCTGCAGGTGACAGAAGGATGAGTTCTGCCTTCCTTTCTTTTTATTTTTTTCCCCTTTGAGGCAAGGTCTTGCTCTGTTGCCCAGGCTGGCATATGGTGGTGCAATCATGGCTCACTGCAGCCTCAAATTCCTGGGCTCAATCGATCTTCCTGCCTCAGTCTTTTGAGTAGCTGTGACTACAGGCATGTGCCACCATATCTGGCTAATTTTATTTTATGTTATCGTAGAGACAGGGTTCTTGCTATGTTGCCCAGGCTGGTCGTAAACTCCTGGCCTCAAGCAATTCTCCTGCCTCAGCCTCCCAAAGTGCTGGGATTACAGACATGAACCACTGTGCACAGACCTTTCCTTTTTCTTGAAGGTGACATAGCTTGGCCAAGGATCCAAGGTTTAATTTAAAACAAAAAGTAAATTCAGAACAATGCAAGATGTCCAGTTGTGTGAAGGCATGGAGTCTGTTTCCCACAGCACAGCAGTAACCCCATCCCCAGGGCATCTGGGTACAGCTGGTGCACAGCAGGGACAAGGCAGGTAGGGTGTTCTAGACAACATGGCCTCCTCCCTGGGAGGCTACACCCAGTGACCAAGACCAGCTCTGGTTCCCGGGCCTGGGCCCCATGAAGTGGCTCTGCTTCTTGGGGGAACTTATACTGTCTCAGATTCTGGGCCCTAGGCTGACCTTTCTCTCACTTTGGAATTGGGTCCAGAGTTTGAAATTGGCATGATGTGAATGGAATATGAAAGTCTCCTGCAATTCAGCCATATAAGAAGGAGTAAAAGAAAAGAAACAAATGAAAACTTCCTCATAATCCTCACTCCTTAAATTTGGGCTGTAAATAGCAGTGACTTTCTACCAGACACTATGGTATGGAAAAGGGGAAGAGTCATCGCCTGGTGAGAAATCTGACAAATGCTCCTCCACCAGGTAAGCATGAAGGTCACCACAACCGTGATGCATCAGCTGCCCTGGGTCTGATGTGATGGGAATAGCAACTTCACCTCTGGGGTCTTCCTTCCCTAAGACCCGTAACCCCAGTCTGATCACAAGGAGATCATCAGACAAGTCCCACTAGAGGGATATTCTATAAATGCCTGGCCAGTCCTCAAAACTGTCAAGGTCATAAAAAACAAGGAAAGCCTGAGAAATACTGCTGGGCGGAGACTGAGATGTGATGATCAGATGCCACATGGTGTCCTGGGTGGGATCCTGGGACAGATAAGGAGATTAGGTAAAAACTAAGGAAATCCAAGTAAGGTATAGATTTTAGTTGACGTATCAAAGTGGGTTTGTTAATTGTTACAAATGTAGCATACTAATGCAAAATACTAGTATTAATAGGAAAAACTGAATGTGGGGTACATGGGAACTCTCCAAACTGTTTTTGAAATTTTTCTGTAAAGCTAAAACTATTCTAAAATAAAAAGCTATTAAACATTTTCCCTCCTTTTACCAAGAATAGTCAAATTCATAGAGACAGAAAGTAGAAAGATGGTTGCCAAGGGCTAGGGAGGGGGCACCAGAGGTTAAGGATTAATGAGGACAGAGTTCAGTTTTGCAAGAAAGAAAAGCAAAGCAAAGTCCCGTGGATAAATGCTGGTGAAGAATGCACAACGAAGGGAGTGTAAATGTCATCAAACTGCACACGTAACAAAGGTTAAGGTAGTAAATTTTTTGTTATGTGTGTTTTACCATGAATAAACATTTTTTTAGGTTTTGACATTTGATTTTTTTTTCTTTTTAAGTTCTGGCATACATATGCATAAGATGCAGGTTTGTTACATAGGTATTTGTGTGCCATGGTGGTTTGCTGCACCTATCAACCTGTCATCTAGCCTTTAAGCTCTGCATGCATTAGGTATTTGTCCTAATGCTCTCCCTCCCCTTTCTCCCAACCTCCCAACAGGCCCCGGTGTGTGATGTTCCCCTCCCTGTGTCTATGTGTTCTCATTGTTCAGCTCTCACTTATGAGTGAGAACATGCGGTGTTTGGTTTTCTGTTCCTGTGTTAGTTTGGTAAGGCTGATGGTGAGACAGTGTGGTGGTTCCTCAAGTATATAGAACCAGAAATACCATTTGACCCAGCAATCCCATTACTGGGTATATGTCCAAAGGATTATAAATCGTTCTACTGTAAAGACACATGCACATGTATGTTTACTGCAGCACTATTTACAATAGCAAAGACTTGGAACCAGCCCAAATGCCCATCAATGATAGACTGGATAAAGAAAATATGGTACATACACACCACAGAATATTATGCAGTTGTAAAAAAGAATGAGTTCATGTCCTTTACAGAGACGTGAATGGGGCTGGAAACCATCATCCCCAGCAAGTAAACAATTTTTTTAAAACTTCCCTCATCATCTTCCATTGCAGCCTTGGCCCCTAGCTGCCCAGTGTGTGCCAAGGAGTGTCTTAAAAGCCTGCCTACACCTGTCCTCCCAGCTTTGCCTTCCTTTTGGGTCATGCAGCTCAAGAGCAAGGCTCTGCGCTCAAAAACGCCATGCCTTAGGAGAACGTGTTAACCGCACATCTCTACACTCAACACCACCATGCCTTAGGAAGACGTGTTGACCACACATCTCTGCACTCAACACCACCATGCCTTAGGAAGACGTGTTCACTGCACATCTCTGCACTCAACACCGCCATGCCTTAGGAGAACGTGTTGACTGCACGTCTCTGCTCCCATTTCCCTGTGGACTCAACACCCAGTGGTTTCTGCCTGGTGCTGAACAGCTTCTCCCAGGGTCCTAAACAGCCCACAGTGGACAGATGTGTGGCTGACAGCAGCTGATCAGAAGAGTTCTCTTGTAACCCAGTTGGGGAGAACAGATTTACCGCCTTTCTAAACATTTCTGATTCCTCCACGAATGTTTAGGAGCTGGACGGACGGTGATGACTGATGAGTCGTGTGTGCTGGGCCCCCTGTCTTGGCATGGAAAACACACAGGTGCTGTCCTCCACGCAATTACCCTTTGCTGCTTTCTAGCAGTGACGTATTTCCACCACCGATAGCACTCCCCTGGCCGCCTTCCCTTCGGGTGACAGCTCTTCACCTTGTTACGTGGCAGGCTTCCTCTATGCATGATAAATAGTCCTCATTTTCTTCCCAACAGTCCCACAACCAATAAAAAGCAATAAAAGTGAAATGACACACAAATTGCATCCCCAAAGGGCTGTAAAGGCCTAAGATGTTGCTGCATGCAATGATCAGATGAGATTCTTTGCCTTTAAACAAATAACCCTCATTAACAAAGAGAGGTATTCAAATGAGGGGGAGGCAGGGCCTTGGGGGGCTTGGGCAGGGCAAAGAAAGGTGAGTGGGCTGATGCCAGCTCACCTCCAGGTGCTGGGGGCTCCGAGTGCATGTAGAATGGGTCAGGAAGCTTCTTTGGGATGATGGCAGATGACCCAGAGACACACCTGGCAATTTTGTGCCGTAGCAAATGGCCGTGTCATTGCTCTGGGTTTTGGATTAGTGAAAAATGATATTGCTGCAGCTTTTAAGAAGCCTCAAGAAACACTGATCTCTGGTTTGTGTGTGCCGTAATGATCAGATGTGACCATCCCCTAGAATCTCCCCAGGAAACTTAACAAGAACCGATGCCCAGATCTTGGGCTTAGCGTTTCTGATCCCGTTGCTTTTGGAGGATGCCAGCATCTCTGTTTTTAAAGGGAAGTGCCTGCAATATGCAGCCAGGTTAAGAGCCTTGGGAAACCCAGGGTCCACACATAGCACACTGGCAGAGGCTTGTAATGTTCAAAGTTCTCCATTCTCTAAAGTGATGGACTATCAGCTCCTCTCCCTCCTGGCACCCTCCTCATGGGAACATGCAGCCTTTCCTGATTTACCAGAGAGGAGGAGGAGGGAGGAGAAAGCAGTGAATTCTGCCCAACTACCTATGAGAGTTTAATTTCCTCCTACTTACCGAGTGCCAGGTACCTGCTCAGTCCCTCCTCACACCAGCCCTGTGTGGCATCACTGTCCTCTTGGTAAAGATGAGGAATTAGGGCAGCAGCAGGAACCCAGGCTGCTCCCCACCCCTGCAGATCACACCTGGTTTGGAGTTGGGGTCTATGATTGGGCATGAGTGGATGCCAATGGGAGATGCTAGAACAGTCTACAGAGCTGGGCATTTGTAAAGTGAGCAGCCTGGGAGGCTTCCAATGAGAGCCAGGCTTGGCAGTGGCTCTTGGAGGCTCTCTGTGCACCCATAGGTGGGCTGGCTGGAGGAAATAACACACTAGAAAGTGTAGTGTTTGAGGTAACAGTTAGGAAATACCAAGTTACCAAGTGGAGTCACCACAGTTAGTTTTAAATGTGAACAATATTTTGCCTTTGGCTGTTCCCAAAATGTTTTTCTAGAATGAGGGGCCTGAGTGTGCATTGGCACGGGAGGATCCCTGCCTCACCTCTAATCTTTCAGAGGGAAAAGAGTAAGGTAGGCTTTTGAGCTATAGGACACACATCAACCCCAAGCAAGCACTGAAAAGTGCAGGTGTGGTTACCCTCTCTGGTGTGCCCCGCCCTCTCTGGGAAGCTCATTTTCCTTCCGTCAGCTGCAAGCAGGGTCTGTTGTCCTGGGCTTGGAGATGGCTGCATTCGCACCATCAGAGGCGGTCTTGCCTGGAGTCTTTTGCTTGCAGCCACACTGGCACTTACGGCTGCATCTCCTGCCTGACAGACAAGTCTATCATCCCCAGGAGGCACAGAATCATCACTCACTGTCACCCCAGCAGGGCCCCAAGGGGCCAGAAAGGCAGGAGGCCTCCAAGCAGAGCCAGGGGAACCCAACGCATGTCGGTGAAAGGCAAATCCTAAAAGTAACCTCAGAGAGACTTTGGCTGGGAGGGAGTCATGGTCGTGCCTTCTGACCTGTCCAGGCCCTGGGATCAGTTGAGCCACATGCCCAGCATCGTGGTGACTCTGACAACACATCCACATAATTCCCTGGGCCAGGAGAGAGACTGGAATATTTTTAAATTCCAAGC
The DNA here is from genome assembly GCF_000951035.1 of Colobus angolensis palliatus. Taxonomy (NCBI): domain Eukaryota; kingdom Metazoa; phylum Chordata; class Mammalia; order Primates; family Cercopithecidae; genus Colobus; species Colobus angolensis. The sequence continues at coordinate 1,319,348 of NW_012117666.1, forward strand.
AGCGCTGAAACAAAAAGACAGTTCTGGGTACTTTTTTTTTTTTTATTTTTGAGACAAAGTCTCACTCTGTTGCCCAGGCTGGAGTGCAGTGACACAACCTCAGCTGACTGCAACCTCTGCCTCCCGGGTTCAAGCAATTCTCCCACCTCATCCTCCCAAGTAGCTGGGATTACAGGTGTGCACTTCCATGACTGGCGAATTTTTGTATTTTTTTGTGGAGACAGGTTTTTATCATGTTGCCTAGACTGCTCTTGAACTCCGAGGATCGAACTATCTGCCTACCTTGACCCTCAAAGTGCTGGGATTACAGGCTTGAACCACCGCATCTGGCCCTTGGTATTTCAGCTGACTAGGATCCCGCTTCACCAGGGTCCCTGGAATCCAGGCATCGGGTTGAGTGAGGTTTTCCTCCCCACAGACCAGAGAGAGAAGCCAGGGAAGACTAGAGTCCAGCAAGCATCACGTGGCCTCACTGGTGTGTTGAACACTTGGCAGTCACTAATATTTCAGCTTTAATCATGAAAGCTGGACTTTTAGATGGGCATCGAGACACCTGGGGTGTTCTAGCTGAGAATATAAAAACAGATGTGAGGACTGTGAGGACAAAACAAGGCTGAAACAGTGAAAACATCTGACGCCAGTGAGGGCTCTGGTCCAGTCACACCACTTTCATCTGGGTGACTTTCAAGTTCCCCTTCAACAGGACCGTAGGTGGCAGGGATTCCACCACGCCTAGTGTGGATGCGCCAGAATCGGGATGCCGCTGGCGGGTGTCAGCAATGGGTTAGGCTATTTCTGGCGCAGACCAGCTGGTTCTCCCAGCCTACCCTTGTGACGTGGGCTCTGCTACCTTCCCTGTCAACATCATCACTGGAGGCTTTGTATAATTTACTCATTCATTCAGTAAGCATTTACATACCTCGGTAACATTTCCTCATTGGATTTAAATTGCTGGAGACGGTTGTCTACGCTGGCGGGCCCGTAAGGAGACTAAAACAGACTCTGTCCCATTTTACAACTAGTGGGCAGGACGGGAGGAGGCCACACATCCACAACAGGGAGAGAAGTCGGCAGTTTATGGAGTGATTATGATGAGCCCTGCACCGTGGCAGGCAGGTGCCCTGCGGTTTAAATGTTTTGCTCCACCCTGTCAGGTGGGTGTTATTTCTTCCCATGGCAGGTGGAGATATGGAGATGCGGAAGGCGGAGCGATCTGCCCAGTCAGGACTCTGACTTTGCTCCCTCTCTTCCCATATGTGAGGTTGCCCCTGTGCTGCACACACACAATGTGGAACAAGGAAGCACCCCATGGGTACTCTAAAAATGCAGGCAGAGTCCAAAGAACTCACCTGGAGATCAGCACGGTCTGGAGAAGAGGCACAGTTAGGGCATGAGCTGGCTCAGGGAGGATGGGCAGGGTTCAGACAGCAGAAGAGACATTTCTAGTGTCTGAGCATCAGGCACCTTGCCATTCTGTCCACAACAGGAAGGCAGGAAGGGAATTGCCGAACCAGAAGAAAATTGCCTTCTCATTGTAGACAGAATGGCAAGACCCAAAGAGAGTTGGGAGAATGTGGGCCATCATTACAGAGTGGCATGTGGCCTGGAGTCCACCTCCCATGCAGGGAAAGAGCAGAGAGCAGGATACAGAGCCCTCAGGGTCACTCTGCACAGTTCAGGTGCCCTTTGGGGAGCCTGCGTCCTGGAGAGGGCAGATCACTGTGCATGCATCCATGCTGTACAGGTTTATAAAATTCAGACATGGCTCTTTTCTGCAGTCACCAGCCCCTAAGGTGGCTGAGACCCCAGGTCCCAATTCCTGCTGCTGTGCACTTTGCTTGATAGATCACAGTCCACAGAGCTTCCCACAGAGCCCACCATCTCGCCTGACCCAGCACTTCACACTTGCTCTTCCTCCTTCCCTGAATGTTTTTTTCCCTGAATCTTAACACAGCTGGCACCTCTCATCTTTCTCCTCCTCAGATAGGACTGGTCTGCCCACCCCCACCGAAGGCACGTACTTTGTGTCCTCAGTCACAGCAGCCTTTTAAAGTTTACCTGTGTCTCATCTAATGATCACCTCAGTATTGTTTTAACTTGTATTCCTGGATGCCTGGGGATGCTGCCCAGCCATGCATGTGTTGGTTGGCTGCCTGGAACCCTCCCCTGTGGCTTGCCTGTTGACGGTCTTTGCCCGTTTTACTATTGGGTTGTCTTTTTCTTGATTTGTAGAATTTCTTCATGTCTTATGAAAAGTATTACTATATCTTATAATCAACAGTCTCCTCCCCTAATAGCTGTTTCTTTTATTTATGATGCCTTTTGACTGTGGTCACCAGCCATACAGAAGTTAGAGTTAGGTACAGCGAAATGTGATAACCTTTTCCCATGTGATTTCTGCTTTGGTCTTGTTTAAGAAATCCTTTCCCATGCAGTATGCTGAAGGTGGTCTATCATTTCTTCCATTTATTTTCAAGGTTTATTTTCCATGTTGGGTTTCAAACCCACTTAGGACTTATTTCTGTACAAGATGTGAGCATCTAATTGTATTTTCTTTCCATATGGCTGGACTGTTGTCCCTGCACAATTTATTGAGCAGTCCCACTGATTTGTAATGCCTTCCCTATCAGTTAGATAAAGATCTACCATGAGAAACACAAAGCCCCAAGATAAATGGATGAAACTAGATAGAAGTGTATTTCTCACTCAAGAGTGAGTCTGGGACAGCCTTTCCTGGGCCAGTCTGCTGGCTCTGCCAGGAACCCAAATTCCTGAATCCCTAGGGCATGACTGGAGCCTTCATAGTCCAAGGTGAAGTTCCCACCAACCCCTGAGTTTCCAGGTGGCATGATGGAGGGAAAGAGGGAAGGAGGGTCAAGGACAGGTCTCAGCTACATTCTAAGCCACCGTCCAGCATTTCTGTCTCTTGCTTTAGCTAGACTTTTTTTTTTTTTTGCAAAGGAGTTGGAAATTCCAAGTAGCCTGGTTCTCAGACTTAGAGTGCACATCCAGCAGTCTCTACCACATCTTCCGTATCTTATGCCAAAGTTATATATATGCAAATATATATTTCTGGATTTTTAATTCTGTTCTGCATATCTAGTTGCCTATTCAAATATGATAGCCCTTAATTACCATGGATACATCTTGACAGATAGAGCAATCTATCTATAGACGGTGATGTGTCTTGGATATTTGTCCCACCCAAATCTTATGTGGAAATGTAACGCCCAGTGTTGGAGATGGGGCCTAGTGGGAGATGTTTGGGTCATGGGGGCGGATCCCTTATGGCTTGATGAGTTCTTTGAGATCTGGTTATTTAAAAGTGTGTGGTACCTCCCCCTGCCTCACTCTCTTGCTCTCTCCCTTGCCACGTGAGACGTCTGCTTCCCTTCGCCTTCTGCCATGATGAAAGCTTCTTGAGGCCTCTGCAGAAGCCGAGCAGATGCCAGCACCATGCTTCCTGTAAAGCCTGCAGAACCATGAGCCAATTAAACTTCTTTTCTTTATAAATTACCCAGCCTCAAGTGTTTCTTTATAGCAAAGCAAGAATGACCTAACACAGATAGAATGGCGGAGATGAGCCTCCACCACTTTCTGTCTTCCCTTCCCCCCGCATGTCTGTGGTTCTTCTTTTCCTCTTCCATGTGAATTTTAGTGAGAATTGGTGTATCAGGTATGGCAGCACTTTTGATTATGAATTTTATTGAATTTCATTGAAATTATAGATACATTTGGGGAAGTATTGATTTATTTATGGTATTACTCCATCTACCTATGAACATTATAAATCACTCCATTTATTCAGTCTTCTTTTATATCCTTCAATAATATTTTATAACTCTCTTTTCTAGCTCATCTTTCCTTAGATTTATTCCTGGGTAACTTACAGTTCTTGTGGTTTGGGTAAATCTTTTTTTTTGTTTGTTTTTTTTGATGACATTTTTGAATGGGCTTTTCCTAACATACAGAACGACTTCTGATATTTGAATATTGATTTTGAATCTAGATTCACTTACTAGTTTTAATAGGTAGTCAGTAGAATGTCTTGGAATTTCTCTGTAGACAGTCTATTTATCTGCAAACAACGGCATTTTGCCTTCTCATCCGAATTCACATTCTGTCAGTTCTGTTCCTTACATTGAATGGGCCAGCACCTGCAGAAAAGTATCAGGAAGGCGCCATGATAGCAACATTCTAGAAAGTTCCTGATGTCAGTATCGTTTCGTGACTCTAAAGTTTCGTCATGAAATTCAGTGTTTGCTTTTTCTCCTTCTCCTCGGCACTTCTTTCCCTCCCTTTCCTCTTCTTTTTCTGTTACTCTTTATCAAATAAAGGATGTCTTTGTCTTTTTTCTCTCGCTTTGGATTTCCTAGGAGGTCTCTGGTTTGCCAGTGTTCCGTTCTCGTTTGCTTCTGTTACCGGCGGCAAATCAGTACAGTTCTGCAGCAACCTCAGTTCTTGCCTCCTCAAAAAAAAGAATCCGACTGAGGGGCATAAGGCAGAGGGGGAAACTGAGGCAAGTTTTAGAGCAGGAGTGAACGTTTATTAAAAAACTAGAGCAGGAATGAAAGGAAGGAAAGTGCACTTGAAAGAGGGCCAAGCGGGTGACTTGAAAGATCAAGTGTGTGGTTTGACCTTTGACTTGGGGTTTTATATGTTGGCACACTTCCAGAGTCTTGCGTCTCTTCTCATCTGACTCTTCCCTTGGGGTGGGCTGTGCACATGCGCAGTGGCCTCCCAGCACTCCGGAGGGGAGCATGCGCAGTGTGTTTACTGGAGTTGTGCGCATCCTCACTTGAGGCGTTTTTCTCTTAACCAGCGCAATGTCACTAGGAGGTCATGCACTGGTTAAACTCTGCCATTATGCGTCTTACTGGGCATACTCGAGCCCACTGGCCCAACTCCTGAGATCTTATCAGGAAGCTGCTGATCACCAGTTTCAAGTGTTTCTGTTTACTGGGAGACTGCCTTTCTCTGGCACTGGCTGACACCAATTTTTATTTTAGAGACAGTTAACAACGGCCTGACCATCACCTGATGAATATCAGGAATGTGGCCTGACATTCCTGGTGTGTGTGGTGGGGGGTACGAGGGGAGTGCTCTTCTGCACTGCTCATGTCTGACTAGTTGGAATCTGCAGAGTGGAAGTGGGAAACTCCTTCTGACCCTGGCCACCTGTCTCCATGTGAAGGCAGATCCATTTGAGTGACAGTCCGAGGCAGTACCTCAACTGCCTCTCACTTCCCAGGACAAACAAACCCCTTTGACCATGATGTGCTTTTTGTGAATACATGGTGAGACTGGATTTTCAGATATTTTATTTAGAATTTTTGCATCTATATTCTTTGGGAGGTTGGCCTATAATTTTCATTTCTCATAATGCCCTTGTTCAGTTTTGATATCAAATTATACTGGCATCAGAAAATGAGTCAGGTATTTTATTTGCTTCATCTCTTCTGGAACAATTTGTATAAGAAGACAATTTTCTGTTTCTTGAAGCTTTTGTGAAACGCTCCGTGAAAAATCACCAGCACCTAGTGTCTGAATGATTTTTATAAATTTTACCTATAAACCATTTCTTCTAGGTGTTCAAATTTATTGTCAAAAGTTGTGCATGATAGTCCTATGATTTTTAACCTTCCTTTTGCATCTCTTTTTACGTTCCTAGTGACGCTTTGTGCCTGCTTTTTTCACCATGATCTGTCTACTCAGTTGAGTATTTTTTTTTTCTCATTAGTTTCCAAAGAAACATCTTTGGTTTTATCCATCAGCCATATTTTGTTTGTCTTTTCTGTTTTCTTAATTTCTGCTCTTATCTACTGTTGATTTTCTTCTCCTTCTTATAGGCTTACTCTTTTTTCTTTTAGTTAGTTCTCTAATTGAATGATTAGCTTATTTTATAACATTTTTAAATGCATTAAAAGCTATAAATTTACTTAGAGAATTGCTTTAGCTATATCTTGTGAGTTCTGACATAAAGTGGGATTTTTTTTTCAATCAATTCTAAATATTTTGTCACTGCTACTGTGATTTTTCTTTAATCCGTGAATTATGTTATATGTAGTTTTAGTACATCGTTGTATACATATTTATTACAAATGTCTGCTTTTAGCATTACTCTTTTAAATGGCATATAGAAGGATTTTTAAGTTATCTAATTAATCTCTGTCTTTAATAAGTAATATTGTCACATTTGTTGTAAGTGTTGGTATATTTATCTCTATTTTTGTTTTTTATTGATACCAGCTTCCATTTTCTCTATGTATTGGCTTGTTGTTTTCGACACAGCTTTTCTTTTGTATTTTTTCCCACCAATTTGGAAGTTATGATAGTATATCTCTCCATATATTTTAGCTGGTACACTTAAATTGTTAACATAATAACTGTCTATTTATCTAACAAAGTCTAAGGTTATTTGATGCTTCCCTCCTTTTCCAGTTTTCCCCACCCTACATTCTTATCTTGCATTTTTTCTTTTTTTTTTTTTTTTTTCTGAGACAGAGTCTCGCTCTGTCGCCCAGGCTGGAGTGCAAGCTGGGCTTGCACTCGGATCTCTGCTCACTGCAAGCTCCGCCTCCCGAGTTTATGCCATTCTCCTGCCTCAGCCTCCCGATGGGACTACAGGCGCCCGCCACCTCACCCGGCTAGTTTTTTCGTATTTTTTTTTTTCTAGTAGAGATGGGATTTCACCGTGTTAGCCACGATGGTCTCAATCTCCTGACCTCGTGATCTGCCAGTCTCGGCCTCCCAAAGTGCTGGGATTACAGGCTTGAGCCACTGCGCCCAGCCTATCTTACGTTTTAATTCAATTTTCTTAAATACAAATTTCCAATTAGTGGTTAAACACATTCACCAAAATACTTTTATTATTATTATTTTTTTGCTCAGTATTATCTCTAGCAGACCACTCCTTCCCCTTTGGTTCACTTTTCTTCTTGCTAGAATATATCCCTTAGTAGCTTTCTCTGCAACCATCTGAGGGTGGTAAATCATGTTTTCTTCCAGTTCATATTCTAAAAGTATCTTGGCCTCTTTTGCCCTCACTCTTGAATAATGGCTTCACAGGGTACATCGAATATGGCATTTGCAGTTAGTTTTCTTGACACTCTGAGGCTATTTATTCATTGTCTTCTAGCACTACTGTCACTGAGTAGATGACTCTCAGTGTCATCTGACAGTCATCTACAAGTGTTGCCAGTCTCATGGTCATTCTTTTGTCATACTATCTCTTTTCTTTTGGTACCTCTAAATATTTTGTTTCATCTTTCTGCACTGCAACAATGTTTCATCATAATTTGTGTGTGTGTGTGTGTGTGTGTGTGTATACACATATACATACACATATATATTTATCCTGCTCAGCACTCCAAGTGTTTCGTTAGCTGAAAGTTCCTGCTTTTTCATTGAATCTAGAAAATTTCTAGCCATGCTGACTTCAAATATTGTTTGTTTGCCATTCCCCTTGTTTTCTCCTTCTTGTGTGGTGGAATCTCAATTTCTTTTCCGTGTCTCTTCTCTTTCATGTCTTAAGATATTTTCTCTGTGTGCTGCATTGGAAGGAGCTTCACAATACTATCTTCCAGTTCACAAATCGTTCTCTGACCAGGTTCATATCCATTTGTAATTTTTAAAAGTTCCAGGCTGGGCGCAGTGGCTTATGCCTGCAATCCCAGCACTTTGGGAGGTCGAGATGGGTGGATCACTTGAATCCGGGAGTTTGAGACCAACCTGGGCAACGTGGCAAAATCCTGTCTCTACAAACAATACAAAAATTAACTGGTTGTCGTGGTTCACGCCTGTAGTCCCGGTTGCTAGGGAGGCTGATGTGGCAGGATCACCTGAGCATGGGAGATTGAGGCTGCAGTGAGCTGTGATCACGCCACTGCACTCCAGCCACCTGGATGACAGAGTGAGACCCTGTGTCAAAACAATAAATAAATAATGACGATATATTTCACTTCTAGGATCTTGAATTGAGCTTTAAAAAGTGATCTGTTTTTAATTAATATCTAATTCATAATCTTTTCTTTTTTTCATATATTTCTTTCTTTACATCTTTGAGACCTTTAGACCTTTGAGACCATAGGGTATTCTATAGACATCTCAAGGTTTTCTGTTGTTTGCATTTCATTGGTGACTAATGTCTTAACTGATAATTGCCACTTTAGTGTAAATCTTCTTCATGCTGTTCAGAACCTTCTATTGAGTGGGTCTCTCTCTCTCTCTGCCCTCCACCCGACCCCATTTGGTGGTTCTGCAGGTGCCTTTTCTCTGCCCCTGAGAATGCTGGTCAGAACCACGCTGCATTGGAGGCCCCTGCTCCAGCCTGTCAAGATGCTGGGGAGAGCACAGGTGCAGTCACAGGGCAATTGGCAGCTTAGCCCAAGTCTGGACCACGTGGCTGCTCTGCCCACACTGGGACCGGCTCTTCCCGACCTCCTTACACTCGCTCCAGGTTTCATCCATGAATCTAGCTGGGGTGTCCTGCTATGTGGGGTGCCTGGATCCCTGTCAGTTTCAGAAACCAGATCCCTGCCACTTCCAATAGACCTTGCCCTGGAGCCCTGCATGTCCACAGCTCTGCCTCCTCCTAGCACGTGCCTCTATTTCAGGTACACAGAGTGCCTTCTTTTGGTTTAGAGTTTTGGTAAGTACTTAGTATAAATTCGATTGACCTTTGCTGTGTTGGAGAAGAGAGGACAGTTCCAATCCTAGCAGTCCAGCCCCACATCCCTCCAGTGAGCCTGGCTCACTGGAGATGTCTCTGAGTAGGAATGAACAAAGCAGAGTCGGTTCCTCCAATCTCATGTATTTTAGTATTTTAGGTTACTAAGAGTCTTCTCCCTCTGAAGTTATAGAGAGGGAGCTTTCCAGTGCAAGGAAGACCCAGGGCACAGTCTGTTCCTGTAACCCCAAGGCCATCAGGAGTCCACAACCAGGCTCCCTATCCACGGGGTGGAGTGGAGCCTGCAGGAGAAGGAGGCAGGGCCCATCAGAGGCCTGATGGAAACAGGGTCCCTACACAACTGTGTCAGGGGCAAAAGCCATGAAGGGAGATAATGAGGCTGCTTTTGGATGGGCTGGTGATGCTGTCTTTCCTAATGAGATGTTAAATGAAGTGATGGCAGACACAGAATCCACTGATTTTGGAAAAGATGTTCAATGAATTTCCATCTTCAAGTGCACTTATTAGCTGCTGCCTGACGTGACAAACTGAAAAACTTGGAGATGAAATTAGTGGTGTCGGCTTGTCATGACCCAGCTCAGTCTGAGTGGATATGCGTGTGTGTGTGTGTGTGTGTGTGTGTGAGGGAGGGAGAAAGAGAGCGAGCGAGCATTTTCTTAAATAACTAGAATTCAGGGGGCTGCATAATAGAAGCATATGTAGCTGTTCCAGCTTCAGCTGCCTCAAGTCTGCCTGGGCCTCCTGCATGAGGTCATGAGTCTTAATCAAGCCACTGACCCACACATTTGGAATTGTACTGACTTTTCACAGCTAACAGCCAACACATTGCCAAGAAGTAATTCAGTTGTTGGGGATATCACATCATGCCAGGGAAAGAGAGATGGAATTCAGAAAGCCTGGGATATTACAGGTAATTACTAAAGCATGTAGTTTATAGATCAATTTGCTCCATCTACTCAAATCCAAATAGTCTAGGACCTCAACTGCATGGAAATCTCTGAAAATATTTGTGTTAAAAGCCCCTTGGTAAACATTCCCTGTGGTGCATTTGGAGCACAGGCAATAAAAGATGTTTTGTTTCAGTGCCTTCTTCCCGTGATTTAAAAAGGAAATGGGAGAACTGTGCAGTCACACTGCCATCCCACATCCACGTGGAATCTGCTCAGCCCCGGTGGGTCATCTATTGGTGCACTGAGGGGGAGGGCAGGGGCCCCAACACTCAATGCAATTTATATCAAAGCAAGGAGTGGCCAAGTTTCCTCCTTCTAAAAATTCAGTTGCTTTAATTTCGTGTTTAAAGTGGCACAGACCCTATCCTGTAAAGAGAGCATGAAAAATTGAGCAGTGTTAGACTGCACTGAGGTGATAACGTCGATTAAAAAAAACCAAAAAGGGTACCTGTAATCCCAGCACTTTGGGAGGCCAAGGAGGGTGGATCACATGAGGTCAGGAGTTCAAGACCATCCTGGGCAATTTGGTGAAAACCCATCTCTATGAAAAACAGAAAAATTACATGGGTGTGGTGGTGCATGCTTGTAATCCTAGCTGCTTGGGAGGCTGAGGCTGGAGGATCACTTAAACCTGGGAGGCAGAGGTTGCAGTGAGCCAAGATCATGCCACTGAACTCTAACCTGGGTGTCAGAGCAAGACTCAGTCTCAAAAACAAGCAAAAAAATTTAAAAAATAAAAATAAAAAGAGGTAGATGCTGCCATTAGTCAAAGTGCAGTTACAGTGACCAACAGTCATCCATGTTCACATCTCTTTAAAAATTTGTATTATAAAAATGTTTGTATGTATATGGCTTCTATTGGATTGAAAAGACCTGACATTGATAATGCATTTCATAACAAATACAATTTAATGATGTGATGAACACAATGCATCCCTAATAATCTCATGATGCTTTCATTCACACAGCAAATAATTATAAGCCCAGGTCATGTGTTTTAAACTGTGCTGGAGGCAGGGGCACTGTGGAGAACGTGCAGTAGAAGCTCTCTAACCTCACTTAATTTTCATTCTAGTGAAGGGGTTGGTGGCTTCAAGAAACAAGTCAACAAAGGAGGTTATTTCAAGTTATGATCATTGCTGGGGAATAATCACAAAGGGAGGTGACGGGTGTGTGTATGGGGTGAGGCAGCTCTGAACGCTTCTCTTCCCCATGGCAGGTTCTCCATTCTCTCTCAGTACCCCCCATTCTTCATTCATGAGGCTTATTACCATTCTCTTTCCATGAGCCCCATGTGGACAGGGGCTTTATCCGTCTCCTTTGCTTGGTCATCTCTGGGTCCAACATCCAGCCTGCCTGTGGACGTTAACATTCTGCATGAAGGGACCAGTCTACCAACGGAAACTTTGGCTGCCTGGTCTTGTCTCGGGATGACTTCAGAATTATCGTGATCCTGTTCTTTTTAATTATTTCCACCATTCTGCTGTATGCAGTTTATGTTACAATTATACGTTGGCGACTAAATCTTTAATTGTCCTCTACTCATTTCATGGATCACTAGGAACCTTTTTCCCCCCAACTAAATTACTTCTTAAGGGCAAGGATATGGCTTCAATTTCTTTATAACTCCTCACCATCAAAGCATTTCAGCACTAATGTCTGGGCCGAGCCCAGTGCTCAATCCATACTTGCCAACATTGTAGACTGTGTATTATTCCCTGCACAGTCAGTGGGGCTCTGCCACTGGAAGAGAGAGGAAGCTTGGATAATTGAAATATCCCCATTTCAGATATTACCGACTAAGGTTAGGTAAGGGCAAGTCAGACTGACTTTCATATCTTGGGGTTTTATTTCCTGCTGTTTATTGTATGTATTCTTTCAGAAAACATTAAGAAGGAAAAATCTGGGCCACAGAGAAAACAGGGAGGTGAAGAAAGATTCTCAAATGTTTTTCCTCGGAAGTCAAGAGATTGCTCTAATCAGTTTCAAGAAACAGCAACAACAGAACCCAAAGGCCATGATGAATCTGTTATGTTCTCTCTCCCTCTTCCCTCCTCCTCCTTCCTTCCCTCCCACTCTCCTTTTGGACACAATCAGCTCCAAATGGAATAAACAAGGAAAATGATGCTTAGGTGGTTTCCACAAAAACTGATGTGCTGATCACCATGAATGTGCTGGAAATTCAGGATGCACAAGGCCTCCAGGAGTTCATGCCTACTGCACTTGACAAGTGGACGAGCTGGGTGTTAAAGAAGTAGCTGCAGATGAGATGGAACACACAGTATCTGGATGGAGTGGGATGAGCCACTTAGACATGGCTGGTTGGAATTCAAGCACAGAGCCCTTGGGTTCTCTGCCAGGACACAAGCATCGTCTTGCTACTCTTGTCCCCTCCCTCAGGCAACATTCTCCCCTTTCTTCATGCTCTGCCCTGCCACAGACCTTTCTCTAACACCCAAAAATGACTGATCTTGCCTTTAGCATTTTTTAGTCCGTATCACACAACAAAAGATTGGCTGCTATTTTATCTCCATTCACAGAGAGGCAGTGTGGCAGAGTGGACGGGCTATCAGTGTAGATCAATAAGACATGGCCTTGACATTTACCGGCTATTAGATCTTGGCTGAGTTACTCAATGTCTTCTGACTTCCATTTCCCCTTCTGCTAAATGGAAACAGTAATTACCACCCACTGGGTGAGAAAGAAGATCCGGTGGGTTAAGGCTGGCAAAGCGTCTTGCAGATTGGAGAGTGCTCTCTGAATGTTAGCTAGTTATCATGACTGTGGGTTGGTTTCTATCACCAAGGAGTCTAAAATGTGGTTAGAGAGGCAGAGTTCTATTTTGTGCTCCCTTTCTGTTCTAATGAGTCTGAACTATCAGGAGAACAGTACAGGTGGTCATTTTTTGATAGATGAGTATAGGGTATGAATCTATTCCACAAACATTTATTAACCAAACACCTGCTCCAGAAACCCTCTGTTTGACCCTGCAGACAACATAAAAATGAGCAACACAGCATCTCAATATAACCACTTTCTTTTTTCTTTCAGGGAAATCCCATTTTGTCTGATGATATTTGTGGTTGGCAGAATCATGCTCCCCCAAAGATGTCTATGTCCTCATTCTTGGAACCTCACATATGTGACCGTACATAGCAAAGGAGAATAAAGATTGCAGATAGAATTAAGGCTGTTCAGCTGACCTTGAGCTGGGGAGAGGATCATGAATGACCCACATTGGCCCAAAGTAATCTTTAGGATCTTTAAAAGTGGAGGAGGAAATCGGAAGAAACAGTCAGAGAGAGAGAAGCATGAGAAAGACTTCGCCCAATGTTGCTGGTTTTAAAGATGGAGGGGGCCACCAGCTCAGGAATGTAGGAGACCCCCAGAAGCTGGAAAGGGCAAGGAGGTAGATTCTCCCCTTTTGTCTCCAGAGGAATGCAGCTCTGCTGCTGACACAGGATGTTTTACTTCTTTCCTTAGCTAGGTCCAGGTTCTTGTCTCACAACCAGGAAGAATTAGGCACACAGACGCTTGAAGACTGAGTGGAATAGATTTTATTAAATGAAAGGAAAGCTCACAGCAAAGAGAGGGTTCCTGAAAGCAGGTTCCCAGTTGCCCCATTCCCAATTGAATACCAGGGTGTGAGGGTGTGTGTGTGTGTGTGTGTGTGTGTATACACACACACATGGGGCCAGGTTCCCTATTTGTATAAGGCACAAATTCCTGGTGGCTCTACCCCATCACCCCTGTGTGCATGCAGGCCCTTAGTCCACTGTGTGCCCCACTGTGCAAATTCCTTTATCTGCACAAAACATCTGGTATAAGCACTTGTGGGACAGGTCAGAGGTTCTCTAGGGACCCTTCCCTTAATGTCTGCCTGAAGCAAGTTGGCTAACTCCTTTCACTGCCTCCTTGATTTCAGCCCAGAGAGACCCGTTTCAGACTTTGACCTCCAGAACAATGAGATAATAAACCTGGGCTATTTTCACTACAATCTTGCAGTAATCTATTACAGGCGCGATAGGAAAAAAAACACTATACTCATCATGCTCTTCTTTTCAAACATTTATTTCATTCAGCCAATGTGTATTGAGTGCTTACTTTGTATCAGCCATGGATAAGTACTCAACATGAAGTGATAGCTGGGGACCAGACATGATTGGTCCCTGGCCTCATGGAGCTTACAGTCTAGCTGAGAATACAATGTTAATCAAATAGAGGGGAGATTAGCAATTGTCACGAGGGCTGAACAGGATGGGTACATGGCTCATGTCTTCTATTATCCCAGGCAATTTAACAGTGTTTCAGAAAATCACCCTGAGCCCAATCTGCTGGCTCTCATCCAGTCACTTCCTCCTCCAAGGATCAGAGAAAGGCAGGGACAGAGTTGGCAGCAGAGGCAGCCTTGTCCCCAAAGTGCTGGAGGGCCTATTCATCAGAGTGAAGCACTTGACCAACTCCTCTTGACATTCCATCTCTGACCCTTTCGAGGCCAGCTGGATTGGCCGGGCTGCCTCCTTCTGTCTTTTTTTTTTTTTCTGCACTGTCAATCAATAGAAAAGACATCAGAGACATTTACGAAGCACAACTAATCAGTTAAGCATTCAATTAATTAGGCAATCATTTTTCTGCACTTGATTTTCATTACAGTGAGTTTATTTTCGTTTCTTGTGTAGGAAAAAACAGGTGCTCACATTTAGCTTCATCAGCTTCCTGTTGCCGTTGGATTCACGTATTATTTTAAAAATAGGTTTATTTTAGGGGAAAATGTGACCTGGGAAAACCCACTTGTATTTACTCCCCAAGGTTGCTGCTTTTGTTGTGGTGTTGGTGGTGGTTTTTCTCCCCCACAACACTGGGACAGTTTAAAAACATAAGTGAAGCTGTATCACATTCCATCCACCATTGCTGAAGCCTTTGTTCCTTCTCACAAGTTATGCCTTTTCGTTTCTCAGAAAGGAAAGAGGCCTAAATTTACCTTTACTAGGAGCCTCTGAAACAGGCTGGCCCCAATATAGGTGGTGGTTAACATTATTTCCTAAGAGGAGACTCTGTTCACCCACTGACAGCTTCCAGGCCCTTCCCAGGGGGCTCAGAACCACAGGAAACCCAGACCCAGTGGCATAAGGCTGGCCGTGAGCCCAGGTGCAAATCCAGAATCATGACGTTTCTCACTGCCTCCAGGATCAAACCCCCCATTCCGAGGCTCACAGATCCTGGGATGAAAATGCTGCTCCCTGAGTTGCAATTGTCTTTGTGGTACAAATAACAGACTTAACGATATTCATGTTAATTACTTTTCCCGAGTGTCATTCTAAAGGGAAGAAATATACCAGTCTGCTTTCCGTTTTCAGATGATGTTGGCGGGCTTGTCCTCCAGCCCAACCGCACTTGTGAGGTCTTTAAAGCACAAGTGAAGATGGTTAAGCTGCCCCTCTCCATCTCTCCCTCTCTTGTCTATTTTTCCTTTGTTTGTGATATGAAGGGTTAATGTAAAAATAGATGTTCTCCAGGCATCATAGAGTTCCTCTTTAAGTTCCCATGGAAACCGAGCAGCGCAAGTATGTGAAGAATTTTTTTAAGTTAGCCCAAGATTTTATCCTCCAAAGATTTAGGGTCATTCTGCCTTATGGTTTGGAGAAATTTTTTTAAAGATTTTTAAAAAGTAATTAATAAAATATCTTCACCTGCTCTCCATCCTCACCCACCTATTCACAGAGCGTTCTTTTATTTAAAGTGTCCAACATAAAGGTTATTTTGTGACATTTCAAGTAATGCAACCCCTTAAGGGTATTTTTTTAAAGTTCTTTTGCAACAAAGTTTCTTCTGCCCAACCTCAAAAGAAGGAAACAAAAAAAATATTTCTTTCCTTCGATTTAAAGTAATTTGGAATTGCTGCTGGGGTTAGATTATGAGAAACTGTCCACCAAGGAAACAAGTTTGATCACCACCCCTGAACTGCAGTGATGACATCCCATGGGGGCTCACAGGACAAACAAAACACTGAGAAACCCGAGGTTCTTGCTCTGCCCATGGAGCTCCGAGGTGCGGCTGCCTCTTGCTGCTCCTTTTCAGTTCAGATAAATTGCACTTGGACAAAGCAAATGTCCTAAGGGCATTGCAGCTGCAGCTGGAGAATGAAGAAGACATACAATTAGGGCTTTTGTCACTGTCGCTTGATTTCATTAAAGGGCATTAGTTCTCTGCGAGATGTATGGGGTCGGAGAGGACAGGAGCCAGCAGCTCCCAGTGCAGCAGCAAGGCCGGCCCAGGTGACCATCTGGAGCATCGTTTCTGCTGCCTCACGCATGGGCTGCACCGCGCTGCCCTACCCCGCCGTGTCCTGCTCAGCTGTGCCCTGCTCCATCTCCATCGCCAGGCCTGAGACCGGCCCCCAGTGTGTTGTGACTCCTGAGGTCTCTCAGCTGTCCCTCAGCTCCCAGGAGAACTGCTCTCCGCTGCAGAAGCCGCCTGACGGGGAGGCTGAGCCCGCTCCAGGACTGACTGATAAAGGTACAAAGGTCCCCTTGCAGCAATGGTGGAGCACCCTGTAGAGTAGTTTGGGCTCTGGGCTCTCCTTTGAGATCAGGCCAAGGCCTGAGTCATCCTGGCTTGAGGTGGGATGAAGGTCTCCTCTACCTCCAGGTCCCTTCCTTCCCTCTTTTTTTTTTTTTTTGGAGACGGAGTCTAGCTCTGTCGCCCAGGCTGGAGTGCAGTGGCGCGATCTTGGCTTACTGCAAGCTCCGCCTCCTGGGTTTATTACGCCATTCACCTGCCTCAGCCTCCCAAGTAGCTGCTACAGGCACCCGCCATCTCGCCCGGCTAGTTTTTTGTATTTTTTTTAGTAGAGACAGGGTTTCACCGTGTAGCTCACGATGGTCTCGATCTCCTGACCTCGTGATCCACCCGTCTCAGCCTCCCAAAGTGCTGGGATTACAGGCTTGAGCCACCGCGCCCGGCCCCTTCCCTCTTTTATAGGTTCATTCTGACAGTAACTGCTCCCCAGTTCAGAAGATCTCTCAGGCTCTGTTTCTAGGGAGCCTGACCTGCTGCCAGTGCTCCTAGCTGGATTTTGTAAGGTAAAGTTACCCTTTTGTATGGGTTGAGTTATGTCTCCTTAAAAGATGTCAAAATCCTGACCGCTAGTATCTGAGAATGTGACCTTATTGGAAATTGGATCTTTGCAGATCATCAAGTTCACAAGAGGTCACTGAGGTAGGCCTTACACTAATAAGAAATGTCAAAGGTCAGTGTCAAAGGACAAATCAAGTGTTTAAGGTCAATGCCAAAGGACCAATCAAATGTGAAAGTCCATGTCAAAGGTCATATCAAATGTGTAAGGTCAGTGCTAAAGGACAACTCAAATGTCAATGGTCAATGTCCAAGGACACAAGTGTGTTCCTGACAAGGTCTCTCTCATTGACCAAGCTTGTGCCTGCCTTGGCCACCCCCAGTTGCAGCCCAGTTGCAGCAGGAGCCCTGCTGAGTCCACAGTGAGAGTCCCTGTCCCCGGAGTCTCCTCTTGGTGTTTCCATCCACCAGCCCCTCATGGGCTCCCAGACCACAAATCCCAGTGTCTTCATTGCATTTGGCATTGATCTCAGTCTCCCTCTTCCTTTGCAGTGGTCTTGAATAAAGTCCTCCTTACTGTTTTACCAAGGGACAGGGTAAGCGTTCATCAAACATCTTATACAAAGAGGAAACCTGGCACAGAAGTGGACACGCACTCGGAGGGAAAACGCCATGTGACAATGAAGGCAGAGATCAGGTGATGCGTCTGCAAGCTGAGCAACCCCAGGAATTGCCAAAAACCACCAGGAGCTGGAGAGGCCTGGACAGACCCTCCCATGGAGCCTCAAGGGAGCCAGCCCTGCCCATGCCTTGATCTCTGACGTCCGACCTCAAAAACCATGAGAGAACCCATTTCTGTTGGTGAAGACTCTCAGTCTCTGGTCCCCTGTCCTGGCAGCTCTGGGAACCTGACCCCTGGTCTCTCTGCATCCCTGGCATCGCCCTGTCTCCCCCTCTTGTTCTCCAGTGAACCTGACACACTCTCAGTGAGACAGCCAGGTGGCAGGGCGTCCTCAGAGAAACTCCAGCCAGCCTGCTCACTGGGAATGCACACTGAAGTGGAGCCACAGGAGTTCGCGCTGTTTGTAGCAGGGAGGAGCCTGGCCACTCCTCTTCCTGGTTGGAAGCTAGGATTTATTCTGTGAGGCGGGAAGCCTATACTGGGGGGACTTTTGTTCTGCTGAGTCCCTGTTCCCCCTTTATTTTCCTTTTTGCCCAATAAATGCTGTTATTCTCACCCTTCAAATTGGTCTGCGAACCTAATCTTTCATGGCCATGTGACAAGGACCCTGTCTTTAGCTGAGTTAAGGAAAAATCCTGCAGCATCGGAAGACTGAGTCCCAGCTCCTTTGTTCCAAGAGCTGAGCGTCCTCATGGATTGTGGGGAGGGGGTCAGCACAGGTGATCCAGAGGACTGAGGCTGTTGGAGGGGGACCCCAGGGGGAGATATCAGGGGCTGCATCCAGAACTAGGCCACCTGAGCATCCTTCTGAGGCAGGTTTCTCTCCACGTGCATGACGTGGCCCTTCCACACAGCTGTCACAAGCCAGGAGGCTCACATGCTCTTGGGACTCTCGGGCCATTATGGGTCCCTAAGGGTGGTGCAGGCTGAGGTTGCGATTCCCCGCCGGCCGGCCCGGCACAATAACAGTAACAGTAACATGCTTCTCCAGACCAAAGAGGCTGCTCTCAGTGTAATAAATGATGGCAGGGACTTCAAAATGTGCTTTTCCAGTGAACAACAATATTTGCCGCATGTAGTCATCAGGCACACCTAATTGGCTCTGGAAAGTGTTATGTTGTGAATTAAGATGACTGACAGGGAAATGTCAGTTGTATTAACATTCTCCCTTTGGATGATAATTTTATGTCTATAAGGATGAATTACAAAGAACTTAATGAAGGCGTCAGTCCAGAATGATGGGGTCCTTTTAGCAAAGCCTACTTCCTTCCCTTGCTGTGTGTGTGGAGGTTTGATCTCTGCGTGGGGCATGGTTTCCATGTTCTAGACACGATTGGCAAAATGTCACGAGAACAGGCTGCTTGGTTTCAGGCTGACTGTGTAAAAGCCTCACCGGCTCAAGGAGGGATGGTCCTGGGCCCGGGGCAGCGAGTGAAATAGTGGCAGTGTGGCCGTGGAAGATGGTTACGTGGCATCCAGACATCAGCAGTGGGGCTGATGGGACTCATACCCACCCCATTACGACTTCATCTCCCAGGAAAATGTCCTCTGGAGCTGGGACGGTTCTCCCTTTGCTTCAGTTCCCATCTTCTGCCCAGGAGCCTGTGCAAATGGCTCGTTGCTTCTCCCCAGCCACTTGCGATGACTCGTCTCTGGGAAGTTCCCCACTTCCTGCACATTCCTCTCTAGAAATTCCTTCTCTGCAGTGATCTGGTCGTGTTTTCAAAAGGTGAGGTGCATTTTCAATTTTCAGCTTGCACCTAAGCTTCTGGCAGTTTTCAGGTCCCCCTAAAATGGCATCCAAGGCCTCATCCTAGCCTATAGCCCTGTCCCCTTCTGGCCTGTGCCTCCCCCCGTAGCCCCACCCCTTTCTGTGCTGTGCCTCCTCCCACAGCCCGGCTCCCTTCCCACGCCCCGCCTCTGAGCTCTTGCCCTTGCTGTCCCCTCCTCCTGGCTTGCTGTCCCCCTGGAAGCTTCCTTGCCCTCTCCCTTGTGTTGTGAGGTCTGAGTCAGGATGTCATTTATGAACAGGCCTGCTCTGAGCTTTCCACCTGCAGATTAGCCACTGCTGAGATCTCCTGCATGGACTTCCTACTTATGGAGGATCTCACATATGCTAGAAGGTTTCACGGGGAGGCCCTGGCTGCTCTGTCCAGGGTCTGGAGCAGGGCGGGTGCACAGTAAGGCAGCTCACTTCATGGTTATTTGTGGAATGAAAAGACTTTGCCAAAGCCATGGCTGCAGACATAGGATGCTCTAAACATGTTCATGCTTCTTTAGGAAAGCTTATTTCTTAGGAAACCTCTTTCAGTTTCTGTGGCAACCACTCCGATATTCCTGAGGTCCAGAAATGCGGCTTCTCTGCACGCTGGTCACGGGCCACTCCTCACCTGCCCCCGGGACAGGCTCCATCTCTGGGCCTCCTGGAAAATGAGATGTCGACTTGAGTGGCCTACAACCCTGTGAAGCTGATGCCATCGCTCACCAGGCTGAAGTTCAACCACGCACTGAACCTTTGTCAGGCCCTCAAATTCAAACCCAGACCAACCTGTCACTCTCCTTTCCAAAGCATGGGCCACTCATCATGATCAAATGTCCCCTCTTCAATCTACACATGGCTTGGCATTGCCTGTTTGACTGTGAGAGACTCTGTGTCTGTGTGCATGCAAGTGTGTATGTGAGCGTGTGTGAGATTGTGAGAGTGTGAGTGTGTATGTGCGAATACAAGGAGTGAGTGACTAAGAATGTGTGTGGGCGTTTATGTGTGTGAGACAGAGTGGTGAGAGAATGCAGAGGCTGAGTGCGGGTGTGTCTGTGTGAGTGTATATGAGATGGGGAGTATGTGAAGCATGTTGGTGTGTGTGTGTGAGTGTTAGAATGCGTGTGGGTGTCAGTGTGACAGTGTGAGTATGTGTGAGTGCGTGTATGAGTGTGAGTAAAGTGTGATGAGTGGGTTTGAGGTGGTGTGCAAGAGTGTGAGATGGATTGTGTCTACAAGATGCAACAGAGACAGAGTGTGTATGTACATAAGTGTGCAAATATGTATATGATATCCACGCATACATATGGCGTGTGCCCAGATGTGCAGATGATATATAGTACACATATGTGATGTGTGTATAAACACGTATGATATAGATGCATATATGCATTGTATATATGTGATGTGTGTATAAACATGTACATGGTATAGATGCATATAAATATGTGATGTGTATGTATACACATGTAAATGGTGTGTGTGTGTGTGTGTGTGTGTGTGTGTTGGGAGGGTCTGGCTAGTCATGGTGTAGTTAAAACATCAGCTGGGATCCTCTACCTACACAAAAGCAAGGCAGTCAAAGGAGAACTTCATGTGGCTTGATACCATTTCAATGAATGCAGAGTAGTGGTTTTCTCTGGGTCAAATTCAGAGGCAGGGAATAGGTTTCAAGAGGGGCACACACATGCAAACACACACATATATATGCATGCACGCATGTATACACACCTGCACACACGTACATACACATATACACATATGCACATACATACAGGTACACACACATGCACACATATACACTTGCACATACATATACATATATACACACATATGTGCACATGCACACATACATGCACATTTATACACTCATACATGCGCATTTATACACACAAACACACATGCACACATATGCATGGATATATACACATATTCACACATGTACACATGCACACATATATACAGATACATACACATACACACATACATATGCACACCTATACATGCATATACACATACATATATGTATACCTACAGACACATATGTCTATACACATATATACATACATACACTGATGTGTACATATATATACACGTATACATATGCACTTATGTGCACATATACACAGGTGTATACACACACATATATGCACACATATATATAGACACATACACACAACACAGGAGTTTCACTTATATTGTTGATATTCTGGCTTTTAAGACAACTGCTAGTTTCACTGTTTTCTACTTTTTGTATATACGGCATTTCCCAGTGAAAGCAGTAATTGAGCTCTTGTTAACAAAATGAACTCTCCACATTTTTCATAATTTTAATTATTTTGAAAAAATCCAGCCCTTTTGTTGAAGGCACTTAGAGGTGGCTGAGGTTCAGCTTCCTTTTTTACCCTCTGCTGGCTGTTTCTACTATGCAGAAATGTCATAGTAGAAAGAGTATCTAATTTCTTTCGACTGCGCCTTCAGTGCATTCAGGTTTCAGTAGAATCCACAATGCGAAGTTATCTAGACTCAATGAGATGTGATCATTTCTGCTCCCTCCTGCATCCCGTCAGCAAAGAGCAGGATTTGGGATCTCAGTTATGCAAAGCAGGGGCCTGGTGAAGACTGTGGGGCTTACAGACTCTGGCAGAGCCTGTTGACACACGTGTAGAAGAGAACCGGAGTTTTTACAATCTGGAATTTCATAGCATAAGGCCCCCAGCTTTTAATTGCAGGAAGTCTCAGTGAAATAGTAGGAAAAAAATAATAACAATAAGAAATATATATTTGGTTTCTGCCCTCAGTTCCTGGCACAGAGCTCCCCAAATCCTTGGAATTTCCTGAGTGGTAGGGGTGCTGTGAGAAATATTTTGTTCAAGTATTTAGTCTTTGACCCTGGTTCCTGACACAGAGCTCGTAAATTCTTTGGCATTTCCTGGGTGACTGGAGCATCTTTTAGTCTAATAAGGTGACTCTTGAAGGCTCCTGGAAGGGGGCTGGCCATCAGAAATATTGAGCCAGGATTAGGAGCCTGGAACTTTCAACTCCATTCCCTTCCTCTGGGAAGAAAAGATGGGCTAGATATTGAGTCAATAATCCATCATGCCTATGTGAGGAAGTCTCCATGAAAACCCTTGAACTATGTGGTTTGGAGAATTTCCAAATGACCAAACATGTGGGTGCACTTGTAGGGTGGAGCTCTGGAGAGAAAGCATGGAAGCCTCACACCCCATCTCCCATGCCTGGCCCTAAGAACCTCCCATCTGGCTGCCCCTCTGTGCCCTTTGGGATCCCCTCTGTTGGCATAAAATGCCAGTGAATGTAAGCGTGTGTTTCCCTGAGTTCTGTAAGCCATCCTAGCCAATTAATTGAACCTGAAAAAGTGTTGTGGGAACCTCCCATTTGTAGTCAAGTCAGACAGAAGTTGTGGGCAAGCAGACTTGCAACTGGCATCTGAAGGGTGGGCAGCCTCTGGAACTGAGCCCTTCGCCTGTGGGGTCTGACGCTAACTCCAGGTAGGTTGCATGAGGATTCATTTGAACTGGAGGACAGCCTGTCAGTGTCCCCTGGAGAACTGCTTGGCGTGTAGCGGGAAAGCCCCACAGGTCTGGAGTTGGAAGTGAAGTGTGGGTAGCAGCGAGAGTGAGAGCCTGACCGGAGTTTTGCTTCTCTGTTTGCTGCTCTGTGGCCTCACACAGAGTCCCCGTAGAAGAGAGCCTGAGTTGAGTGCAGCATCAAGGGCTCACGTGTATAGTTGTAAGCCTGTAGGAATGAGGAAATCCACACCTTTCCTGCTATGCTCTGAATTTCTGTGCTCCCCAAAACTTCATATGTTGAAAGCCTCACCCCCAAGGGGATGGAATTAGGAGGTGAGGGGTCTATGGGAGATGATTACATCATGGGGGCTGAGCCCTCAAAAAGGAGATGAGCGTCCTTATAAAAGAGACCCCCTGGCAGGGCCTGGTGACTCACATCTGTAATCCCAGCACTTTGGGAGGCTGAGGCAGGAGGATCACTGGAGTCCAGGAGTTCAAGACCAGCGTGGGCAACACAGGGCACTGGAGGTTTTCACAAGAGGGGCAGTGGCGAGAACAGATCCAGACCATGACACCTGTGCTCCTTACTGAGATGGGGATAGCATCAATAAGGAGGTGCCCGGTGCACATTTCTAGTCTGAAATATTTATGGATTGGCACATACCCTAGAAAGAAGCTGTCACAATCGGCGGCATGTGCTGGAATGCTGGCAGGACAGAATGATCAGAAACCAAGCTTAGAAACAACCCTGTTCACTGGCTTTCTTCCTGGCGAGTTCTTGGGGCTAGTCCAACCCTACAGCTCTCAGCTTCAACACTGGCATGCCTCGTCCCTCCCTGCAATAACAGACAGACCTGATCCCTGCAAGATGGCCAGGACGCTCTCCCCAGTCATCTCAGGCCATTCTCCCTCCAACCCCGGCAGGTTGGTAGGACAGATCTTACCCTTGTTTTAGACACGAGGGGCTGGAGCTGGGGGAGTTTAAGTGGCCTCTTTCTTCCAGGTGACAATGAAACTCTGATGATTACAAATCCCACATTATTGACAATATATCTGTGTCTTTCAATGTGCATTTTGCAGAAAACTACTTATGTGGATTATAAAAGATGTTCTCTAAATACAGGACATATGCTTAAAAATATGGGGAATGCTGGGCTACATGAACCTGATGCTGTCACCCCAGGGGGTCTCGGAGCTTTGCCACGCCATGGTGCACTGTGGATCTCCAGGCAGCAGCAGTGATCCTGTCACTGGTTGAATTGGGGTGTCAACTCTGCCCTCCCGTACAGTCGTGTCCTGTCTTGGTGTGGTGGTTGATGTATACTTCTTCCGCTTGAGTTGGAAGTGGCCACATAACTTGCTTCAGCTGATGAAATATTCCAGGACATGACCAAGCAGGATCTGAAACATGTGGTGTGATCGGCTTTGCCATCTTTCACCATAAGAAAAGATACCTGGGTCAGGCGCAGTGGCTCATGCCTGTAATCCTAGCGTTTTGGAAGGTCGAGGAGGGCGGATCACCTGAGGTTGGGAGTTCGAGACCAGCCTGACCAACATGGATAAACCCTGTCTCTACGAATAAAACAAAATTAGCTGGGTGTGGTGGTGCATGCCTATAATCCCAGCTACTCGGGAAGCTGAGGCAGGAGAATCACTTGAACCTGGTAGCCAGAGGTTGCAGTAAGCCAAGATCACACCATTGCACTCCAGCCTGGGCAACAAGAGCGAAACTCTGTCTCAAAAAAAAAAAAAAAAAAAAAAGATACCCGAGTAGCGACTGATCCAAGCAGGATGAAAAGCACACAGGTAAGATGGGGACCCCACCAGCTTGGCACCCAGCCCAGCTAAGACCAGTCTGGACAGGCCAAACTCCTGCTGGCCTGTGGTCACTTGGGCAGCAGATATCACGGAACTTGAGTGCCAGGTTGTTCTTCCAGACAGCAGTCTTGTGGCTGTAGCTGACATATTGTGCTGTTTTTTACTCGTTTTTGACCACAGAACCCTTTGTCTATTGAGTAGCTGCAGAACACACTTGGGGTATATCCAGAAATCTGTCCTAAGACTTGCCAGAAAGCATATTCACAGCACGGCCAAGGCATTTACCATGAGTGTATGGCCTGGCAGAGGAAGGGAGGGATGCTCACTGTACATTCAAGCCTCTAGCTTGATTATTTCTTAAAAAATCCACCTCTGCAAATTTCATAGAAAAGGAGACAGGGTTAGACCAGAGCCATTGAGCATACTTTCCCTGCCTGAGCACAATGTGTGCATCTTTCATGATCAACATTCTTGTTGTGTGATGTCATGACCTGTATAAGAAAGAGGTGGGCAATGTCCATCAGCTGAGAGGAGCCTCTCAGAGTCATGGCTTCTTGGAGCTAAGGTGCATGGCCCTTGCCACAGTGCTTGGGCAGCAATTGGCCAATCCCTTCATCCCTGGGGATCACCACCATGGGTGGTGTGGTCACAGGGTCGGATCTACTGTAATATTAATGGGACTCTGAGGTTGGCCTTATGGTTCTTCTTCTTTGGGACACAAATATGCATTCATGAAATGAGAGCATCTTTTTCTTAGACTCCGCCTTATTTACCATAAGACCCTGTCGAACTGTCACTCGGGGAAAAGAATCTGAGTTATCTCCAGGGCCTTCAGACTTTTGCTCAGAGCCTCAATTTGGATGAAAAGAGAAAAAGAAGAGCAGTTTCCAGTATGGTGCATCTGCAGTTCCGTGGGGGAGAGGCAGCCGGTTTGTTCTAAATGGGACCTGTTGGGTGCAGGGTGGAATATTCTGGTGGGTTCTCAATTTGCTGCATCCCATGGCGTGGATCCCTGAGGGTGAAGTGTCCATGGGTACTGCTGCATGTGATGGGAACATGGGGATGTGCCATCTCCTGCTACCTCTCCCAGGTGGTCCCTCATCTCTTCCTAATGGAAAACGGCCGTGGGATGTGTCTTCATGACACTGGGATGGCCACCCAGAAGCAGGTCACTAGGAATGGCAGTGTCTCTGAATCCTGGTGCAACTGGACCAGATAGTCAGCATCTCCTAAATGTGTGGGAAAGTCCCCATCCCAAGAACAGATCAAGAAAGTCTTTTCTGACTTTTGCCATGGTAAGAAATCATGAAAGAAGCATGCCTCGATAACTCAAAGCAGATGAAGTGTGACCTATCTGAAATTTGTAATCCTTCAACTTTATTAATCCCCTGGCATTTTCTTTCCTTCCGGCTTAGAGAGAGGTCGTTTTTCAACCTTTCCAAGCACCACTGGACTTGCGGTGTCCCCAGGCTTTGGGATTAGAAGATGCAGGAGGAAGGGAAATGCCATCTCTGGTTTTTGGCCCCAGCTCTTAAAGAGGCAGCAAGGGTTGACGTCCACCTCCAGGGCACTGATGTTTCTCGTTATTTATATCCAGTGGCAGTGTAGGATGTTGGAAGGAGGACAGGGAGTACTGAATCCCTTGTCCTGAAAAAATTCTGTAATATAGGAGCAGCCAGTTGACTTCCCTGTGTCCTTATCCCCTCTGTACACAGGACAAAACAGGCCTAGGAGGGCAAGAGAGTGCTGAGAAGGGCCTGGGTGGGCAGAGCATTCCACAGAACCAAGGGAACACTCTTTGTACACAAAAAACCTCTGTAACATTTCCTTGCTGCTCTTTTGCCCACTTCAAAATGAATTTGTCCTGTTTTAGGAAAGGGCACTTAAGGTAAGTCTAACTTTTTCTTGATTTATTTCCTAGGTAGGATCTGAAATAAATGAAAACAGGTGGATTGTTTGCCAACTCCTAGATAGCAGTTCTTGAAGCTTGAGAGACCTAAATTGAGGAAAATCAAAGATGTGTAGCAGTTAAATGCCCGGCCCTTGCTAGACAGAGGGGGGAGCACGGACAGATAGACAAGCCAGAGGCCGGCAAGTATAGCCTGGGGGACATAGCCAGCTCTCCCCTGCAATTTTTCCAATTGTGGTAAAATACACATAACACTTACCATCTGAACCACTTTTTCTTTTCTTTTTTTGTTTTTAGACAGAGTCTCACTCTGTCACCCAGGCTGGAGTGCAGTGGCGCCATCTTGGCTCACTGCAACCTCTGCCTCCCAGGTTCAAGTGATTCTCCTGCCTCAGTCTCCCAAGTAGCTGGGATTACAAGCGTCTGCCACCACGCCCAGCTAATTTTTGTATTTTTTAGTAAAGATGGGTTTTCACCATGTTGGCCAGGCTGGTCTTGAACTCCTGACGTCAGGTGATCTGCCCGCCTCGGTATCCCAAAGTGCTGGGATTACATGCATGAGCCATCGCGCCCGGCCTTGTTTTATTTTTTGAAAGGGAGCTTTGCTGCAGTGTCCAGGCTGGAGTGCAATGGTGCAATCTCAGCTCACTGCAACCTCTGTTTCCCAGGTTCAAGTGATTCTCCCACCTCAACCTCCTGAGTAGCTGGGATTACAGGCCACTCCATCATGTCTGGCTAATTTGTGTATTTTTGGTAGAGACAGGGTTTCATCATATTGGCCAGACTGGTCTCGACCTCCTGATTTCAAGTGATATGCCTGTCTCAGCCTCCCAAAGTGCTGGGATTGCAGGCATGAGCCACCGTGCCCGGCCCCTGAACCACTTTACACGTACAATTCAGGGGAATGAAACACAAATGATGTGCAACCGTCACCACCATCCATCTCCAACTTTCTGTATCCTACGAAATCAAAACCCTGTCCCCTTAAATGCTCACTCCACAAAGCCCTTCCCCCAGTCTCTCACACCCACCATTCTACTGTCTGTCTGTATGAATGTTATGACCCTAGAGAGCTCCTGTAAGTGGAATCCTACAGTCTCTGTCCTTTTGTGATTGATCTCAAAGTTTATCCCTGTTGTGGCAGGTGCCAGGGCTTCCATTTTAAGGCTGAGTAATTTTCTGTGGTGTGGATGGACCACGTTTTGCTTATTCATTCATCTTTCTCGGAGGACAGTTGGGCTGCTTCCTCCTCTTGGCTCTTGTGGGTAACACTGCTGTGAACATGGGTGTGCAGGCAGCTCTTCAAGACTCTGCTTTCCATTCTTTTGGTATACACCCCGAAGTGGGATTGCTGGGTTATTGGGTAATTCTACCTTTAATTTTCTGAGGAGCTGTCATACTATTTTCCATAGCCTCTGCACCATTTTACAATTCTCACCAACAGCACATAGAGTTCTGACTTTCTCCACATCCTCACCAACACTTGTTATTACCTTTTTTTTTTTCATAGTAGCCACCCTATTCCCCCTGCATTTGTAAATAAAGTTTTATTGGGACACACTGGGACACAACCACAGCCATTCATGTACATATTGCCTATGACTGCTTTCCCGCTATAGTGGCAGAGCTGTGTCATTGTACAAGATAACTTGGCCCACAAAGCCTAAAATACTGATCCGCTTGTCCTCTACAGAATAAATCTGCCAGCCCCTGACACATACACACAGATTCCTAAGTAGAATTCCTGGATTTGCAGTGGCTTCTAAGATCTCCCAGGGTAACTGAGAGTCATGTGAAGAAACTGTGCTTGATTAAACCATGTCACATTGTATACATACATCAAAATCTAGCAGTGAGCCTCATAAATATTCACATTTATGATCTGTCAATCAAAACTATTGTTAATACTAATTTAAAAAGAAGAAAAAGCAAGTCAGCTGTCAAAACTTTTCACCATCAGTCTCCTGGGCCGATGACATGGCTGACCTATAAATGAATGAGCATGTCTTAGCAGGGGCCGTAGTTTCCCCACCCTATGGCCTCAGTCCATCCCAGTCTCCCACAGCTGTGGACAGTTTCCAGAGAGCTCAGCATGAGGGGTCACTATAATCCCATCAACCCATGGGCACAGGAGGCAGTGATGTACACCTCCCACATCTACAAGACCATCCCCAGCAGGCTCCCTCCCCATGGCTGTGGTTTCCCAGAGGACCTTCATCAGGAGTGAGGCCCAGAGGCCCACAGCAGGAACCCACTGCTTAGCACACTTTGGTTTCTCTCCTCCCTGTCTCTTCATTTTTCTATTGCCTACTGTGATTCCTGGGTCACCCGACAGGTAAACTACCTGCACCCAAGTCCTGTCTTTGCGGTGGCCCTTGGGATAACCAGTCTAAGGAGCTAGTACTTATGAGGCACTTACTCCATGCCAGATTCCAGGCTAATTGCTTCCATGTAAATAATATGTGTGGCATTTTTCTACATAAGCACCTTCACCCTGAAAACATTTCTCCTGGGCAGGCAGTGATAGCAGTGGGGGCAGAGGCAGGTTTCCTGAAGCCTGAAACTTGTTTAATTTTAAATACTCTCTTTAAGACAATTATGCTAGGACATTCGTATTTGTTTAGAGTGGGAAAATACATTTGAAAAATTACAAATTTTAAAAAGCTGATAAGTGCCACCAACAAACAAATAAAAACTATATCAATAACGTTGTTTTATTTAACCACCTGACACAGCTGTGGCCTGGTGCCCCACATTATAGCATGGGATGAGCTGGCCCAGTAGGTGATTAGAAAGTTTGGGGGGGTGACCGGGCGCGGTGGCTCAAGCCTGTAATCCCAGCACTTTGGGAGGCTGAGAGGGGCAGATCACAAGGTCAGGAGATCGAGACCATCCTGGCTAACACGGTGAAACCCCGTCTCTACTAAAAACTACAAAAAACTAGCCAGGCGAGGTGGCGGCGCCTGTAGTCCCAGCTACTGGGAGGCTGAGGCAGGAGAATGGTGTGAACCCAGGAGGCGGAGCTTGCAGTGAGCTGAGATCCAGCCACAGCACTCCAGCCTGGGTGACAGAGCGAGACTCCGTCTCAGGAAAAAAAAAAAAAAGAAAGTTGGGGGGGTCATTCTTCCATGGATACCCTAGCTGTTATGGTCTGAGTTATGTCACCCCAAAATTCACATGTTGAAGTCCTACCGCTCAGTATCTGGGAATGTGACTGCATTTGGAGATAGGATTTTTAAAGAGGTGAATAATTAGAGTGGGCCCTCATCCAGTAGGACTGGTTTCCTAATAAGAAGAGGTCAGAACACAGACACACACAGAGGAGTGACCATGTGAGAACACAGGGAGGAGATGGCATATACAAGTCAAGAGACCTCAAAGGAAGCCAACTGTATCAGTCCATTCTTGCATTGCTCTAAAGAACTACCTGAGACTGGGTGGTTTATAAAGAAAAGAGGTTTAATTGGCTCACGGTTCTGTAGGCTGTACAGGAAGCATGGCTGGGGAGACCTCAGGAAACTCACAATCATGGTGGAAGGCAAAGGAGAAGCAGGCATGTCTTACATGGACAGAGCAGGAGGAAGAGAAAGAAGAGGGAGGTGCCACACACTTTTAAACAACCAGATCTCATGAGACCTCTATCATGAGAACAGCACTAGGGGGATGGTGCTAGACCATTAGGAACCACCCGCATAATCCAATCACCTCTCACCTGACCCCACCTCCAACCTGGGGGATTACAATTCAACATGAGATTTGGATGGGGACCAACACGATTTGGCTCTGTGTCCCCACCCAAATCTCATGTCAAACTGTAAAATCTCCACGTTAGGGGAGGGACCTGGTGGGATGTGATTGGATCATTGGGGCATATTTCCTACATGTCATTCTCATGATAGTGAGTGAGTTCTCATGAGACCTGGTTGTTTAAAAGTATGGCACTTCCCCCTTTTCTCTCTCTCTCCTGCTACCATGTAAGACGTGCCTTGTTTCCCCTTCAAGTTCCACCGTGATTATAAGTTTCCTGAGGCATCCCCAGTCATGCAGAACTGTGAGTCCATTAAACCTCTTTTCTTTCTAAATTACCCAGCCTGAAGTAATTCTTTATAGCAGTGTAAAAATGGACTAATACAGGGACATAGATCCAAACCATGTCACCAACACTGCCAACACCTTGAGCTTGGACTTCCAGCCTCCAGAACTGTGAGACAGTAGGTTTCCATTGTTTAAGCTGCCCAGTCTGCGGTACTTCCTTCTGGCAGACCTGGGAAGCTCATACACTAGCAATAATTAGTCATATGGAGAAGTGGCTGTGATTGCAGGATCCACCCTATTGACTCAAACTAAAGATATTCCCAACTCAACTTCCTCTTGGCTGGATCCGCAGCACCCATGGCCACTCCACCAATACCTGACCCAAGGGTCAAAGGTCTGTGTGACACAGACTCTAGTGGAAGGAGATGACTATGAGGAGCCCTGAAGTTTCATTTTTGTTGGTTTCCTGGTGAGTTCTCCAGCCATCCCAGCCCAGAGGCCACCTTGGCTTCCATGTTTTCATGAGGTCTTGGTACCTTGACCTCATGAAAAGGTCCAATGTGGATCACTGCAGGACTCTCTGCTGTCTTGGTGAGGCATTTGGTCAGACACTAGACATAACACAGCTGTGCTCCTGAACTCTGCTGATGTCATCCTATCCCTAACTAGCTCTGGCCACCCACTTGCTCAAAAACCTCCAGGGCTCTACTAGAATCCTCAGCCTTTTCCGATACTCACACAATTTACGGGATACCCAAAACATGACGGATGTTACAAAAGCTATGGTAGAATTATAGAAATATAGTTACCATAAGATCTACAAAATGAAGGAAAAGGCAAAAGGATGGTTTTAAAAGATGGAGTGAAAGAGGTGAGAAATCCCAGAGCATAGGAATAAGATTATTGTAATAACCACAGCCTACACATTTGCATTCTACAAAGCACTTTCATAGGCTGAGCGTGTAAACAGATTTCAAAAAGCTTTGCTTAGACTCATTAGGCCTGGGAGCACTGTTAGAATATCCCCATCATGTAATCATCTGTTTTACAGCTCAGAGAGATCAGGTAACTGCTCACCATAGAGAAGCTCCTCGAGAGATTAAGCCTGGATATAAATGTTGGCCTTCTCACTCCAAATCTTCTTCCTGCATTCCCACAGCAGGCTCAGCGAGGCATCATGGGACAGAAGAGTAAATGGGAAAGGTAGGTGGGACCAATAGTGGGTGGAGAGCTGACTCCTAGGTGGATACCACTGGAGCACTGAGGTGGGGGGGGCACATTGGACAGGAGCTAAAGCCCAGGGGGTTGATCATGTCAGGGACTCATCAGGGAGCCATTTGTCAAATAGGGTTTGGATTGAGGAATTCAGCATTTTTCAGTTGGCCCTCCATGCCTGCTGCCTGAGCACTGAGTTCACCTTTGACCCTCCCTGGGTAATATCAGGCCCCTGGGAGCTGGTCACCATCAAATCCAGACTTCTCCCTGGACCGCTCTGCTGGGCTCAGGAACTGCAGTGCTCTCAATGGTTCACTGGAGATGTCCACAGGGTGACTCACAGACCCTACGACTCAACACCTCACCACATCCAAAATGGAAGTCAACTTCCCCCAGCCCCCATGGGTGCCACCACCTTCTCCTTTGTCAGTGGGGGTCCCTGTTGGAGAATGACACCTTTATGCAACCCAAGTCATAAGGGTGGTGCCCTGATCCTTATAAGAGGAGACATCAAAGAGTTTCTCTCTCTCTCTCTCTCTGTATTCTTGCACCAAGGAAAGGCCATGTGAGGTCACAGTGAGAGATCACCGACCCACAAGCCAGGAAGAGAGCTGTGACCAAAAACTAACCATGCTGGCACCTTAATCTCAGACTTCCAGCCTCCAGAACTGTGAGAAAAAAAGTTTCTGTTGTTTGTGCCGCCTAGTCTGTGGTGTTTTGTTATGGCAGCCTGAGCCTACTAAGACACTTGGGTTATGAACATCTTCCATTCCCATGTTCATGGTGGTGTCTCTTACATGATTATTTTTATATGATAATCGTACAAGAAATCTTCTGTTCAAAAGTAGTCAAACATATCAACCTTCCCTTTTATGGTTTGTTTTTTGAATCTTGTTTAAAAATCCTTTCCCATGTGATGTCCTGTGAATCGTCTCCCCTGTTTTCTTTGGAAAGATATTGCACTACTGGCTTTTTATATTCAGGTGTTTAATCCGTCTGAAATGTATTTTACATACATGACACAGAGGAGCACTTCTTCTCCAAGACCAGAAGTTCTGCCCATTGCAGAGAGCTCCATGTGGGTGATCCTGGCAGCCTCTCTCCAGCCTCTTTCCTTCACCCCAGGGAAGTTGAAGCGTTCCTTGGGTTGGCAAACCTGAGAGACAGCCTTGGTTCAGCAACTTATTTTTGGCTCCCATGAGCTAGTTCCCTGCACACTCTGTGCTTCTCTTGGATGGACCCATCCTTCATAGAAAGGAGGCCCTGCCCTGTCTGAGTTTCCTGGGACTGGATGGGAGATCTGGCCATTTCTCAGGGGCAGTTAGCAGAACTCGTCACTATGCCGAGCCCCCTTCTCCATCTCAGCCCCATCAACAATAGGGGTGAAGTTGTAGACTTCTACAACACCTTGGTCCTAGAATTTATGTTTCCATGTGTTCAGAAGCCAGGGGAGAAAAGGGTGCTGTGTAATCTGTCCCCTGAAAGATCCCAACAGGAAGGGGTGTGGTGGTAACATGTCCATCTAATTTCATCAAGAGGAGATCGTTCTTACCCCTCTGGTCTGAAACTGTAACTGTTCAACGGGTTCACCTTGCCCGCTGCCCAGACAGGGCCAATTTATTAAGACAGGGAAAGTGCAATGGAGAAAGAATAATTCACGCAGAGCCGGCTATGTGGGAGACCACATACTGTTACTCAAATCAGTCTCCAAAACATGGAGGGACAGAGTTTTTATAGATAATTTGGCAGGTAGGGCCTGGGAAGTGAGTTTTTCTAACTGTTTTCTGTTCCTAGGTGGGATGGCAGAACTGGTTGAGCCAGATGACTGGTCTAGATTGTGTCAGCTGATCCACCCAGCGTAGGGTCTGCAGAATATCTCAGGCACTGATCTTAGGCTTTACAATAGTGATGTTATCCACAGGAAGCAATCTGGGGAAGGTTCAGACTCTTGGAGCCAGAGGCTACATGACCCCTAAACTGTAATTTCTAATCTTGTAGCTAATGTGTTAGTTCTGCAAAGGCAGACTGGTCCCCAGGCAAGAAGGGAGTCTTTTCCGGAAAAGGGTTATTATCAATTTTGTTTCAGAGTCAAACCATCAGCCGAATTCCTTCCCGAAGTTAGTTCAGCATACACCCAGGAATGAACAAGGACAGCTTAAAGGTTAGAAGTAAGATGGAGTCGGTTAGGTCTGATTTCTTTCACTGTCATAATTTCCTGAGTTATAATTTTGCAAAGGCAGTTTCAAAACGGTGCCTCTGTCCTAGACCGGTTTCCCAGATGCAGGTAGATTTGTGTCTGGTGCTATCTTTGGTGCCGGAGGTCTATTTTTCTCTCATATTTCAATCCCTGGAGCTTCTGTCTCAGCGTGTAGTAAGGAACATCCCGACCTTTCCTTTTTCTTCCCCTTTAAAATACTCTTGACTCTTCCCAAGTTTTTATTCTTTCATACAAGTTTCAGAATAGGTTTGTTAAATTTTATGAAAATTTTTATTGAGGTTTTTATGGAAATTGCATTGACTTTATAGATTAATTTGGGAAGGATTGGCAATGTCTATGACATTATATCTTTTTTCTCCATTTAGATTTGCTTTCATTTTCTTTTACCAACCAAAGTTTGTCATCTCTGTGAACACCTTGTACTTTTGTGGTCTTTATTTTCAGTAACTTGTACTTGTTTTCCAATTGTAAATGGTATTTTTAAAGTAATATTTTTTGTTATTGGTTGTTGTGGAACTACAGGCGTGTTGCCAGTTTTGGGGTTTTGCACCTCATAACCAGAAGCTGTGCAGAGCTCTATTATTTATACTGAGTTGATCTCTGTTCTCTTGGGTCTTGTGTGCTGTCAGTCATAACAGCTATGAATAATGATGGTTTTTGTCTTCCTTTTAAACCCTTGTAACGTTTATTTCTGTTTTTCTTGTCTTACTGTGCTGGTCAGGACCTCCAGCACAAAGCTGAATACAAATGCACCTCCTTTTCTTGCTTCTGATTTTGAAGGGGGACTGCTGCTGGCATGTTTCCGTAAAATGTAATATTTGCCACATGTGTTCTGATAAATATAGTTGATCACTGTGGCTTTCATGAACCACAGCAAAAAAAAAAAAAAAAAAACCAAAAGAAACACAAAGCAAAACAACCTTTTGACTCCGTGACTAGTGCCCATGTACATGCGCAAACAGACATACGCCTGAAACAGACACTACCCCAGATGTTACTTATCCTGCCTGCATGACACTTGCTCTGGCAGTTTATTCTACTCTATTCTGTTCTTTCTCTTCCATGAAATATGCTAAATTCTATTATTTTTTATATCAAAAAATGATTACAAATCTAAAATGCATAGCAACTCATAACTTGGAAATAATGACAATAGCCACAATAGCATTGCTTTAGCAGGTTAGGAAGATGAGGAGATTTCGTCCACTTGTAGGAAATTTATTTCCTATTGTTTTTAATCCCGTATTGGCTTGTTGCGAAGCATGAGAGGAAGAGGCGGGTTAAGGATGGCTCCAGGGATCTGGCCTTGGGTCTCTGGAAAGGTGGCATTGTCCTTTCCTGAGGCGGGCACTAGGAGGGAGATGCCAGGCATGCGAAGTGTCCGTCAGCCCTCCAGGTGGAGGCGGGAGTGGGCAGTTGTGTGCAGGAGCCTCGCATGAGGGGACAGGCCCAGGCTGGACGCAGGTCCTGTTCTGTCACTTCCTGTGACTTTCATTGTTTTAATCACACTTGCGTTTTCTTGCAGGGCCCCAAGCTCATGCACGCTCCGACCCTCTTGTGTGCTTTACCCACTCATGGGAGAATGGGTCCTCACATATCTCAGGAAGGTTAAGTGGAGACTCATCTTCATCATGGGTTTGGACTCCCTTGTGAGACCCCACGGACGTATGGGGAAGGCTCCTCCAGAGAGGGTTTGGATTTGCTGCTGTCAAAGGGAGGTACCCCTGGACCACATTGATGATGTGAGCCCGAACTGCAGACCTGCACGAGGCACAGCTCCAAGCTGTTTGTTATTGGGGCAGATTTTTATTTTTTCATCCTGAACCCAGGTAGAGGTGTCTGCACTTCCTCATCTCTCCGCATACAGGTGGCGCCTACAGCATCTCTAAGGCTGCCACAACTGAGGCTGCACTTTAATCAGGTGTCTTGCCTCTGGCTCCCCAGTTGCCTGGATTCATTTGCTGTTGACACTTTGGTGTTAAAGCTCAAGCTGTTGTTTACAAACACACCTGCCCACTTCATCTGCCCACTGGACCTTCACACTTCACCTCCTCACTTCACCTGCCTATCTCACCTGTACATCTCACTTGCCCACCTCACCTGACCACTTTACCTGCCCAAATCATCTGCCCATCTCCCCTGTACATCTCACCTGTCTACCTCACCTGCTCATTTCACTGGCATACTTCAGTTTCCCACCTCACTTGCCCATCTCACCTGCCCACCTCACTTCCCCAACTCACCTGCCTATTTCACCTTGGAACAGCAGCCTTAGCTCAGGGCTCCTCATGTTTGCTTTCAAGTCTCTCTTTATGCTGGAGACCAGAGGGTGTCCTTTCCTCCTTGGGTGCTCATATATGCACCTAAAATAGGCTTTTGTTATCTTTCATCCAGCATATCTGGGGATAAGTTTGAGGTCTTTGGTCTGCCATCTTGCCAGAACCACAAGTCCTCCAGATTAATCTGTAACACAAATATGACTGCATCTTTCCCCTGCTTAAACTTTTCTGGATTTACCCCTTCCCCTCAGGGTAAGGTTGTTACCACTTTTTGGCCACATGACTTGTGCTGCTCCTGATGCTGGACGGCTGTGAATTTGAATCTGGACCCTGCTGCTGGCTCCTCGGCCTCAGAGTTTCCCCTGTCTCTGAGCTGCGTTCACAGAGAATCTCTCCCGATGTCTTTTAGAATGATGCATAGCATTCTGGACCCAGTGTTTTAATAGATGCTCGTCATGGGTGTAAGAATGCACACATTCAGAAACTGAATGTTCAAACTGAATAATGAAATATCAATAAGCTTATGAACAATAAATATTTTCTACTGTAGAATTCAAGGACTCATGTTTTTGTCATGTGCTTTTCTTCAATCACGGCACATTTTAGTTGCTTTTCTCATGGGACTAGTATGAGCCCAGCCACCTCACAGCCAGTGTCACTCTACGATGTGGATGTGTGTGTCCATAGCAATAGTGAGGGTTCTAAAGCTGTCCCGTGAGATCGCCTCCCTCTGCTCATCCAAACACCGACCTAGGGGCTGCTGGGAAGGGGTTTGACAGCCATCGTTAAGGTGACTCATCAGCTCACCTTAAAATAGGGAGATGCCCTGGATTATCTGGGTGGGCTCAGTGCAACCACACAAGCCCCTAAAAACAGAAGAGCAGTTCACAGAGATGTGGCAGAAGAGCTACCAGAGAAAGCTGAAGTGTGAGAGGGATTTGACCTCCTGCTGCTGGAGGGGCTACGTGGAAGGCATGAGAAGGTGTTTTTCCTGAGAAGGGATTCCCCGATGACAGCCAGCAAGGAAATGAGACCTCAGGGAAGTGGAAACTGCAGGGTACTACCTTTGACTGACAACCTGAGGGACCTTGGACATGGTATCTTGCCCAGAGCCTCCAGAAGGTTGGAGCCCAGCCCAGCAGACACCTTGATTTTAGCTCATGGCCCTGCTGAGCCCCCGTGTGCCCGGACTTCTGACCCATGGAATAAGACAGAAGTGGGTGCTAGTACAAGCCATTAAGGGGGTGGCACTTTGTTAGAGCAGCAATAAGAAAACCAGGGCATATATGGGCATGCTGGAATGATCTCTCATTTGTTTTTTGTTTGTTTGTTTGTTTTGAGATGGAGTCTCGTTCTGTCACCCAGGCTGGAGTGCAGTGGCATGATCTCAGCTGACAGCAACCTCTGCCTCCAGGGATCAAGCAGTTCTCCTGCCTCAGCCTCCCGAGTAGCTGGGATTATAGGTGCACACCACCACACCTGGCTAATTTTTGTATTTTTAGTAGAGACAGGGTTTCACCACGTTGGCCAGGCTGCTCTCGAGCTCCTGACCTCATGATCCATCCACCTTGGCCTTACAAAGTGCTGGGATTACAGGCGTGAGCCACCGTGCCGAGCCTGGAATTACCTTTTATAAGTTATGTGTTGTACGTCATATGCTGCTAGTGAAATGTGTATTCTATAGGATATAGCATTTATCGTACACCAAATGATTTACACACACATACATTTGTGCTGCTCAGATGCTATCTCAGCCATCTGCTTCCCTTCTCCTTCTTTCCTATCATCTTGGTTTGGTGGAGGGAGGTGGGATTTGCAGTGAGGAAGCACAGCTGCAGGGTACACCTTGGGTTCATGTGTGGTGCATAAGATAACTTCATCCACAAAACCTTTTCGAATAACACAAACAAAGAGATGACAACGAGAAGGCGATCGAGTGTATAGATTTCCCTCCTGCCTTTTTTTGTGAGATGGTTTGCAGGCGTTGGGTTAGGAAATTAAATGCTGCACGTCTTTTGCCTGCTGAGTTGTAGGGAGAAAACCTCATTTACTGTAAGACTAAGAATTAATTAGAGGTTCACAATTAGACATTAAACCACTAACAAATTAAATGTAAATGATGAGGTCTATTATTAATAAAGAGGAATCCAGGATAGTATAAAATAAGTGGTTATATTAGAATTCTTTTTTTTTTTCCCTGAAAGATCCCCGCTTTCCACCAGCACTAGAATGTTGGTAGCACATTGCACAAACAAGCTGCTTTTCACCCCTAGGACTGTGACATTGCTGTCTCTCCTGCCGCCAAGGGCGCGCTCTGATTTCTTCCTTAGCTTGGCCAGCTCCTCTGCATCCTTTAAGATTCTGTCCAGATTCCCCCTCCTCCAGGAAGTCTGTTCTACTTGCTCTTGTGGCACTGAGACTTCTCCTGCAACGGTGCTACGGTCTCCTCTGCCTCCTCTACTACACCAGCGGCTGCTGGAGGCAGGGGCAATTTTACATGTTTACAATATACCTTTATCTTATCGATCTGAGTCTCTCCAGAGCCTGATGCTGGGGAGCAACGTGTAGCCTGAACGACCAGCCCTCTCATTGCACACTAATGACATGAATATGTAATTGATTATCTCCACCAGGCCTGTGGAGAGTGAAGAGGGTGCATGAGTAACCCAGTGGGACTGCAGGCCTGCCCTGAGACCATCCTGCTGGCTGGCAGGAATCAGGTCTTGGATGGAGGTCAACTGGTCATTTTAGCCATTTCATAAAGACAACAATGGGATATTCATCGATCATGGTTATACCTTTGGTAAAGCTTTCCACACTCATCAGATTGGAAATACACGGTGCTGGCTGATGGAGTAGGAACATCACCATTTTGGGCAAGCCCCTCATTCTAAAGTTCACCTTAATAAAAAAACTGCCTGCCTCCAAAGGGCATCAGCCTAATGGCTAAGGTCAGCCGGACCATAAACCACAAATGACATCTCCAGCCAGAAACATTCCAAGCTCCTCCCTGATGAGAGACACGCTAGCGCCAAAATAAACCCCCCTCCAGGCAGGAAAGATGTAGCCCCAAAATAACCTCCGCTCCTCCCAGAGAGATTCCAACCCCGCCATAAACTTCTCCACACACGTAAACATTTAGAGCTTGTGATAAGCCTCCTCACCCTAAAACCAATATATACTCTTAGTCCGTAAGAGAAAGCACTCCTGACCGCAATGGGCCAGGAGCACCTGTCAGGCTTTACTTAAAGAAAATCTGTCTTTAACTGTGTTTCTTTCCTCTGTCTTTTACCCTTACATTAGTATGCTGTTGGTTCAGATTTGCCGCGATCCACTGGCTGCTCACAGCTCAGCATCCTGTCAACCCGTAGATCACAGGTTGGTGGATCATCGCTCATGGGCCAAATCCATTCATCATCTGGCCCTCCTGCCCATTTTTGTAAATAAAGTTTTGTTGGAACACAGTCCTGTTCACTGGTTTACATACCATCTACACTGCTTTCAAACCACTGTGGTAGTGAGGTTGTGGCAGGAAAAAAAATCTTGGGACCCCCAAATCCCTAAGCTAAAGGGAAAAGTCAAGCTGGAAACTGCTCATGACAAACCTGCATCCCATTCTGTTCAAAGTCATCCCTCTTCTCACTGAGATAAATGCGTATATTTGATTGTCTCTTTTGGAAAGACTAATTAGAGACTCCGAACAATGCAACCATTTGTCTCTTATCTACCTGTGACCTGGAAGCCCCTCCCTCATTTAGAGCTGTCCTGCCTTTCTGGACCAAACCAATGTTCTTCTTAGGTATATTGATTGATATCTCACATCTCCCTAAAATGTATAAAATCAAACTGTGCCTCAGCCACCTTGGGCACATGTCGCCAGGACCTCCTGAGGCTGTGTCATGAGTGTCTGTCCTTAACTTTGGCAAAATAAACTTCCTAAATTGACTGAGGCCTGTCTCAGATATTTGGGGTTCACAAGGTTTTGTGACAGGGACCTGCATGGTGACAAAAACAGAAAACATTTACTAAGTGGCCCTTTACAGGAAGAGGTTGCAGACTCTGTTATAGATGCCACAAACTTCTGAAAGCACAAAAACAGTTGTTTTTCTATATTTCTAGCCTAGAACAGCTGAGCCCACTGTGATCAGACACCAGCAAAAGGCCCTGTGCTTAGCAACCACGGTAGGTACTGATTAGATACAACAGCCTAAGCAAATCACCTGCTCATGCCTGCCTCAGTTTCCTCATCTGTCAAACACAGATAACGCCACCTTCCCTGTCTGTCCTAGAACCTGCGTGGTGGTCAGATGAGATGATGCAGTAAACGTACTATGTGCCTTGTGACATGCTCCACAAATGCACAGCCTGCTGTCCCAGAGCACTGCAGCACCAGTCAGAGTGGGCCCCAGGGAGGGGGTGTGCGTGCCTCCCAGAGAGTTCAGTCCAAATGGGGAACCCCAGAACTACACTTAAGAGCCCTGGATCCCAACCACAGAGACTGAAATGGAAGTTTTCAGAAATCCTTTGTTCAAGCAGTGAGTTTGAATTTCCCAGTGGCTGAAATTCCCTGCGGGCTAATTGTGAAATGGCTTTGGAGTTAAATGTGCAGTTATTCTCAAAGA
This sequence comes from Colobus angolensis palliatus, assembly GCF_000951035.1. Classification (NCBI taxonomy): domain Eukaryota; kingdom Metazoa; phylum Chordata; class Mammalia; order Primates; family Cercopithecidae; genus Colobus; species Colobus angolensis. The sequence goes on from NW_012117666.1 coordinate 1,360,131, forward strand.
ATGGGGCAGGATTTGCATTTGAAATGCATGGTGCTGACTGTGATTGGGAAAGCTTAGAGGGGCTGGTTTCAAGACTTCTAGGCTCTTAGTGCAGTCTCCAGTAATTTTCCATCTCTGAGATGCTCGTCACCCGCTGGGGCCCTGGAGAAACTGTCTCTGGCAGCCCCCGACTTGCTGGCGGGTCTAAAGAGAATTCTTGGTCCAGAGATGGGAAAAAGCAAGCCAGACCAAAAATAAAGAGGCTTTGTGATGCGCACACGAACACTTGTGAAGAATTCCAAGTCTTTTGAGGGGAAAAAATTAATTTATAAAGGAAGAAAAAGATGTCCAGCCACCAGAAGTTGCTTTCTCCCTCCGTCTCCAGCCATATTTGCATAGAAAGTAAGCTCCCCAGTAATGCTTTAAGAGGAGTACAGATTAACATGGGATTTGCATACTTTTTGTGCCTTCCGTTTCCAGAGATGTTTAAATGAATTGCTTGATTAAGCCTTAGTCAATTTATTTTTTAATTTATTAGAATTTTGTTAAGTCACTAAATGTTTTCAAGGTGGAGAAGAACATCTAAACTTGGAATGGAATAGACACTGGTAGAGGCATCTCATCTGTCTATCCCTAGCCCGTCAGCCTCCCTTGCAGAAGGAAATTTATTTTATTTATTTATGTTTTAAAAGTTGCATTTTAGGTTCAGGGATACAGATTTTTTGGGGTACAGATTGTTTTGTCATCGGGGTAATAAGCATGGTACTCAATAGGTAGATTTTAGCTCCTCACCCTCCTCCTGCCCTCCACCTACAAGTAGACCCCAGTGTCTGTTATTCTGCAGGTGTCTTGAAACGATGTATGACCACACTTGATCTCTTGATGGCCGGCCCGGAGTGCAGCAGAGTGAACTGGCTGTGCACCAATTCCAGGATTCCCTGCATGAATTTGAATCCACTTTCTGACATCGTGACCTTCGCATTAACCCACTTTCCTATGCTTCAGTTTCCTCCTTCATACAACATGACAGAATGTGCTCACCTTGCAAACTGTTGTGAGGAACAAGTGGGAAGATCCAGGTAAAAAGGCTAAACGAAGCATCCATCCTGTGCGGGGCACTGTGCTGACCTCATCTTTATTCCACTTAACATCCCTCACCCGCCCATGATAGAGGACCCTGGAGGCGGGAGGACGTGGGCTATGGATCCCAGCAGCCCCAAAGCCTGGCACACAGGAGGCCCTCAATGAACCCAGTGATGTCGAAGTGTGCAGGCACCACATAGGTTCTCACCTACAGTGACTCAGAACCTTGGTGTCGAGGTCACATTTAATCTAAGTCTCGGCTGGGCGAGGTGGCTCAGGCCTATAATCCCAGTACCTTGGGAGGCTGAGGCAGGCAGATCACCTGATGTCAGAAGTTCAAGACCAGCCTGGCCAACGTGGTGAAACCCTGTCTCTACTAAAAATACAAAATTTAGCTGGTCAGGGTGGTGGGTGCCTGTAATCCCAGCTACTCGGGAGGCTGAGGCAAGAAAATCACTTGAACCCAAGAGGCGGAAGTTGCAGTGAGCCAAGATCGTGCACTGCACTCCAGCCTGGGCAACAAGAGCAAAACTCTATCTCATAAATAAATAAATAAATAAAAATAAATAAATAACCTAAGTCTTCTCTGGACCAAAGCTGGCTCAGAGGGACTGGTGGCTTCCCACAAAGCCGAGTGGCATTAATTTTATTTATCCATTTTCTAATTGACAAATAAAAATTGTACATACTTATGGTGCACAACATGATGTGTTGAGATATGTACGTCTTGTGGAACAGCTCAGGTGAGCTAATTAACATATGCATTACCTCTGTGAAAACTGCCGAATCAAAGTGGAATCGCTTGTGTTAAAAACCCTGACAAATGGAAGCAGGGAAGGCCAGGAGGGGAGGTTCTTATGCATGGATGCCTGCAGACAAAGCCATCACAAAAGACACTGCAAACACCACAACCTTGCACAAAGATCATCACAACCTTACACACAAAAATATTTCTGCACGGACATCTGCCCAGCAACTACCTGTCCCACCCCAGACTGGCATCACTCATGTTACTGATCCTTGTACACAGGGATAATTATCTCAGAGCAATTATGTGATCCTCCTCATTTTTTCCCTGAAGAATTTTTGTCTTCCTGTTTCTCCCTGAATACATATGTAGTTTGCTATGGCACATATACTCCCATTGCAATACTGACTCCTAAGGAAATGTCATTTTCCTTTAGAGAGCCTTTCTTGGTTATTTAGGTTGGCATCTCCTACACTTATTCCTTTGTGAGTACACTCAAAGTCTACTCTCTTAGCAATTTTCAAGTCTACAGTGCAGTGTTATTAACTACAGTCACCAGGTTGTTAGGTAAATCCCCTGATCTTATTCTTCCTGTCTAACAGAACTTTTGTATCTTTTGACCAATGTCTCTCTGACACAGTCGCTCCTTAAACTCTAATACCAAGTGGCATTAACTCCTAACCCCTGATAGCCTGGAATGGGCTTAGACATCATAAATCGGATGCTCCTTGGGCCTGTTTCCTTTAATCAAGAAAGACCATGTTCAGTGATGTCCATGGTAGGGTCTGGAGCATTTGCTGACAGTGAGGCAGTGGGCTCCTTGAAGAGGACTTGGCCTTTCTTATCTTTTGTTTGTGTGGTTTTTCATCCCCTTAGAATTTGTCCAGCAGTGGAGCTGGGCACACATCACATGCTTGCAGTGTGGTTATTAAACGGGGTTCAACTTCATCAGCAGGAAGGAGAAGATGGTTTGGGTGTGGGAGACTGGAGAGCTGGGGGTGGGGACTCCCCCGGTCAGTGCAGAGCTAGAGGCTGACCTGGAGCTCCCACCCATTCCTGCTACCTGCTACGGTGCCAAGACGAGGCCAGCAAGGCATGGAGAGTGTGCACCGGACAGTCCCTGCCCTCCCAGTTGCTGTGCCCACACTGGTGCCCACCCGCAGGCCTCCCTCCAGCTCTCCAGCCCCTGCCTCCTTCCCAGTCTTTCCCCAACCAGTGATGAGGTTCCTGTGGATTCCAGTCTTGAGGCTCTACTTTTCTCACGTAACACAACACACCGTAACCCCACCCAACTCCAGGTTTCAGTTATACCAGTGTAGCCAGAAATGAACATCCCTCCAGATGAGAACAAACAAAGGCAATTTACTCAGAACTTGCTGTAACATGGGAGTTAGCCACCACTCCTTGCCCTGGCAGAAACTCAAAAACAGGCAGGGGAGTGGGAAGCCTCAGAGTGGAGAAGGGGAAGCCCTGGGTGAGGCCCAATGGAGGCTGTTGACCTGCGGAGCTGGAGGTGGCCAAGAAACAGGGGAGGGGGCATACTTGGAGTTGGAATACGAGTTGAAAATGGGGACAAACATTAGGGAAGCCATTAGTCACTTCTCAAATGCTGGCCACGTGGGACTTGTTTCTGCATTTGGTGGTCAGAGCTGCGTCTCTATGTACAGCCTGTCTGTTCATTTGTGTATTCAGTCTTTCTGCTCGTATATGTAGACGTCTACGCTGCCTGGCCACTCAAGATCCTGCCAGGTCCCCATTGCCTCCCCTCAGCTTCACGTGGATGGCCTGCAGGGGTCTTACAGCCAACATCTTCTGCCATCTTTTCTAACCTTACTGCCATGATCTGAATGTGTGTGTCCCCTCCTAATTCCTATGTTAAAATCCTCATCTCTAAGATGATGGTATTAGGAGGTGGGGACTTCGGGAGGCGATTAGGCCATGAAGGTGGCACTCTTGTGAATGGGATTAGTCCTTTTTCAAAAGGGGCCTCAAGCCTTTTGTCCATTTAAAAATTTTTTGTGATTTTGCTATTGAGTTGTTTGAGTTCCTTATAGATTCTGGATATGAGCCCCTTGTCAGACGCATGGTTTGCAAATACTTTCTACCATTTTACAGGGTTTTCTCTTCACTTTATTGTTTTCTTTGTTGTGGGACAGATTTTTACTTTATTGTAATTCCATTTGTTTATGTTTGCTTTTGTTGCCTGTGCTTTGTAGTTCTTACTAAACAAACAAACTAAAACCATATCCTTGCACAGGCTAACATCGTGGTGCCTTTCCCCAATGTTTTCTTTTAGCAGTTTCACAGGGTCTTACATTTAAGCCTTTAATTGATTTAGAATTGACTTGTGTTATATGGTGAGAGATAGGTGTCTGGAAGACATATGAATGGACAGCAAATATATGAAAAAATGCTTGACATCACTGATCATCACATGAATGCAAATCAACATCACAATGAAATATCAGTTCACCCCAGTTAGAATGGCAATTATCAAAAAGACAAAAAAAATCACTAACGCTGGCAAGGATGTGGAAAAAAGGGAACTCTTTTACCTTGGTGGAGGGAATGTTAATCAGAACATTCACTATGAAAAACAGTACGGAGGTTTGGAGGTTCCTCAAAAAATTAAAAATAGAAGTACCATATGATCCAGCAATCCCATTACTGGGAATATATCCAAAGGAAATGGGCTAAGTATGTCAAAGAGAACATCTGCCCAACCATGTTTATTGTGGCATTATTCACAATGGCCAAGGTATGGAATCAATTTAAATGCCAATCTAACGATGAATGGATAAGGAAAATGTGGTATACAGAAAACAGAATACTATGTAGCCATAAAACAGAATGAAATCCTGTCACTTGTGGCAACAGGGATGAACGTGGAGAAAATTATGTTAAATGAAATAAGCCAGGAGCAGAAAGACAAACACTGCATAATCTCACTCATATGTGGAATCTAGAAAAGTTGATTTTATAGAAATAGAGAGTAGGGCTGGGCACAGTGACTCACGCCTGTAATCCCAGCACTTTGGGAGGCCGAGGCGGGTGGATCACGAGGTCAGGAGATCTAGAATATCCTGGTTAACGTGGTGAAACCCTGTCTCCCCCAAAAATACAAACACAAAAATATTACCCGGGCATAGTGGTGGGTGCCTGTAGTCCTAGCTACTCAGGAGGCTGAGGCGGGAGAATGGCTTGACCCTGGGGGTGGAGCTTGCAGTGAGCCAAGACAGTGCTATTGCATTGCAGCCTGGGTGACAGAGCGAGACTCCATCAAAAAAGCAAGCAAGCAAGCAAGCAAGCAAGCAAGCAAGCAAGCAAGCAAGTAAGCAAGCAAGCAAGTAAGCAAGCAAGCAAGCAAGCAAGCAAGCAAGCAAGCAAGCAAGCAAGCAATAGAGAGTAGAATAGGGTTCTCAGAGGCTGGGAAGGGTGGGAAGAAGGGGCCTGGGAGAGGTTGGTCAATGGGTACAAAGTCACAATCATAGAAGTTGGAAGAAGACATTCTGAGGTACTGTCACACAGTAGGGTGATTACAGAAAGTAACACTGTTTCATGTATTTCAAAATAGCTAGAAGAGAAGATTTTGAATGTTGTCACCACAAAGAAATGATAACTGTTTAAAGTGACAGATAAGGTAATTGCCCTGATTTGGTCATTAGACTATGTATGCATGCATTGAAACATCACAATGCACTCCATAAATATAGACTATTAATATGTGTCAGTTATAAAGAAAAAAATTAATAAAACAAAAGAAGGCTTCAGAGAATTCTCTTATCCCTCCCACCTGAGAACACGTAGAAGATGTCATTGATGAACAGGAAACAAGCCCTCCCCAGACAGGAAATCTACCATGCCTTGGCCTTGAACTTCCCAGTCTTCAGAACTGTGAGAAATAAATGTCTGTTGTTTATAAGCCACGGAGGCTGTGGCAGGCATTTGGTTGCAGCTGCGAGGATGGATTAAGTCACAGCCCCTCATCCTCAGTGCCTGCATCTCAGTGAAGGCCCTGCCTTCCATCCCTCACCCAGGACAGGTGCTCTGCCCTGCCCCTGCTCCCAGCCCTCCTGCACCAAGCCACTCAACACCAGGCCCTGATGATGAATCCTCCTCCCAAATAGCTCCCAACCCCATGCCTCTCTTCTTGCCTGCTGCCTTCATCATCACCCAGGAAACTACTAGCATTTCTCACCTGGGCCACCAGGGTTTCCCTGTCCCAATCCAGCCCCCTCCAATCCAGTCTCCCAGCTGCAGTTGAAGGAATCCCCTCAAGTGCACATCTGACCATGCTATTGTCCTGCCCTCCCTCTGAGGACTTCAGTCTGCACACTGGGCCACTCTCCTGGCTCAGGCACTTCACCCATAGAGGAGTGGAAGGCTAGCGGGAGGAGAAAGGGCTCCCAGAGGACCCCCTTCCCCACTTGTCTTGGTGTGGATGATGACTCCTGCCCTTTCTCCAATTAGCAGCCTGGGTCACCCTGTGGGAGGCTCCACCCCATGGCGTGTGCCCTCAGCCCTCAGCTCTGCCTTCAGAGTACTCAGGAGATGGCCTTATGGTGACCCATCATAACGCAGTTAGGCTGCAAGGTCCCTGTGCTTGGCTCCTAGTGAGTCTTGCTCACCATGGAAGCCCCAGACCCAGCATGGGATCTGCATGAGCAGCACAGGGGCTCAGGAAGAGTTTTTTGAACAAGTAGAGACCATTTCTACCACTACACACTGGGACTGACACCACTCACCTGCCAGGGGCACTGCCAGGATTAAGGGAAGAGAATTTAGAACAAAGGCACATTGTTACCCCTTGGTGAGCAGGTACCAGGAATACAACCTCCCACATCAGGAGCAGCCTGTGTGTGGCGTGCCCAGAGGCTTACAGTCTCTCCACAGACTCAGGAGCAGCCACTAGAGAACCAGTGGAGTGTGTCCCAGAGAATAGGAAGGGACAGCACCAGATTAGGGTACTGTCCCTTCCTCTTCTCTGGGACACACTCAGAGGGAAGGGAAGAGCACCAGATTAGGAGCCTGAAGAGCTGAGTCCAGCCCTGGCCATGCCATCATGACCATGAGGAAGCAGTAAACTCCAAAGATAGGGTGTCATCTGCCAGACAGATGGGTAGGGAAAGCTAAACAAGTGTGGGATTACAAACTCCTCTGCCTCCAAGAGTGGTGGCTCACTCCTGTAATCCCAGCACTTTGGGAAGCCAAGGCGGTCAGATCCATTGAGCCCAGGAGTCCAAGACGTGCCTGGGAAAAATGGTGAAACACTTTGTCTACACAAAATACAAAAATTGGCTGAGCAACGGTGGTGCATGTTTATAGTCCTAGCTACTCGGGGGGCTAAGGTGGGAGGATCACCAGAGCCCGGGAGGTTGAGGCTGCAGTGAGCCATTATCATGCCACTGCATTCCAGCCTTAGTAACAAGGTGAGACCCTGTCTCAAAAAATAAAGCCCCTCCTGAGCGCTGTGTGGGTGACAGGTGATCATTATTCCCCTTTAGGGTGTGGACGCTATTATTATTTTGCTTTGGATTTTTGTATGCAGGTAAAATTTGCGTGACATATAATGAATCATTTGCAAGCATAGAGTTTAGTGGCATTTAGTACGTTCACAATATTGTGACCATCACCTCTATCTAGTTCCAAAACATTTCATCACCCCAGAAGAAACCTCGTACCCATTAGCAGTCACTCTCCATTCCCCTCTCCTCCCAGCCTCTGGCAAGCACTTATCTGATTTCTGTTTCTAAGTAGTTCCCTGTTCTGGACATTTCATAGAAATGAAGCTGTACAATGTGTGATGCTTTGTGTCTGGATTCTTTGGCCTGGTATAAGTGCTCAGGGTTCATCCTTGCTGCAGTGTGAACCAGAGCTTCATTCCTTTTGTGACTGAGCAACAGCCACCAGATGGAGGGGCCTCAACTTGCTGCTCCTCTCAACCATTGATAGGCATCTGAGCTGCTTCTGCCTTTTGGCTTTTGTGCATGGTGTTGCAGGCATTAATTGTATGGTATAATAAGGACTAAGGAAGGTGTAGCAAGTTCCCACTGAGGCCCTTTGGTCTCTGGGTGCTCGTAGAGAGGAAGCAGAGATGTTCCAGGTCCCTGTCCTCTCTTGTTGTGGCCAGAGCTTCTTTCCTTGTTTGCTTGGGACATTGGTCTTCTGCATCAGATGATATTTAAATGATATGGTTTGGCTGTGTCCCCACCCACATCTCATGTTGAATTGTAGCTCCTATAATTCCCATGTGTTGTGGGAGGGACCTGGTGGGAGATAATTGAATCGTGGGGGTGGTTTCCCCCAAACTGTTCTTGTGGTAGCAAATAAGTCTCATGAGATCTGATGGTTTTATAAGCGGAAACCCCTTTCACTTGGCTGTCATTTCTCTCTTGTCTGCCGCCATGTAAGAAGTGCCTTTCGCCTTCCACCATGTTGTGAGACCTCCCCAGCCATGTGGAACTGGAACTGAGTGTCCATTAAACCTCTTTTCCTGTCTCAGGTATGTCCTAATCATCAGAGTGAAAACAGACTAATACAGTCATCCTGCCTCAAAAGGATACCTTGAGACCTCTGACTTCTCCCCAGACATCTTTCCTCAGCCAAGGAAGCTACCACCTTGAATGCAGTAACTTTCTCAAGGTCACCCAATTCTTTTTTTTTTTTTTTTTCAGACAGAGTCTTGCTTTGTCACCAGACTGGAGTGCAGTGATGCAATCTTAGCTCACTACAACCTCCACCTCCCAGGTTCAATCAATTCTCCTGCCTCAGCCTCCCAAGTAGCTGCGACTACAGGCGCATGCTACCACAGCCAGCTAATGTTTGAATTTTTAGTAGAGACAGGGTTTCACCATGTTGGTCAGGATGGTCTCGATCTCTTGAACTTGTGATCCACCCACCTCAACCTCCCAAAGTGCTGGGATTACAGGCTTGAGCCACTGCACCCGGCCGGTCACCCAATTCTTTAGTGGCCAGGCTGGGATGGACTTGCAGCGTTAATTGAGCTCTCACTTGAGGTCAGACTTTGCACTTGGAGTGTTCAAAAGGTATCTCTCTTGGAAACTGACCTTAGGGCTCTGTTCATGTCCTCCACCATGACAAAGCTACTCTATAGACTACCTTTAACCCATGACAATGGGACCAAGAGTGATTAATTATCAGCCCCTCATTCCTGAGCTGGTCCAGGAACAATTAACATGAACTTTCTGGGGATCCTGAAAACAAAAAGAATCCCAGCAACAACTACTTGTAGCCATAGATGGTCTATAACTCTTTTATTCATTAACAATGGGAACACAAGTCTCAGACTTAAGAATGTAGGTTTTAGGCTGGGTGTGGTGGTGTGCACCTATAGTCCCAGCTACTTGGGAGGCTGAGGTGGGAAGATCACCTGAGTCCGGGAGGTGGAGGCTGCAATGAGCTGTGACTGTGCTGTTGCACTCCAGCCTGGGCAACAGAGGGAGAGCTTATCTTAAAAAAAAAAAAAAAAAGAAAAGAAAAAAAAGAAAAGAGAGTGTAGGTTTCAGATGGTTTCTGTCACTTAATCTGTAGTTTGCTGTTAGAGTTCTTAGTGTTATAGAGAGTATCAAGAGGTGATGAGGGCCCCATGCACAGGAGATATCCAAATAGAGATTAGGGGACTGCCCACCAGGTGTGCGGCACTGAAAGAAGAGGGGAAAGGTTTTCCCTGGTTGCCCTTTGAGGAGGGTATTATTTGAATCCACATTTTTTTTTTTGAGATGGAGTTTTGCTCTTGTTGCCCAGGCTGGAGTGCAATGGCACAATCTTGGCTCACTGCAACCTCTGCCTCCTAGGTTCAAGCGATTCTCCCACCTCAGCCTCCCAAGTAGCTTGGGATTATAGGCCTGCATCACCATGCCTGGCTAATTTTTGTATTTTTGGTAGAGACAGGGTTTCATCATGTTGGCCAGGCTGGTCTTGACTCCTGACTTCAGGTGATTCACCCACCTCGGCCTCCCAAAGTGCTGGGATTACAGGCATGAGCCACTGCACTCAACCTGAATCCACATTTTGAAAATAGAGGCACAAAAGTTAAGTAACTTGTCCACAGCTCTGAATTATATACCCAGCTTAAGGGGTATTTAAATCTTTCTGTTTCTGAAGCCTATTTTCTTCATTGATAATTGTTCCCTGCCCACTAACTGAGATTATAATTTCACATACTGTTTTAAAATCTGCTTTTCCATTTAACAAATATATCATGAATATTTTTCTGTATATTTGAATATTCTTCAACAGCATATTTTTTTTAAAGCTGTGTAGTATTTCATCATATAGCTGTAGTATAATTCATTTACCAAGTCTCTACTCCTCAACGTTTAGGCTGTTTCTCATTTTTCAATGGTTATAAATATTGCTGGAAGAAACATCCCAGCAGATAAATCTCTTTGCTTTTGTGTAGTTATTTCCTTTGGCTACAATCTCAACAGCAAAGTTTCTGAGTCAAAGAGTATGCCACACCATTTTAAAACTATTTCCAAGGGGCACTGTGAATTTCTTATGATCAAAACTGTTTTGAAACCTGCAACAATTAGTATATCAAGGTAGTGTTTGCTGAACCTGGTGTAATAATAACGGTTTGCACTTGAATTGCAAAAAAATGAAGGCAGCAGCGACTAATAAGCTGTCATTAGAGACTGGTGTATTTCACTAGGGAAAAGGTATGTTAATAAAAGCATGATTATTGTCATTGATGGTGGTTGAACTGGTATTACCTGAGAATGAGATGATGATGGAAATAAATCCATTTCAGGTGGTTTTATGTTGCGGGAAGTCAGCGACCCCGAGTAGAGGAACCAGCTGGAGCTGTGGCAGAGGAATATAAATTGTGAAGATTTCATTTTAATATGGACATTTATCAGTTCCCAAATAATACCTTTATAATTTCTTATGCCTGTCTTTACTTTAATTTATTAATCCTGTTATCTTTGTAAGCTGATGATGTACACCACCTCAGGACCACTGTGATAATTGTGTTAACTGTATAAATTGATACATAAAACATGTGTGTTTGAACAATATGAAATCAGTGCACCTTGAAAAAGAACAGAATCACAGCAACTTTTAGGGAACAAGGGAAGACAGCCATAAGGTTTGACTGCCTGCAGGGTTGGGCGAAAACAGCCATATTTTTCTTCTTGAAGAGAGCCTATAAATGGACATGCAAGTAGGAGAGATATCGCTAAATTCTTTTCCTAGCAAGGAATATTAATATTAATACCCTGGGAAAGGAATGCATTCCCTGGGGGAGGTCTATAAACGACTGCTCTGGGAATGTCTGTCTCATGTGGTTGAGGTAATGACTGAGATACACCCTGGTCTCCTGCAGTACCCTCAGGCTTACTGGGGTGGGGAAACTCTGCCCTGGTAAATTTGTGGTCAGATTGGTTCTCTGCTCTTGAACCCTATTTTCTGTTGTTTAAGATGTTTGTCAAGACAACACGTGCACTGCTGAACATAAACTCTTATCAGTAGTTCTGCTTTTGCCCTTTGTCCTGTTTCCTCAGAAGCATGTGATCTTTGTTAGACACTTATTAGTAGTTCTGCTTTTTGCCCTTTGAAGCATGTGATCTTTGTACCTACTCCCTGTTCTTATACCCCTTCCCCTTTTTAAAACCCTTAATAAAAACTTGCTGGTTTGAGGCTCAGGCGGGCATCACAGTCCTACCAATATGTGATGTCACCCCCCGCAACCCAGCTGTAAAATTCCTCTCTTTGTACTGTCTCTCTTTATTTCTCAGCCAGCCAACACTTATGGAAAATAGAAAGAAGCCACATTGAAATATTGGGGGGGGTTCCCCCAATAGTTTTAGACAACATGTGCCCTGTACATGCAAAAGTTTATGTGCACTTCTCATTTGATGCTCCCAGAAAACCTATGAGTCCAGTATTATTGCCTGTGGCAGAGACTGTTAATCAACCCTTCAGCATCTATGTTATGCCTTTTCTTTTCGGCAATACAACTCAGCTTTCTCTGAGTTTTAACAGGACTCCTTACTCCGCAGTTAAAGATTCTGTTCCCAGCCTCCCTTGCAGCTAGATTTGATCTCTGGACTAAGTTGTCATCCTTGCAAAGTGACCAGAAAGTGGTGTATTGCCACACACTGTATGTCCTTTCCTTCAAAGAAAATCTTGCTTTGTGCTTGTTTCCTTCTTTCTTCAATCATGTGGATTGTGATGGGGTTTGGTGAACAACTTTCAACTGTGCAGAAGAGGAGATTTCCAAGAGTATTATTCAGAACTAGGGTGAGAGAAACCCTGGTCCTGATTGAGCTCACAAAAGGAGGCCATCTACCTGTGGATGTTATGTGAGCTAGGAGCAAACATCTGTCCTGTTGAAGCCATTGTAGTCATGGGTATTTTTGTTAGAGCAGTTGAACCCATTTTACAGATGAGGTTAACTGAGGCTTTGTGAAGACCCCCCCAAAGCAATAAGATGTGGGATGGGATTCCACTCAAATGGTCGGTCTGACCTGGGAGTGCACTCTCGGGGCTCAAACCCAATGCCTTCCCCCTAATGATATCAGTGAGTTACAACTCAGAGAGAAATCAATGAAAAGACTGGCCAAATTCTAACCATTTTAGAGCATTCTGGAAATATCAGTGAGGGCTCCTTGGGGGCAGGAATCAGAGACAGATGGTTTGATGGGAAAAAGAAGCCATGAAGCCCTCATTTGAGTTCTGCCTGCACAACCCACCTGGGGAGGTTGTTGGGCTCCTCAGAGCACTGTCGACTTTCTCTTCTTTAAAAAGGAGATAATGCCACTGACGTTGCATAACTCTGTGAAGATTCAATAAAATAACATGGCTAAAGGTTTAAGAGCAAAACGTGAACCTAGAGAAATGGTTCAACAAACAATGCTTTTCTGTTTGCAAGCATCACTTCTCCATCCAACCAGAAGGCCACATTGTGATTTCCCTGTGGAACAAACCAACCCCTCTAAAAGCACCTCCCCAGGGCAGGTCTTGGGCACTGACCACCTGGGCCCAGGCTGGCTCCCATAGGCAGAGAGTGTGCATAGCTGGGCCACCTGTACTCAAGAAGTGCCAGGGTCTGAGCTTACCTGAGAAGAGGCATCAGCACCCAACAGCCAAAGCCACAGGAGCTGCTGAAAGGTGGCTGGGGACAGAGTTCAGGAGCCGGGCTGTGTGTGCATCTGCCGGGCTCTGTGTGCATCTACTCGCAGGCTCACCCACCTAGACAGACTTGGCCACCCTTGCATTCCCAGTCCATCCCACCAGCCTGGGAACAAAGCTGGGAAGGAAAGCAGGTGCCTGCTTAAGGCTCCTCCAGCCAGCCTGTCCCAGCCTCATCCCTGAGGTTCAAGACCCTTGAGACACTCGGGGAAGAAGATGCAGAGAAATGGTGGATGAGGGGGACAAACAGGCTAAAGGAAGAGTTCATCTTATTACAATGTCACTATTTTTCATGGGGTGTAAAACAGGAAAATTAAAATGAGCATGCTGCTAGTAGCTTAATGTAATTGAATGCTTAAGAAAAATGAAACTGGGGACAGGGACAGTTAGGGAACAATTTTAGAGATGACTGAGTGGCAGGAATGATCCTCACCTCCTGTGGAAGAAGCCGTGCACCTCGTGAGATCCACATTCTCTGCAACCCCAGTGCAGGGGTAGGTGCTGAGGTCCGGGGAGCCAGGGGGGCAGAAAGCACAGGCTGCCCTCAACCCCACCGGAGGCTGAGGAGGGCCTTGCAGGGTGTGTGGGAGGAGAACCAGAACTGCGGCAAGTGCAAAGGCTTGTTCCCAGGAAGAGCAGAATGTTCCGGAGGGCAGGGACCAGATGCCAGGAAGTGCCGCTTCTGAGAGCCAAGCCCCCGAGTCAGCTGGCCCAAAGGAGGCAGGAAGAGGGGGCGAGGAGGAGGCCGTGAGCACAGCCAGGCCAGTGAACCAGCAAGCACACAGGCTTGGGGCCTACCACCTCACCACGGGTTTGCAAAACAGTTTGGGGGAAAAATGCTTTTAAAATGTATGAGAAAACTGTAAAATCAATCATAACAATACTTTGAAAATCAAGTAAGATATTTTTTCCCCAAGAAATGTACAAAGCAAAACGCACCCCGACGGATGGACTGGTCACACCCTTGGTGGAGGGGACGGAGCCAGGGAGGGAGGAGCAGCCCAGGCCGAGGGAGCTTCAGACTCTGGTGGAGGGATCTGGCTTCTAGGTGAGGTGCTTGCGTGCAGTGATGGAGCTACTTATTTTAAACTTTCAGATGCCAGCATCCTCATCAGAAAATGGCAATGATAAAACCGGTGAGGTTGTTTGAAAGCCGAAATTAGTGAGACTCAAGTTCTATGTGAGTGTCCAGCCCTCTTATTATCAAAATAATAATAATAAGCTCTGCTTTCAGCCCTGGGGACTGCAGAGCCCTTCGGTCTTCTTGCTGCTGTGGGGAACATTCCTTACCTCTTTCTAGAATCTTCCAGAAAGGACATCCTTTGATGGTTGGAGCCCCTCTTCCCATAAACCCAAATGCAAAGGTCAGATGAGCAACCATTGTGTGGGTTACTGCAGCACCGCCCGGAGGCCACGATGTGGACAGAACCTCGGAGAAGGACACATCGATTCTGGGGATGGGCTGGTTCATGCATCATTGCATCCTGCTAGAAAGTATGACCCGAAATGACTACAAAATGGCCACAGGAGGGAAAGAAAAGGCAGAAGCCCAGGGTGACTGTGTGTGTGGGCAGCTGGCCAGGGAAGGCGGGAGACAGCCGTGGTGCGAGCTGGATGGTGCCCAGGCCGGGAGCAGCTACCGCCTCCCTGCTTCTGCCTGGCCACTGCAGCTGGTGGGAGGCTCACAGATTCTAAGTCTACCCACCCATGCTGCTTCTCTGCCCAGCCCGCTGATGGTCACAGGGACCTACAAGCCTGGTCAACTCTCCTGTGGGAAAAGGGGCCTCATCCTCCCCCAGTCTGCCCCAGTCTGGCCATGTAGACATCCTTGCTAGTCCTTGGCCTGCTTCAGGGCCTTTACACACATCCTTCTCCCCACCTGACCTCTGCTTCCCGCAGACCGCAACTGGGCTCACTCCTTCAGGTCTTTGCTTAGAAGCCCCTTCCCAGAAAAGCCTTCTTCGTTTGGCCCATTCCAGAAGGCAACTCCCTTTCCCAGCATGCCATGCCCCCACCACCACTCACTTTATTTTCCTTCCTAAGACCTTGTGAACATAACGTACATTCTAGTCATTTATCCTGTCCTGTCCGGCTCCCTAATAAAATGTCAGCTCCATGAGTGCAGAGAGTTTTATCTCCCTGCCTCTGTTTTGTTTTTTGTTTTTTTGGTTAACTTGTGTTTCTCCAGGATTTAAGACTGTGCATGGCACGTACTAGGTGCTTAAAGATGCCTATAAAATGATGAGTGCCCTTGAACTCTTGTCTTCAACACAGATCCTGTTCTTCTAGATCCTCTGGTGGAGATGCCTTTGGCAAACTGCAGGGATGATGGTGAAGATCAGTCTGCTCCTCCTTGGAGATGGGCCCATGGTCTTGTGTTAATACACATTTCTTGGGCATTGGGAATTGCCACCCACGTTGGCATCATCAGAGTGCTGCAGAACTCAGAGCCAGTTTCAGAGAGGAGGAGCTCCCTGGAAACACTGATAACCTCTGGCCTGGAGCAAATGCCACCCACACTCGTGCACGTGCACAGGTTTGCTCAAGAAAGGATTTCAGAGGTCATCTTTTCTCCGGCCCTTCTTCTGAAGGTCATAGGCAGAGCGGGAGCCTGTGTGTGGCCCAGAGCTCTGTGGCCACACCAGGCAGCAGACAGACAAACTCAGGATGGGCTCTGGGGGGCCTGGGCACCCTGGCAGAGGGTTGAGTGGAAGTTTCCAACTCCACAGCACAGCATGCCCCCTCCCAGCAGGTTTCCTGTAGTGACTCACCTGGGCTCCTGCCCACAGGCTGATGTGCTGTAGAGCCAGGCAGGGGCGTGGAGGGGCTAAGAAAGGGCAGTGCTAGCCTGGGGGTGGTGGAGGGTGGGGTGCAGCCCGAGGAGGGGACTCGAGTGTTGATGGAATGCACGGGGACTGAAAGGCCAGGTAGGAGGTGTGGAATTCTGGAGAGAGGCTCATGGCCACCAAGGCGCCTTCCAAGGGCAAAGTCTCTGAGTTAAAAATAGGCCAGGGCTGGAGACCAAATATCTGGACCAGGGAGGATTCCAAAATAGTTTGGAACAAAGCAGTGTCCGGAGCCTACAGCCGGAGAGGCCTAAGGAGTATCCAGGGTGAGGAACATGCTCTTGCCGGGCTTTGGGCTGCTCCAGACCTCCTGAGTCCATCACCCTCACTGCCTGCGTCCATTAACCCCTTCCTGGCTAGGGCTGGTGGGTGAGGAGGACATCAGAGACCCCAGGACAGCCCCCACTCCCACGGTTAGTACCCGCTGTACTGTAGGGCCCCCAAATTCATGAGCAGCCTTGACTCTAAGCCTCCCAGTACCCCCAAAGGCCTCACTACGAGTTTCCTGCTCTCATTAGATATACGCCCCCACTCTGCCGGAAAGGTTCCCACCCACTAGTTCACCACCAGCCCCACACACTGCGCCCCATCCAGTCCTCAGCCTAACCAGGTCACATCCCTGTCAGCCCACGGTATAATTCAAAGAAGCCACTCACATCCTTCCCTGGGGCCAGGGTCATCCCACCCTCTTGCCAAGCACCACAGAGACTGCCTCCTACAGCCCCGGCCAGTGCCATCTGTGCCGGAGTGTGGGCCCCCATGGCCCTGCTCGGCCTGCAGTGCCCGCCCCCGCCCTGGGCTGAGTACATATGACTCAGAAGCCTTGTCGGCCTCATCTGTCCACAGTTGGGTGTTGCGTGTTTGGTCATCCCTGTGACCCTTGGGTAGGAGTCCGTCCCTCCCAAACAGGGTGAAGAGGAGGTTCTCAGAACAATTTCATAGGTGAAATCCACAAAGGGGAAACAGAAGTTTGCGGACAGCCAAACTGTTCCCCTGACCAGCTGTCTCCAAGGAGGGCCAGCAGCACTGGGATGAGGAGCCAGAGCTCCCTCCTTCCCTCCAACCCCACTGTGAGTCTGGATTTGCCCCACCCCAAGGTGTCAGGCTCTGCACACCCTGGTCTCAGCTGCTCCTGCCCACTTGACAATGAGGCTTTGGGGTCAGGGACTGGGTTCTGTTCACATCTCTGTTCTGAATCCTAGCACGAGGCCTGGCGCTGGGCTGTTTGTTGAACGAATTAGCGAAAGAATGATGAGTGGAGAAGGAACTGTCTGAGGCCAATCCAAACATCCATCCAATTATACCTACCACTCTGGTCTCCAGGATTAGACCCAAGCCCCTGAAAAAAATCATTCACAACAGGAGAGGCCAGGAGGGGTTTGCATAGCTTTTCTTCCAGTTTGCTGTGGGGTTTTATAAACATACACGCAATTAAAAGTAACTGAACACACTGTGTGTCCACAGTCTGGGCTGAGGAAGGGAGACGGTGGAGGTTTGGCTGGTTGTTGACGCCTCCGATGGTACTTAAGCACTATCAGCTGCTACAGCGAGGAACTGTGAAGGTGAGGTGCGGAGGGAAGGACTCTGTGCCTCTGCCCCCAGCTTCAGGCCGGAGGAGACAACAGCTGAGGCCAGTGTGAGAAGCAGATTTCAGGAGAACAGGTCAGGCTTTCTGCTAACCCAGCAGTTTGCATTTTCCCTGGTAACAACAAACAGCACATGAAAGTGGAAGAAAAAATACCACAACATTCATTTTGCTCCTGTTTGGGCCAAAGACAAAGTTGCAGGGTAGTTCATGACCAAAAATGGCCCAGGAATTACCAGTGCATTTCCTGCCTAGTGGTTGATGAGGCTCCATCAGCAACATTCACTATTTTGGATGATAGAAGCTGAACGCTGCATGTTCTTGAGTACATGCAAAAGAAAACTGACCAGTAAATCCACTCCCAGGTTGATATAATTTGGCTCTGTCCCCACCCAAATCTCATTTTGATTGTAGCTCCCATAATTCCCCTGTGTTGTGGGAGGGACCTGGTGGGAGAAAATTGAATCATGGGAGTGGTTTCCCCCATGCTGCCCTCGTGGTAGTGAGTAAGTCTCACAAAATCTGATGGTTTTATAAGGGGTTTCTGCTTTTGCTTGGTTCTCATTTCTCTCTTGCCTGCCACCATATAAGCTGTGCCTTTTGTCTTCCACCATGATTGTGAGGCCCCCCATACCACGTGGAACTGTGAGTCCATTAAGCCTCTTTTTGTTTATAAAGTACCCAGTCTCAGGTATGTCTTTATCACCAGCGTGAAAATGGACTAACACACAGGTGTGTACCCAAGAGAACTGAAGACACATGTCCCCATGGAAACTTGTCTGAGAATGTTCATAGCAGCTTGACTCATAGGCACCAAAAGGTGAAAACAGCCCAAATATCCATCAACAAATGAGTGGATAAACAAAATGTGCCCTGTTAAAATGGACTGTTGTTTGACAATGGAAAGGAATGAAAGACTGACACTCAGTACAAGGAGGGTGAACCTTGAGGACACATCATGCTCGCTCAGCAAAAGATACAGAAGCCGGC
>NW_012117666.1:1378963-1440966 GCF_000951035.1 Colobus angolensis palliatus
TGCACATAATAGGCAAGTGGATATAGAGAGAAATAGATTGATGGATGCCTGAGGCTGGGGGCAGAGGGTGGGCATGGGGATTGGGAAGTGAAAGGTGAAGGGAGCAGGACTTCTTTGTGGGGATGAAATGTCCAACATTGATTGTGGAGATGGTGACATAAGTTTGTGAATGTGCGGAAAGCCATTGACTTGTGCACTTTAAATGGGTGAATTATAAGATGTGGGAATTGCAGCTCAATAAAGATGTTTAAAATGAAATAAATAAAATCAAGGACTCCCAGAGCCTGTGTCTCATCCCACATTTCCACTTAAGCTAAGGAGAAGGTCCTGCCCCTGTGTCCAGCCTGAGTCCAGCCCTGTGGGTGGCTCAGGCACTGCCCCTCACCACTTCCTGCTGATGAACAGAACCAATTTGACCCAGGGTGGTCGCGGACCCAGGTACAAAAACTTGCTTGGCCAGATTCTCTGGCAACCTGCAGTGGCCAGGTGACATGTCTGACTGCAGAAGGCAGTGGCTGGTACACAGGTGGGCCCCTCTCAGGTCATCAAAGAGTCAGTTGTGGGGCAGGAGTTGGTCCATCTGCTTTTTTTCTGTATGAAACATGGACACAGTGACAACCTTTCCCCAGTGCCCCATGGACACAGTGCCAAGCTTTCTCAGTGCCCCGTCGAGACAGTGTTAACCTCCTACTGCCCTGTGGACACGGTGCCAACCTTTCCCTCACTTACTCATGGACTTTGTGTCAACTTTCTTCACCGCCCTGTGGATGCAGTGCCAACCTCCTCTACTGCTCCATGAGCACAGTGCCCACCTTTCCCGCTGTCCCATGGACAGTGCTAACCTTCTCCTACTGCCCCGTGGACACAGTGCCAATCCCTTTTCACTGCCCCATGGACACAGTGCCACCCTCCTCTACTGCCAAGTGGACACAGTGTCAACTTTCCCCACTGCTATATGGACACAGTGCCAACCTCCTCCCACTGCCCCATGTACACAGTGCCGACTTCCTTCATTGGCCATGACTGAAATAACCCACAGGATAACCCATTCATCTTTGCTCTTGGAGCTGGGCTTGTTTTGCTGATATGTAGGGTTCTGGAAACCTGGAGACCAGGAATACCTGCATTCTGGTGCGGGCCTCCCCACTCCTCCCCACGGAGTTCTGGTGGGAGAAACGAGCACTTTAAGGACAGTGGCAAACGAGAGCCAGGTGATGTGGCCTGACCTTGTGGAGCTTCGTCTTCCTTCTTCCTCTCCCAACACACCCAGACCCACTCTATGTGTGGGAGCAGCAGAGAACGGAGTTGCCTGACCACCCACGGAGGGGCTGCAGGGGACAAGTGAGTGGCATGGCCAGGTGTCCTCCCTCGGCTGGCCGGGGGCAATAAGCAGGGCTAGTCAGACTTGCTCTGCCTCCCCTCGCTGGAGGAAGGGAGAGGCTAGTGGCTGCCTTTCCTAGTCTGCTGAATACACTTGCCGGCCACGGCCCTTCCCTGGCTGGGGCGTGGGTTATCCATGATCACCTCCAGCCCAGGAGGCTCCTGGGATTCTTACCGGAGAGGCCATGGTACAGAGGTCATAGCTGGCTGATAATGTCATGTCCTGCCTTGAACTTGTCTCTTCCTCGAAGAAAGGGGAAGCAGCAACTGGAAAGGTCATAGCTCACAGCCCTGTGGAGGCTGGATTCCCTGAGTGAGAATCTTTGTGGCTTTACAGCCAAGTGCCAATGACTCGAATCAAAGTCATAACACCCTTTCTGTGACCAAGAGCTAACATTAGGGCCCCTGCAGCCCATCCTCTATTTCATTTAGTTACTTATTTCATTTTATGTTTTTGAGATGGAGTCTCACTCGGCCACCCAGGCTGGAGTGCAGTGGCATGATCTCAGCTCACTGCAACCTCCACCTCCTGGGTTCAAGTCTCCTGCCTCTGACTCCTGGGTAGCTGGGATTATAGGTGTGCACCACCCTGCCTGGCTAATTTTTGTATTTTTAGTAGAGATGGGGTTTCACCATGTTGGCCAGGCTGGTCTTGAACTCCTGACCTCAGGTGATCCACCCACCTCAACCTCCCAAAGTGTTGGGATTACAGGTGTAAGCCACTGCACCGGACGCTGTCCTCTATTTTAATTTCTGCAGCTCTTGGAGTCTCGGTGGTCCCGAGTGATGCCCAGGACTTGGTCAGGAGGAGAGGGGCTGTCTTTGGGAGTCAGTGCTTCCCTTGGATTCGCAGTGGCATCCCCATTTGGCAGGAGTCCCTTCCTCTGTATATTACGCCCTATTCCCCAAGACCTCAGAATGAGGTCATCAGGGTGGGCCTTAGTCCAGTTTGACTAGTGTCCTTACAAGAAAAGATTGGGACACAGACTCACAGAGAGGGATGACCCTGTGAGGACACAGGGAGGAGACAGCATCTTCAAGCCAAGGAGAGAGGCCCCGGGAGAAACCAGCCCTGCCGACAGAAACCCTGATCTCCAACTCTGGGCCTCCAGGACTGTGGGATGTGAAGTTGGTTGGTCTAAGCCCAGGCTGTGGAGCCTGTTGTAGGGCTGTGCCGCCTGCTCCTGTGTTTGAGCCTGCACTGCACAGAGGGTGTCCGAGGCCCTGCGGCGGGTCACATGTTCATATCGTGACTGTGTCACCAGCCCCTTCTGGGAGTGGTCCTGCTCTAGACCCTTCATGACTTGGTCACCTGAGCAGGAGACAAAGCACCTGACTTCAGGTAAACAGCTGCATTTGTTTTCTGTGGCTGCCATCATAAAGTGCCACACACCGGGTGGCATAAACAACAACCTTTTATTTTCTCCCCATCTGGAGGCCAGGAGTCTGAAATCAAGGTGTGGATAGGGCTATGCTGCCTCTGAAGGCACCGGGGGAAGAGGATGCTTCCTGCCTCTTCCAGTTTCCGGAGCTTCCAGCAATCCTTGGCGATCCTCCGTGTGTGTCAGCGTCTCTCCCATCCCTGCCCTATCATCACATCATGCTGTTTGTGTCTCTCCTCCTCTTTGTATAAGGACAGCAGTCACATTGGACTAGGGCCCGTGCTAATCCAGGATGAGCTCATCTTCACTTGAGTCTGTTAGCAAAGATCCTATTTCTGCATCAAGTCACAGGCCCAGGTACTGGGGGTTAGGACTTGCACATGCCACTTACGGGACACAGTCCAAGCCCTAACAACTGCCAAGTGACCTCGCCAGCCCTCGGGAGCAAGGACTCGCCTTGTCTATCAGGAAGTGCTGGGCAGAGTCAAGTCACACCCTTGCTGTCTGCAGCGCCAGAGGGCGCCGGAAGTGGAGAATCCTTCCGTCGTCCATTACTGGCCGTGGAGGCACAGAACATTTCCAGTGTGTGTGCCCTTCCCATTAGGCTAACATGAGTAGTCAGCAGCAGGAGGAGAACCGTTCTCCCTTCTACTGAGTAGATGAGAATGATGTATAATAAACACATGAATTATGAATATGTAAATGATGCTTCTGAAGTTTTAAGAAAGAGATTCCTTCCTTTTACAGGAAGAGCTGCACAGATCTTACTCACTGCACTCATTGGTTTGGGAAGACTCTGGTTATAGACTCGATGCAAATGAACAGATATTCCCAATTAGGGAGGTACAGACGTGTGCATTTCAACAAAACAGGCCTCCAGGCTTTGCTCTGTACAGGCTCTGGAATCCCGTCAACCCACTGAGTCCAGTTGCAGAGGCAACAAGGGGACAATGTTTCCACAGAAGAGAAACGAGGCATGGTCATGGCCGTGGTGTGAAGAGACAGAAGGCCTGAAGTCAATCTGCTACAGGCCTCCAAGTCAAAACAACCCCCAGGAAAGATTGTATTTTGCTTGGACTTTGCCTGCATGCCATCCTCCTCACCTACAGCGTTATTCACACAGACTGTGTACTGAATAGTTTGTGAATTGAAGGCACCAGCTACACAGGGCCCTGCCTTTCGTGAAACCAAGAAGCACAGGTGAATGAAGCAGATGGGGTTGGGGCCTGGAATGAATCTGCCATTGTCTGCATACTCAACTCATCAGTCTCAGGTTGGGTGAGTTGCAAGTGGACGCTTGGAACGGAAGCCACTTGCCGCATGTTTAATTTGCCACTGGAGCCACCGATTCATAATTCAAATGTTGCTGCCCTAAATTACACACACATTTTGAGCTGAGTGAAGATGGGAGATCTGGGTCCTCTTAAAAAACCCCATAAAGTCCCCACTGCTCCCCCATCTTACTGAGTTCTGCTCTTGAGCAACTTTTCAGCTCCCTGAGAATGGCATGTTTTGAGCAAAAAGGGACAATAAAAACGAAAGAAGAAAATTAAATATGAAAATTTAATTAAATCCCTCTTTGATCATTCTCCCTAGAACCGACCAGAGGGGCTGCTGCCATTCAGCCACCAATAAGATAACCTTGCTGGCTAATTAGGAGAAGGAATTGGCCCGCAGGGTGGGAGGGAAACGCGAATCTCCCGACCCTATAAATGTTGGAATGAGACATTTTGATGGGAGCAATATTTTATTCTTCAATTGTTTGCCACTTCTCTTTGGAGAAGTCCCAGAGGTATAAAAGTATTCTTTGTACTTCCTTTAAGGTCTTCCGGCTTTTGTGCAGAGGTCCAGGGGCTGTCTGCGGCATGAAGGACCCCGGTGGCTGCACTGCCAGCTTTAGGTCTTATTTTCCAGGGCTAGGGAAAACTTTTCTTTTTAAACCAGTCCCATCCATCCCACTTCGGGGAGCTGCATTGCTGATGTGGGATGACACAAATGATCCACAAAAAAACACTAGTCACAAAGGGTCTGGAAGCCACACCATCTGCTTAGGGACATTAACATAGCCCCTGGGCTATGTTATCTCAGACAGGACTGAGTCACCTTCTCAATAGATGGACCTCAGTCAGTGCAGAGCTTGCATACACATGCACACACACACATGCACACTCACGGAGACACATGCACACACATGCACATACAGGCACACACATATGCACACAGTCACATGCACACACACAGAGACACACATATATACACACAAATACAGACACATCCACACATGCACACTCACAGAGACACATGCACACACATACACATTGCAGGCACACACCTCCACATACATACATGCACACACAGAGACACACAGACACACAGAGACACACATATATACACACAGACACATAGAGACACACATATATACACAAAGAAACATCCGCATCCTTACATACACACACAAAGACACACTGTACATGCAGATGCACAGAGACACACATATATACACAGACACATCCACACATGCACACTCACAGAGACACATGCACACACATACACACACATGCATACACAGAGACACACAGTACACACAGATGCACATGCAATACACATGTGCATGCACACATGTTCACACACAGAAAGATGCATGCATGGCCAGGTGCAGTGGCTCACACCTGTAATCCCAGCACTTTGGGAGGTTGAGGTGGGCAGATCACCTGAGGTCAGGAGTTCGAGACCAGCCTGTCCAACATGGTGAAACCCCATCTCTACTGAAAATACAAAAACTAGCTGGGCGTGGTGGCACAGGCCTGTAATACCAGCTACTTGGGAGGCTGAGGCAGGAGACTTGCTTGAGCCTGGGAGGTAGAGGTTGCAGTGAGCTGAGATCGCGCCATTGCACTCCAGGCTGGGGGCAAAAGCAAAACTCTGTCTCAAAAAAAAGAAAAAGATGCACATGTACATGTATATGCGCACATGGTGGGATTCGGTCCTCAGACAGCATCTTCAGGAAAGTGCTGCAAACCTTTGTGGTTTGTGTGCTGTGACAAATATAAAGGTCCAATGTGAGCCCTACATTTTAGGAAATATGCTAACTTAACCAACTTTGGGAGTAAAAAGGCCCCCAAAGGGTAGATAAAGCAGAGCAATGAAGCTTGTTAGGGTCACATCCAGGAAGACATCCCTGACTCAGGCAACAGCAGTGTGGAATTTGTGATGGTATGATTTATAGGATGATCAAGGTCTTCCCTTACATGATTTAGGGGAAAGTATTTTGCTAAGCAGATCATGTTGCAAAAGATTTCAGGGGCATTGTTTAAATTATTAAAAGAATCAATTGTTTCCTAGCCTTTTGGAAGCATTGTTTGCATATGATTAATACAATATTACAAATTATTTTAAAACATGGCTTCAGGGCTCTGTGTCTCTGAACGATTTTATTGAACAACTTCTTTGTTGCATTAGTTTAAAAATAATATAACTAGATTTTTAAAATTTCTTGAAAGCCTATCTTTTATCAAATTCAGACTGACCTTCTTTCTTCATAAACTGACTGGAAGAAAAGTATTCCAGTTATTTCTAAGCCAAACAACACCCCCAAATTAGTAGCTTAAAACAACAGCAACTTAATATTCCTCCTGATTCTCTGGGCTGACTGAGATATTTGGTGACTGGTTACACCTGGGTCTACTCACGAGAGTGGGCTCAGCTGGGTTGGGGTCTCAGCTGGGACAACCCCATGTGACTTTTCATCCTTATTCCTGGCATGGGGGTCCCAGGAAGCATTTCAAGAGGGCAAAGGTAGAAACTGCAAATGTCTTAAGGCCAAGGCTCCTGTGAAGATCAATTTTACGTGTTAACTCGACTGGGCCACAGGGTGCCCCCCAGTGTGGGTGGGCACCATCCAGTTGGTTGAGAAACCAAATGGCCAAAGGGCAGAGGAGGGGAGAATTCGATCTCTCTCTGTCTGACTGCCTGAGTTGGGACATTCATCTTCTTCTACCCTTTGATGGGGATGTAGACCATTGGCTCCCTGGTTCTTAGCCCTTTTGGCTCAGACTGGAGTGCATCTCCAGCTTTCCTGAGACTCCAGCCTGCAGGCGGCAGATGAGGGAACTCGTCAGCTTCCATAATTACATGTGCTAATTTCTCATAAGATCTCTCTCTCTCCGCACATACGCTCTATTGGTGGTTCTGTTTCTCTGGAGAACTCTGACTAATACAGCTCTGAAACTCACACATGTCATTTCTACAACATTCTTTTATTGTCTTATTTTTTAGACAGAGCCTGGCTCTGTTACCCAGGCTGGAGTGCAGTGGTGTGATGTCTGCTCACTGCAACCTGTACCTCCTGGGTTCAAGCAATTCTCTTGCCTCAGGCTCCCAAGTAGCTGGGATTATAGGTGCATGCCCTCACGCTTGGCTATTTTATTTATTTATTTGTGCATTTTTGTAGAGACGAGTTTTCACCATGTAGGCCAGGCAAGTCTCAAACTCCTGACCTCAAGTGATCCACTCACCTCAGCCTCCCAAAACACTGGAATTACAGGCATGAGCCACTATACCTGGCCCGTTTCTACAACATTCTATTGGCTAAGCAAGTCCCAACCCCCATATTCTAGGAGAGAAGAAATAGACTCCAAGTCTTAATTAGAGGAGGTACAAATCGTTTGTGGCCCTATTTAATTTGCTACAAAATATTAGTGAAAATCATCAGTTCCTCAGTGATAAGAAAACCATGTGATCATTTCCTTTCTCTGGAAGGTAGAGAAGATATTTTTAAAAACGTGTCCTAGCACCTCTTTAATAGCAACACAGAAAAGAGTTTGGATGCATTTCCTGAATGAGCCAGAACATGGGTTTTTAGAACAAAACTTTAATGTTTAAAGTTGTAAAACAAAACTTGAAGGACCTAAAAAAATCAGTCATTTTTGTATGAAATGAGCCTCCATGTCAGTTCTCACCCCAAATTCCTTCCCAAATACTATCAGAGAACTCCAGGGGAGAGATAAGTGGAACTCCTGCATTTCTTAGACATCCACTCGGGTCTCTGTTACCGAAATTCCCTCCCGGATTCGTGACCGCAGAAAAACTTGGCTAAGACCATGAGTGGGCTAAGATGCTGTATTCGTTTGCTCAGGTTGTCGTAACAAACTACCGTAGACTGGGTAGTTTAAACAGAAATTTATGTTCTCACTGTCCTGGAGTCTGGAAGTCTGAGATCAAGGCACGGGCAGGGTTGGTTTCTTCTTGGCCTGTGTGGTCGTCTTCTCCCTGTGTATTCTCATGATCATGCTTCTCTGTGTGTCTGTGTCCTAATCTCCTCTTCTTATAAGGACACGAGTCCTGTTGGATCACAGCCCAGCCTAACAACCTCATTGTAACTCAATCATCTCAGTATCTCAGAATGTGGCAAACACAACCACATTCTGAGATACTGAGGTTAGGACTTCCACACATGAATTTGGAAGGGAGGGTGGCATCACGCAGTCTATAACAGACATAGTCTCCCCTCCTGGAAAAAGTGAATTAGTAAACACTGCGTCCTTCTCTCCTTAGAACAGAAATCACAATTACAGAGTGGGGATGGAGTCTGCAGTGTGGGGTGGGAGGGTATTATTTTAGGGAGGCAGGAACAGGGGTGTTCACATCGCTCCCAGTGATGACAAAGTGAAGGTTACGAAAGTTAGGTTTCTGGATGACAAGAAGCAGACTTCTACCTCTAGTCTTTCTGGGTTGTGTAACTTTTTTTGTTTGTTTGTTTTTTTAAAAAACTTTATTTTGAATGGCTTCATCAAAGGATGACATTGAAATGAATGCGTTCAACTTTGAACAAAACTTAAAAGAACTTTGTTAAATGTCAAAGCGAAACAGAGGAGAACCAGAGCTAACAAATAGAGGATTGTTTTCTCTGTTTCCCTCCTGAATCTGGTGCTCACTGTCCTCACTCGCAGACTTTCATCCTCCGACATCAAAGACGCCACAGGACAGCAAAACCCTTTATAAACATTAATTAATGCTTGCAACCCTCCTGTGAAGTGTGAGGATCATTCATTTTTCTCTTTTAAAGAGAAGTCCTGAAGCCAAGAGGCTAAATGACTCACCTGAACGGAAGTCACCGGAGAGCATTAGGAAATTGAGTTTGGTTTGAAATTGGGTATGGAAAATTTATTACATGTTCCAAGAAGAGAGAGGAGAGGCACAAATCTTAGTCAAAGGAAATTGTTCATTGGAGCCATCAGGTGGAACAAATAGTGCAGGTGAGGCTTGGGAGTCAGATGGATTTAGGGTCTGAATCATCATAGGGATTTGAAAACACAATCTAGTTAGCAATGCTTCCATGGCCTAACCTTCCAGGGTCATCTGGCTAGAACAGACACCACCGAATGGTACTCAGAATTGAAAAACTCAATCCAAGGTGATGACGCTGTCAGTGATGTTATAAATCACAGTGATAAAGGCTGTTTGGAGGGTTCATTTTGGGGTGAGCTCAGACCTCAAGTGCTTCATGGAATGACAGGTGATTAGACAAAAAGTAAGCTGCTGCTCTACTGGGCCTAGAGCTTCACATTGCAGCTGGAGAGCATCTACTCCCTGTCCAGCACCTTCTACCTCCACCTGAGGACCAGGGGTTAGCAGGCAGCTGTGGCCAAGTCCTCTCCCAGACCAGAGCTCTTCTGAGAGTGACCTGGATTATCTGTTAGGACACTGACAAGAAAGCAAAAGTCTAACTCAGTGGCTTAAGCAAAAACATCAATGTGCTGGCTCATGCATCTTAAAAAATTCAAGCAGTGATGACTTTGAGGCTTGGTGATACCCTTGGCCCAAAGACCCTGCTCAGCTCTGCTACCCTGTATTCTCTGACAACTTTTCTCTCGTGGAGACACAATGTCTGCCAGTTCTCTGGAACTCGATTGTCTTCTGTAGAGGCATTTTAGTACACAGGTGAAGAGCAGGGACACCAGTCCCAAGCCACTGCTGAAAAGCTGTGTGACCATGGGCAAGTGATTTAATATGTCTGTGCCTCCATTTCTTCATCAGGATAAAAGGAGGATAAGAGAATCTTGCTCAAAGCATTGTGGGAGGATGAAATGAGCTAATGTGTATTAAGTACTTGGGATGGTGAGAAGCAGTACTCTACAAAGTACACAATTTTTGTCAGCTGTTAGTATCATTAGGATGCTGTTGGCTGATTCATCTGAACTAGGAGTCCATTGGTGACGAGAGATGACAGGCATTGACTGCAAAGCTCAAACATTGTTTTTACATAGAACTGTCAGCTGGGTGGCTAAAAATGTGGGTGCTGGGGTAGGCTGTCTACCATCAAAGTGGCCCAAGTTTGCCATTTCCCCATTCTGTGGCCTCAATTTCTCCATCTGCTAAGTGAAAATAATAGTGCTTACTCTATAAGGAGGTTGAGAAGACTTAGTGACTTTCTGCACGTGAAAAAATTAGAACTGCATCTTCTTCATGCTGAAAGCCCAACAGTACTATTAATGACAATTTAAAGCTTTTCTATATATACAAATTGGTGTGTGTGGCTGGAAGGAATGAGTTATACTTCCCTTGTTAGTGCCAGGAAGTATTTGTTTGTACATTCATGGCTGTGGATTTACTATGAGTAAATTTACTCCTGTGCTGAATGCTGAGGCCATGAGGGAAGAAGTAAAAGACTCTCCCTATTCTTCAAAATGATAACAGTTGACTAAGACTGAACACTTGCTGCATGTCAGACACTATTCTAAGTCCTTTGCTATTGGCTTTTTATCTGTCATATTGTGATTTTTTATTCCATTTGGCTCTTTCTTACAGTCTCCATCTCTCTGCTGTAATTCCCCATCTGTTCATGCACATTGTCTACCTTTCCATTATATTTTTAATTACATTAACTATAGTTATTTTAAAGGCCCTGATAGTCCCAAAAGTCAGATCATCTTTGGGTCTGGTTCTATTGACTCTTTTGTCTCTTGAAAGTGGGTTGTTTCGTTCTTACTTATGTGTGTGTGTCTCATAGTTTTTAAATTAATTGCCACAAGATATGCATACAAGATAGAGACTGAAGTAAATAGTATTTAAACTCGGAAATAGAATCTTTTTGGTCAGACATTACTGTCATAGATTAAGGAAATTTATCCAGGAGTTGAGTGAGAACATTGCTCCCAGTCTAAAAACTAGGAAAAGTCAAATAATCTAACAAAATCACACACTTCAGTGAGCTCATCGGAGAGCTGAGGCAGCAAGACAGCCAGGTGAGCTGAGTCCCAAAGGGTGGAGAGTTCATTGCCATTGTTACCTTCAGTGCATCAGAGACTTTAAACCCCTCCATCCATGGGCTCCACCTTCAGCTCTCTGCCCATATGTGTTACAGAGGGGATATCCCTTTCCATGTGCCGGTTCCTCCCCCAGTAGTAGATTGCCATTGCTTGTCAGTTGTACAACATGGTAGTGTGGGCATTGCATATTCTTTCTTCTCCTGCTCCAGCCTCAGTCTTAGGCATGCACTCTGAGTCTGGCCCTGGGGTTGAGTGGGGGTTCTGAGACTCTGTTCCTCCTCTCACCATAGCATGTAGTCTGTCTTATACATGTGGGGGGAATGGGTGGGAGAGAGAATCTCCCATCCTTCCCCTGGGGATAGCAGAGCTCTAATATCTGTTCAGGATCCTGGGTCTTGTCCAGTGTCTTTTCTGCCTCTCTCTCATGGGCAGATGGCTGTAGCTTCTCTCCTCCTCTCTGTGGGGGTCTAGCTTTGCCTGGGGCTGGGCTGGAGGTTCCCCTGCTCCTCCCACAGAGCCCAGGGCTTTTGCAGCAGGAGTGCAGTGGGTGCCTGGGTACCACCATGGGGAGGTCCTCTCCTAGTCTCTTGCCTTGCTTCAGTGTCTCTTGAGACCCTCCCCATAGTAAGGACCCTAGAGAGGAGCTTGTGGGTGAGTGGAAACATCCCTAGTGTCTCGACCCCCAGGAAGTCTACTTTATCATGCTGACCCAGACCCTGTCTTTAAGAATTTGTTAACATTTTAGCTATTTTCTTTTCACTTTTATGATGGGCATCTTGTCCTCCTGTACTTCGCCAAGATAATACAGCTATGGATCCCATCTCTCTTTGGAGGAACTCTCCACTCTTTGGAATTCAGCTCACCTGGCTGTCTTGCTACCTCAGCTCTCTGATGAGCTCACGAAAGTGTGTGATTTTGTCACATTATCTGACTTTTCCTAGTTTTTAGACTGCGAACAATGTCCTCACAAAAGCTTCCCTTCCTTAATCAAAAGCAGAGCTTTTCAGAGATGAATACTTTCAACCCTCTCAACAAATCTATGAGGTGGCTATCCTTAGCATTTCTGTTTTGCAGATGGGGAAAATGAGGCACAGACAGTTATAATCACTCGCCCCAAATAATCAGGCTCTTATGAGGTGGAGCCCAGGCAGGGTGGCTCCTGGGGGCTAAACACTATACCATATGGCTAAACACTATACCATATTGCCTCTGTGGAGGCCTAAAAACCAACATGAGAAACTTAACCAGTTAAAACTGTTAAACCAGCTTAAACCAGCAGAGAGGTTTACAGACAAAAGACTAAAGCAATCCAGGGAAGCACCAATAAACTCCTCCAAACATGTGTTCCTGTGTTTCTATGAGTTTGAGCCAAGCAGAGGAGTGGAGAGACCAGCCTTGGAAGCTCCAGTCCTGGGTCAAGACCCATCAACACCTCTTAGTGTGACATCAGGCAAGCCATTAACCTTTTTAAGTTCTTGCCACCTCATTTACAGAATAGAGACATTAGTATCTTTAAAAAAAACATTTTATTTCCATAGTTTTGGGGTACAGGTGGTGTTTGGTTGCATGGATAACTTCTTCAGTGACGACTTCTGAGATTTTGGTGCACGTGTCACCCAGGCAGTGTACACTGTACCCAATATGTAGCCTTTAACCCTCATCCCCCTCCCACCCTTCTCCTCCAATCGAGTCCCCAAAGTCCATTACATCATTCATATGCCTTTTCATCCTCATAGCTTAGCTCCCACTTAAAAGTGAGAACATACGATATTTTGGTTTCCATTCCTGAATGACTTCACTTAGAATAATGACCTTCAGCTCCATCCAAGTTGAAAGGCCACTATTTCATTCTCTTTCATGGCTAAGTAGTATTCCACAGTGTAAATGCATTACATTTTCTTTCTCCTCCCATCGGATGTTGGGCATTTAGGCTGGTTCCATATTTTTGCAATAGAAAATTGTGCTGCTATAAACATGTGTGTGCAATTGTCTTTTTCACATAATGACTTTTTTCATTTGGGTAGATATCCAGTAGTGAAACTGCTGGATTGAATGATAATTCTACTTTCAGTTCTTTAAGGAATCTCCATACTGGTTTCCATAGTGGTTATGCTATTTACAACCCCACCAGCAGTGTAAAAGTGTTCCTTTTCACCACATCCACACCAACATCTATTGTTTTTTGAATTTTAAATTATGGCCATTCTTGCAGGAGTAAGGTGGTATCTCATTCCAGTTTTAATTTGGATTTCCCTGATAATTAGTGATGTTGAACACTTTTTCATGTTTGTTGACTGTTTGTATGTCTTTTGTAAAGAATCCTACTTTTTTACGGGATTATTTGTTTTTTCTTGTTGACATTAACATCTTTATACATGAGTTGATTAACTTCTCAGACAAATCTGCCACATAAAGACCTCACAGGCAAGTATGACTGTGCTTGTTATAACTGTTATTTGTATTTGTGTGTGTGTGTGTGTGTGTGTGTGTGTATGTGTGTGTGTGTACAATGTCCTCCAGGCCCAAAGATGAATGTTAATAGACTAAAATTCTCTCCAGATGTGACAGACCCACTCTGGTGATGCCAGTACCACTGCTTTGTGAATAGCTCCCGATGGGTGTGGTGAATTGTTCATTCAACAATTATTTCTTGAGCACACACCAGATACCCTGAGCTGTAAGAGGCACTGGGGATATGACTGTGGAAAAGGCAGAGATGACCTTCCCTACAAAGCATATACTCCAGCAGGAGAAACAGACAGTGAACAGATAAACACACGACTAAGGTGGCCTGGAAATCGATAAAAGTTGCCAAGCGAATAGAAAAGGTGAAGGGTTGGAGGGTCACTGGAGTCAGGGTCAGGGCAGGCAGAACTCTTAGCAGGAGACGTCAGGAAAAGCCAGTCTAAGGAGGATTTTGAGCTGAACCTCAAATGGTAGAAGGCAATCCCTCAGCTGCCCCACTTGCTCAGCCACGTGGACCCTGCTGTTTCTCAGATTCTCCAAGTTCATTCTTACCTCGTGACCTTGGCACTGGCCGTGCCCTCTGCCTGGATTCCTGGGTCCTCACACCACTGCATGGCTGCCTTCTTTCTGTCATGCAGGACTTAGTGTCATCTCTTAGTGAAGCCTTCCCTGACTTTCCCACCAGATAGTCTTTCCCCACACCCTGGGCTTCCCACATTAGCTTTGCCATTTTATTTTCTTCACAGCAGTCTTCACTATCTGCATTTATTTTGCTTGTGAATTGATTTACTTGTTTATTGGCTGTCTGGCCCCCTAGGAGTTAAGCCACATGGGAGGATGACCTCATCTCTCCTTTTACCAATGAACTCCCAGTGGAGAGCTTGTGTGCCACACTGGTGATGCCCGATAGGTCTCAGTTAGTCAAATAATCTGACACATGCTGTGTGGGTAGCATTGCCAGTGGATGTGGCTATGGAGGCTGATTTGGCTCAGAAGGCTTAGACTGATAGGTAGGTAGGTTGGGGGACACTGATTGGATGAATCCAAAATGTCAGACCACAATCACCTTCTCCCTTACCAGAGGACATGACAAGCTCAGTGTGATCTTGGAGAGATAGTGCTCTGAGACACTTACCATTAAAAATGACAACAAAGCCAAACTAACAAAGACAAGCAGAGAACCACATCCCAGAGGGCCTGCAGTGCATCCCATCAGCCAGTCAGGAGCAAGTGTGCCCTGATTCCCTGGTGAGACACTGAGCCATGCTTCAAGGAACAAAGGCCACCTGCTGAGACAGGCAAGGACATGAGATTATCTTTGCCTCAGTTGAAAATAACAGCCAGAACTCATTCACAGCTTGGTGTTCCCTTGGACAAGGCTTCTCTGGGATAAAGCCTGTCAGTCTCCCAGAGGTGGTAGCATGTGACTAAGAAGTCGGTGTCCCTTGGGTCCTACAGATCTGGAAGAAAATGGCTCACACTTGCTGAAGTCAACCAATGGGAGCTGACTTCTCAGTCAGGAGCCCCCACTGGGACTGAACAGCAGTGAGGCTGTGCTGGCCGAGCAGCTGCCATAGCTAGGAGTGTGTTTCTGTTGGGGCTGAGTTCCAGGTTTATGACATGAGACCCAATCATGAGATGCCCAGTTCTAGATATGGATATGTCACATGCCCATAGCGTGACTCAGCTCAGTAAAGGAGCAACTTGGAGATTCGTATACTTGATGCTAATGAGAGCCACAGAAAACCCCCCTTTGAAACACTCACCAACACAACGAACTAAATATACCCATCAGAGGTTTCATCTTCTTCCAATTACATATCACAATAAAATGTCAGAAGAAATAAAAGGAAGCAGATTCTTGATATTATTACTTTGAACTTTCCTTAGTTATGCTCCCTTGAAGCATGACATTTACTGGGGGGAAAAAAGGATAGAAGAAGGAGTGACCCAGGGCGTGTTGTTCATCATCTTTATCTTCGGAAATTTCGCTTTAATTCTTTAACTCCCCCTGCACGCTTGGAGTCTGGGCTCCGGTTCTGGGAGACTTTTGCTGCACCAAGAAGCCGCTGACACACAGCGACTCACAACAGACCTGTGCTTTTGCTCATGATTTTGTTGGTCAGACATTCAAGCAGGGCTTGTCTAGGGGTGTCCCTGGTGGATGGGGCTAGCTAGGCCACCTCAGTTCCATGCCTGAGCCCTGGTGTCCCCAGGCCTTGCTCTCTCCCCACAACTGTAGCCTCCAGGGTCTCTCCAGTGGCTGGGGACCCTCAGGATGTGGCACTGCCCGGGTCGTGGGCTCCATGGTATAGCGTCTGGCTTCCCGCTGAGCCGGGACTCCAAGGGTGGGTCTCACAGGAGGCCCAAGCAGCATCTTCCAGGGATCTAATGAGACTGTCTGGGAGCCCCGGACCTCACTCTGCTGTCAGGCAGTTGCCAGAGCCCATGCCCAAGGTGAGGGACGTGTATTTCACTGCTCAGTGGGACGGAGCAAAGAATCGGTACCACCTTTAAACCCACAGGATGTGGTTCCTCTCCACCTGCAGAGGGACAGAGCCTGGAGAGGACAGTCCCGGTGGTTTCCTAGAGATCATGGGGAAAAAGGCCCACTCTGGTGGAGGAACAGAGGTGGGGCGGCCCCTCTCAGGTCACCTCTCAGTCACAGGCCACCTCCAGAAACCAATGGGAACTGACTTCTCAGTCCGGAGCCACCTGGGAGTGAATAGGAGCTGACTTCTCAGTCATGACCACTGGAAACCAATGGGAGTTTACTTTTCATTCTTGTGCCACCTATGAACCAATGACAGCTGTCTTCTTAGTCACATGCCACCTGGGAACCAATAGGAGATGTCTTCTCAGTCACTCGCGGTGCCTGGGACCCATCTGGAGATGACTTTTCAGTCACGTGCCACCTCTGGGAACCAATGGGAGCTGACTTCTCAGTCCCTTGCCACCTGGGAGCCAATGGGAGCTATCTTCTCAATCATGCGCCATCTGTGGGAAACATTGGGAGGTGTCTTTTCAGTGGTGTGCCACCTCTGGGAGCCAATGATAACTGACTTCTCAGTGACATGTCCCCTCTGGGAACCAATGGGAACTGTTCCTCCTGTCACAGGCCCTGCCCCTCCTCAAGAGTGACCCTCCTGTGATCAGGACGATGAGGATGGCTTGCTCTCTGGCCCTTTCCGTGGTCTGTGCACCTCTGTGTTGTGTGAGGATCCCTGTCTGGGAGCTGGCTGCTGCTGCTGCTGTTTCTCCCCAGGAAGCACTCCCCGGTCGCTGTCCTGCGTGGCCACCACTTGCTCCTCCCTGCTGCAGCCCTGCCCTCCCGCAGGGCCTGCATGTCCAGCACTGCCCATGAGATGTGTGCTGCCCTCCTGCAAGGCTGGGAGCTGACACAGTGGGCACGGAGGCATATGGGGGCAGATGGGATCAGAGAACTCAGGAGGTAGCTCTGCCCCTGCTCCTTCCTCTGACCTTGGGCGAGCACCTCTCCTCTCTCCGCTTCGCCTCTACACCTTTAAAACAGGAGAGAAGTGTTCGATCCAGGCCACCTGGAGACCCAGTGCAACACTGCAGTAGGTCTCCCTGCAAGACCCCAGCCTCATGCTGGGGAGAAGACGGAGGGAGCTGGAGCCCAACTGCCCTCTGCCCATTGCCTCCCCTCAGCCGTTGCCTAGAAGGGCTATGTCTCACTGCCCTGGAGACCCTGTGTCGTATTTTCCCACAGCCACTTGCAGACTCACACCCAAAATGGCTGTGGTGCACCATGGGGCTTGAGCAACATTCAGATGATTCAAAAACTCAGTACAGACACCCATCTCTTCCAGAAAACAAAGTAAGCCAAGTCTTGGAGCCCATGTGGCTGGAAGCCACAGTGCAGCAGAGTGTGAAACGCTGC
The DNA here is from genome assembly GCF_000951035.1 of Colobus angolensis palliatus. Taxonomy (NCBI): domain Eukaryota; kingdom Metazoa; phylum Chordata; class Mammalia; order Primates; family Cercopithecidae; genus Colobus; species Colobus angolensis. The sequence goes on from NW_012117666.1 coordinate 1,396,363, forward strand.
CTATCTCCAGGGGAGAGGGTCTCTCTGGGAGGAAAGAAATGAGGATCTCGAGGCATGATCTCAGGGTGCATCCCTGAGGACTAAATTCTCACTCGCACACCAGCTGGGGTTCACCTCAACCTGTCCCCTCACAGCCTTGCAATCTGTAGCTTCAGAGTTGCTGCTGTGCACCAGCTTGGAGATGCCCACAGGAAGGCAAGGCCGCCCCCTGTCCTGGGGCCTGGAGACCAGCAGGTGAAACAGGCAGGAAGACAGGTGGTTTATAGAGTGCCATGAGGGCTCTTTGAGTACAAAGGAGGGCATCTAACTCAGTCTTGGGGACTGGGGATGTAGTGTTTAAACTGAGCCCCAAAGGCTGAGTCCTGGGCACTTTAGGATGGGGAATGGGTTCTAGAATGAGGCCTAGGTCCTGCATTTGGGGAGTGGGCCTGCTTAGTGAAGGGGCAGCAGTTTAGGCCATCTGGAGCCCCAAGTGAGGGCTGGGCAAGTTGGGAGGAGGATCACTTCTGGGGCACTGCTCTGGGCCAGGAACTGGGCACTTAGATCCAAGCCTTGTCTAGTAATGATCGAGGTGACTTGATTTTAATTCTTTTCTGTGTGATGGAGCTGTCTTTATGGAGTATCTGGAAGCCCATTCCGCCTCTGCAATTCAATTAGCAGAACTGGAACAACAGAACCTGCCTCCCTCCTGCTTATCTCCGCTCTTGGTAGGCTCAAAGCAGATCATGTATGAAAAGGTGCTGAAAAATGGCCCAATGCAAGGGCGAAGGAGGGAGGTCTGCAAGCCACTCCCACCCAGTCCCCTACCAGGATGCTCCTGGTTCCCCTTGGCCTCCCCTGAGCTGTCCTTTCCCCAACCACTTTATGATAACTTGTCATGCTCCTTCTCCAACCATCTGGAATGTACAACAAGAGCATCAGAAACCACACCTACCCTGAGTGCTGGTGTTGGTTCCTCAAGCCCTTCTCATTCTCCTTCTTTAAATCGAGATCCCTTGGAATAAGCTAGTTCCTTCCTGGCACCATTTAGGGCCATTTTCATACTAGTTGGGCTGCAGCCATTTGATCTATATAAGTAAATCCAATTTAGCTGATTCATCTCTCGTGTTTAATTTCTATGTTAACATAACAAGGTTATACAACCGAACATGAGAGGCCAGGGAACAGAATTTATAATTTATAAGTGACAGTTATGGTTTAAAAAAAGATGTTCCTGAAGGAAACTGGCTGAAAAGGCAGGATTTCAGACAAAGGTTTTTCTCTTATAAGCCTAGAAAGCTTTCTGCTTGATTTAGATATAAAATCAAAACTATTGGCATTTAACAACCTCTGTTTAAAAGTCAGGATTGACTTATAAATAAGACCCCGGCAGGGGCAAAAGGATTTCCCAGAATAAATATATCATCTAAGCTTTATTGATAGGGCAAGGAGAGGAACACGGTAGAAGCTGGGAGGACAGAGATTTCTGTACTAGTGGATTTTCACTAATTGGCTGTCTTGTTCTTGTGATTCTACAGAATGAAGCCTGTTGGTTGCCCATTCATTCCTTGATGCTTTAGGGCAGTGCCGTTTGTGGGGTTTCTCAGCATCTTTCGGTTTGTAGACAAGGCTTGGACTCATTTACGTTCTGGGTCTCCCTTAATATCAAAAGAGGAAAACACATTCTTTTCCTGGGTGGGCCTGATCCTTGGGTTCTGGGGAGTTGCCTGCTGATGTGGAAGTGGCTCAAGTCTTCCCTCAAGACCTTTGAAGGTCTCCACTCGAGAGAAGTGGCATCAACAGCAGATCCTGGATTTGCACCTGTACTGGGCAGTGATTGACATGGCCCTAGACACTTCATGCCCCCTTGGGACTGTGGTTTTCCCAATGGGAAAACAACCCTAAACTAACTTCTGCTCTTCCGTAATTCTTTTCGTAATTTCTCTGTGATGGAACAAAGCTAAGCGAAGCCTGGAAGTCACACAGAAGTGTTAGGCTCTGAGGTGAGGCCAAGCTGAGCTGGTTTCCTTAGGATTCAGCTGTTTTTAGACCAGGGCAGAGGGCAAACCTGGTCCCTACTTGGGGGTTTGATCAGGAGCTCCACACCCCAAGAACAGAGGAGGAGGACTTGCCTCTCCTCTCCCTTGAGGAAACCACTTTGCAGAGTCCCCTGAGAAGAACGAGGCTGAAGAAGGCTGGTATTTAAACGTTCTGGAGTGGGAGAGAGGGGTTGTTATGGCAACAAATTGCTCTGAATCTCTGCAGAGGCTCAGCCCTGGTGAAACGAGGGAGGTGCAGGAGATGCAGAGGATAATGTTTCAGAAAAAGCTCTACCCAGACAGGCATCGCACATTTGCATTTGGCTGGAATGTCTGACGGCTGAGAAGGAGGAAGGGGAGTGTTTACAGCATGCCTTTAGGGTGCCAGGGGAGATCTTGGCCTCCCACACTCACAAGCAAATCTGGTCCTGCCCTGCCCTGCGCTGGCCTCAGGGCGGGGCTGTGGGGAAGGTGTGGAGGGTTGTTGCCCAAATCCTCTGGTGGTGGGCTCCATCCTCTACCCAATTCCACATCCCTGAAACTTCTCAGCTGATGCTGCCTAAGGAAAAAAAAAAAAAAGAAGAGTAACCATCCTCCTCCCTCGTAGAGTTAGCAAGAACACTATGAGAATAAAAGCCTTTGCATGTTTAATGGGTACAGGGTTTTCTTCTGGGGTGATACAAATGCTTTGGAACTTGAGAGAGGTGGTGGTTGCACAATATTGTGAATGTACTAAATGCCACTGATTTGTGCACTTGAATATGATTCATTTTCTGAAATGTGATTTCACTTCAAAATAAAAGTCAAACAAAAGTCCTTGCAGCTGTGTGCCCACTCTGGGCTGCTGCCGAGCCCTGCTCTCCTGACCTTTCCACCCTCAAAGGCCTCTCCTATGTGACCCAGCTCCCTCCCTCCCTCAGGCCGCGTGTCCGATCCTGTTCCTCAAGACCACTGAGAATCCTAGTCTCTGAATCTTACATGGCACCTCCAGAGTGCCCGTCACTGGGCTTTACCAGAGTGACTCCTGAATCCTCACCACCACCTCACAATGCAGTGCTAGTGCCATCCCCTTCCCTGTCCTAGTGGGCACTCAGAGGTGAAGCGATGGCCAAGTGCTCACATCTGGGGGGCAGGTGGCACTCAACCCGGGATACTTCTCGCCAGGATCCACTCACTGCACCCCACACCACACCACATGGCCATGGTCCCACCACAAGCTCCCATGGCCACTGGGACCCAAAGCAAACTGGCCAAATGCCGCCATTCCCTGAGATCCCACCAATGGGCGGGTCATCCATGTGACCCATCGTCCCCAACTGACTGCACCACGTGCTTCATGTAAAGGCTTTTGCCTCCCAGCTCAGCCTGACCTTGGCTTTGGCCATGCCCAGGCAGAGGGTGCAGGAGGAAGCGCCAGGCTCAGCCATGACAGTGATGCAGATGGTCCATCGCCACCTGGACCATCAGGAGTGAAGGTCTGAAGGGGCTTGGCAGGTCCCAGAGAGAGGAGACAGAAAGGAAGCAGTGAAGAAACAGGAAAGGTGAGCGGAGAGGAGGGGGAGCAGAAAACAAAGGGAGGAAGAGGCGGTGGCTGCCATGCAGGAAGCTGCAGGTCTCGTGGGACAGCTCTGCGTGCCCTGTGCCTCCACCTGGGAGGCTCCTGGAAGGCTGTCTGGTCAGCGCCTCTGAGTCACATTGTTCTCGTCTGTGTTATAACCACCCAAGTCAGTATCCACGGACTTCACAACAACCATCTACGGAGGCCCTGGCCTGTTGTCCCAGGCTCTGGCGCTGGAAAGGAAGCAAGATGAACCCAGCCCTGCCCTCGTGGTGCCGGCTCTTTGGTGAAAATGAGGCTGCATGAGCTCCTGGGGCTGCTGTAACAGATGAACACGAGCTGGGTGGCTCTGAATGAGACACTCACTGTTTCACAGCACTAGAGGCCAGAGGTCTGAAACCAAGGTTTCAACCAAGGGACTGCAGGGCCACGTCCCCTCTGGTGGTGCTGGGGGAGGATCCTTCCTGCCTCTTCCAGTCCCTGCTGGCTCCAGGCCCTCCTTGGATGTGGCCACATTGCTCCAGTCTCTGCCTCCGTCTTCACACGGCCTTGTCCCTGTGTCCCTGTGTCCCTGTGTCTGTGCCTTCACAGGACATTCTATTCTCCGTGTGTCTGTGTCCAGATTTCCCTGTTTTTGTAAGGACACAAGTCACTGGATTCGGGCTCACCCTAAAGATCCTGCTTCCCAATAAGGTCACAATTGCAGGTTCTAGGGGTGAGCACTTGAAGATATCTTCTGTGGGGACCATATCTCAACCCACAACATAGACTTTAATCCAAGAATTTTTTTTAAAAAATAATAATAATAACAAATTTGAACCTGAGAGAAGTGAGGTGAGGACAAGGCTATTGGAAGGCTAACTGGCTGAATGAAGGATTCAAACAGAGGCCTGACCGCAACGGAGGACTCTGAGAGTCTCCCCAGTGGAAGGGATATTTGAGTTGTGACCTGAAGGACCAGCAGGAGTTGGCCATATGGAAGAGGGTGGGTGGCGAAGAGTGAGCTTCCTAAGCAGTGAGAAGGGCGCATACAAAGGTCCTGTGGCAAGAGAAAGCAATGTGGCACATCTAGGAAGTTCCAGAGGAAGGAGTGAGGGCACAGAGGTATCAGTGAGGCCAGAGGCTGTGGACAGAGGTCAGGTCTGGCCAAACAGGGCTGGGGTTGGGCATTTGTCTAAAGAAAAATAAGAAGCCCTTTAGGTGCTGGAGAGGATGTGGAGAAATAGGAACACTTTTACACTGTTGGTGGGACTGTAAACTAGTTCAACCATTGTGGAAGACAGTGCGGCGATTCCTCAAGGATCTAGAACTAGAAATACCATTTGACCCAGCCATCCCATTACTGGGTATATACCCAAAGGAGTATAAATCATGCTGCTATAAAGACACATGCACACATATGTTTATTGCAGCACTATTCACAATAGCAAAGACTTGGAACCAACCCAAATGTCCATCAATGATAGACTGGATTAAGAAAGTGTGGCACATATACACCATGGAATACTATGCAGCCATAAAAAAGGATGAGTTCATGTCCTTTGTAGGGACATGGATGAAGCTGAAAACCATCATTCTGAGCAAACTATCGCAAGGACAGAAAACCAAACACCTCATGTTCTCACTCATAGGTGGGAGTTGAACAATGAGAGCACCTGGACACAGGGTGGGGAACATCACACACTGGGGCCTGTTGTGGGGTGGAAGGAGGGGGAAGGGATAGCATTAGGAGATATATCTAATGTAAATGACGAGTTAATGAGTGCAGCACACCAACATGGCACATGTATACCTATGTAACAAACCTGCACGTTGTGCACATGTACCCTAGAACTTAAAGTATAATAATAAAAAAGAAAAATAAGAAGTCATGTGTATCATTGGCTTGGCTGCCTTCATAGAGACCACATAACAGTGCTGTTGCTTTTCAAGTGACAGTTCTGACAGGTAATACCTGGAGGTATTAGGTCTCTGTGCTCCAAGGGGTCCCTGGAAACCCATGCTCCTTCCAACCTGCTGCTATGCACCCTTGATGTGCGGTGTGGGTCTGGTGGGCCTGCTGGAAGCTGTCCAAGTCTGCAGGCCAGCTGGCCGGAAGAAGGAGAAGGAAGCTGAGGGCCGCAGTTTCCTTTGGGGGAAGGGGGGGAACCTGCTCACATACCCTCTCCTCATGTCCCGCCAGCCAGGACCCAGCTGCCCTCTGCTGTAGAAGAGGCAGGGACTGTGGCCACGTGCCCACCTAGGATGAGGAGAGTCCTCAGGGAAGAGGAAAGCAGGAGGAGCCAGTGGCTGCATAGTCCCTGAGGGTGTGAGGCAGAGGGAAATCGAGGGCAGTAGGGTGAGGGCAGAGAAATAACCCCTGGATCATTGGAAATGGTCACACTGAAGGTCATTTGGAGAGAAGGGTTTGAGGGTGAGGAATGGGCCCCAAAAGGATGCAGGGAGTGGGTTGAAGGGGCCGTGGCAGTCATGCAGGGAGGGAGATTCTAACTCAGCTCATCACAAGGACAGAAGTGGCAGCTCTGGGAGCCTTGGTGGGAAGCCCACCCGACTCAGTGCATGAACAGAGGAGGGTTGTCTAAGATGATGCTGGTCCTCTGACTGAGGCTCCCTGGGAAGAGCCCAGGCCCCGTGAGATGTCAAGGAAGTGCCCAGCCATGGGGCTGGTGGGGAAGCTCATGGAGTCTGCATCTCCTCCCTCAGACACAAGCTTCCAGAGCTCCCCTGTCCTGCCAAATGCATCCTTGTCAGTGGGCCTGATTCAAAGGGGACGATGACGGCTAAGAGGTTAGCACCCAACATCTGGGCAACATGGGCCCTCCTCTGGACTTGGGGTAAATATTTGGAGCTAACGCTCTTGCCCTTTGGCTCATCCCTTGATGTCAAGCAATGTGAAATTGCTTGGTGTGCCGGAGTCCAGAGCACAACAGAGTCCATCCCAGCTGGGAGGCTCACCTGCAAGTTCAGGTAAGGACTTGCTGCCCTACAGCACAGGAGGCCAAGCCTGGATCATTGAGCCTCCCACGGCCACCAGGAGACGGGATCAGGAGCAGCCAAGCTACCCCGAGACCTTTTCCTTTTATCTCCCAGCAAAGATCCATTCACGCTCATCGATCAAAGGAAACACAGCAGCGAGTTAGAAAAATCCAATAACTGGAGTGTAGCAGGCTGCAAATGAATCCCTGTCCACTTCCCTTCTTGGGTGCCAGCAGCATAATTAGGTTATTCCCAGGAGATGAGACCATCTTGAAGCACCACAGGAGGGAGGCTGCTGGGCACAGCTTGAGAAGCACCAGTTCCGTGTAATGAAGCAAACTCTGGGGTGCGCTGGACCCTCCAGCTCTGTTCTCCTAGGAGCTCAGTGAGAGGCAGAGGGTGGGTCTGTGTGGCTGTGAGTTTGAGGACCTTGGCTGCTTCTTTCCCCTCCCAGGTCCAGCTCCCCAGGGCACTACCTGCTGAGAAAGCCAGAAGCCACCTATCAGCTAGAGCCTGGGCAATCAGGTGCCAGGGCAGGAAGTCATGATGCCCCAGTGGTGGGGCTGAGCACTGTGGGTGGAGTGGAGGGCTGGGTGGCTGGAAGGCGGGGGGCGCCAGGCAGGGAGGGGGCCACTGAGCAGCTGTCAAACCCATCCAACAAGTGCTCTCCTGGTTGGCGCGGGACGTGGAATTCTGGCCCAGGATGAACATGACTGAGAGAATGTCAGAGCAGCGTTCTTGAGTCTATTGCAGACGATGACATCTGTGTCGAGAAGAGTAGATGGATGTGTGCTCTTCTTCTGAGACAGGTGCCAGAGGACACTGTAAGACCATGGCTTGGTGTATGGCCTCATGATAGTTTAAAAGCTAATGTGGGCACCCTTAGGATGTGCTGTAAGCGACTTTGCTGCAGCAACTTTCCTTTAATTATTATTATTATACTTTAAGTTCTAGGGTACATGGGCACAATGTGCAGGTTTGTTACATAGGTATATATGTGCCATGTTGGTTTGCTGCACCCATTAACTCGTCATTTATGTTAGGTATTTCTCCTAATGCTATCCCTCCCCCAGACACTCACCTCCCAACAGGCCCCGGTGTGTGATGTTCCCTTCTCTGTGTCTATGTGTTCTCATTGTTCAACTCCCACTTATGAGTGAGAACATGCGGTGTTTGGTTTTCTGTCCTTGTGATATTTTGCTGAGAATGATGGTTTCCAGCTTCATCCATGTCCCTGCAAAGGACAGGAACTCATCCTTTTTTATGGCTGCATAGTATTCCGTGGTGTATATGTGCCACATTTTCTTTATCCAGTCTATTATTGATGGACATTTGGTTGGCTCCAAGTCTTTGCTATTGTGAATAGTGCCGCAATAAACATATGTGTGCATGTGTCTTTATAGTAGTATGATTTATAATCCTTTGGGTATATACCCAGTAATGGGATGGCTGGGTCAAATGATATTGCTAGTTCTAGATCTTTGAGGAATTGCCACACTGTCTTCCACAATAGTTGAACTAATTTACACTCCCACCAACAGTGTAAAAGTATTCCTATTTCTCCACATCCTCTCCGGAATCTGTTGTTTCCTGATGTTTTAGTCATCGTCATTCTAACTGGTGTGAGATGGTATCTCATTGTGGTTTTGATTTGCATTTCTTTGATGATCAGTGATGATGAGCATTTTTTTTTCTTATGTCTGTTGGTTGCATAAATGTCTTCTTTTGAGAAGTGTCTGTTCATATCCTTTGCCCACTTTTTGATGGGGTTGTTTGTTTTATTCTTATAAATTTGTTTAAGTTCTTGGTAGAGTCTGGATATTAGCCCTTTGTCAGATGGATAGATTGCAAAAATTTTCTCCCATTCTGTAGGTTGCCTGTTCACTCTGATGTTAGTTTATTTTGCTGCTGCAGGAACTTTCAAATCCTGAGTCTAGAAATCTACCAGCATCTCCCGCTTCTTTCTCCCAACCCCAATGTGTTTTACTTCTTTAATAGACTTCAATTTTCTGAATGCGTTGATATGTTTCCTATCCATCTCCCACGCTAGAAAGTAAGTTCCTCGGGGGGAGGGGATTCTGTGATCTTATTTGCTGCTGTGTTCCCAGATCACTGCCTGGCACATAGTAGTTGCACAATAAACATTTGTTGAGTGAGTACATGAATGTCGGATGGAAGAAGTAGCATATCTCCTACACAGGCAGACTCTAAGAGTGACAAGGCTGCTGGGCTAAATATAGAACACCCAGTTGTATTTGAATTTTAGGAAAAGAATGAAGAATACGTCAGCATAAGTATCTCCCAAATATTGCATGGGATATACTTATATTAAAAAGTACTTTGTTGTTTATCTAAAATGCAAATTTCACTGGCTTCCTGTATTTTTATTTGCTAAATCTGACAGCCCCAGCTTCTGTCACATCCCCTTGGATCTTCCTCTCTCCTGTCACTTCCTTTTTCTTCTGTGTTGTCCTCTTTCTTTTTCAAATGTGTCAGTCACATCATCACTCAATCATGCTTTGGGTCACAGTCTTCCCTTGGTCCCACACTCCCTTCCAGGTCTCTCCCTTCTCTCTGCTTCTAATCACATACAGTCAGGCTTTTCTGCAGCGTGGTCCTTCTGGAAACTTCCATTTTCACATCTACTTCCCCAAGGGTCACTCTGGTCAAGGGAAAGCAGGACCCACATGACCCAAGCCCCCAGCCCTCCCTGTGTCCTGACCTCACTCTGCTGCTCAGCGACATGAGCTCTGTTCACTGTTTTCCCCCTCTGGCCTCCACGAGGGGGCAGTCTCCACTGTCCTACCTCTCTGGACACTTTGTCTTGGTCTCTGTGCTGGTTTCTCTTCCACTCTGATCCTAAACATAGGAGGCATTCAAGGCTGGGGCCTGGGGCCTCTTTTCCCTATGCACACCCTTGCCTGAGGGTACTTTGTCTATTACCGTTGTTGAAATAGCCACAGGCTGACAGTTCCTGGACTGACACTTCCAGCTTCCATGTCCAGATGAATCCACTCAACCATCTACAGGACATCTCCCCTCGAAGGTCTTGCAGCCTTCTCAAACTCACCGGATTCATAACTAAACCTTCTAAGCTTAAATGACCTCAGTGTCCCCATCTCAGATAATGACACCAGGGTTCCCCAGATGCTCCAGTCAAAAGCTGAGTCATGCTTCATTGTCCCTTTTCCTCACACCCTGCATCCAATCTTTTTCACCTCTGAGTAGGAAGAACACATTCAGCAGGTCTGGGTGCTCAAATACTGCACACTGCAAAGAAAGCTCTGGCCCTCAACCTGCTTGTGGGAGATGCCCTTGGAAATCCTGGTAGGAGTGTCTTTGTTTACCTGAGGCCTTGGACCACATGAATAGTCTTTGCAAATAATGTGACTGACGGTGGGGGCCTGGGCCACATGGTATCATTTAGGCCTCTGGAGAGGCTGACACTGAGTGGTTAAGGTCAGTCATGTGGATGCTCCCTGCTTCCATGACCGACCCCCAGCAAAAACCCCAGAGAACATGGCTGGGCTGAGCTTCCCTGGTTGACGATATTCTATGTGGTTTGCCACATGTCATTGCTGGAAGAATGAAGCATTATCCCTACAACTCCACAGTGAGGACAACTGGAAGCTCTGTGCCTTATCTGCCCTGGACTCACACCTTTGCCGATGATAGTCTCTATCTGCTCACGGTCATAAACTATAGCCATTGACTATAACAGCTCTTCTGAGTTCTGTGAGTCCTTCTAGCAAATCAGTGAACCTGACAGTGGTCTTGGGAGCCTGACAACAATACTCAGGTCTGCCTGCATCCTTCTGCCCTATTGAGTCAGAGCTCATGAGCAGATGCCACTTCTTGTCTTGTCTGCATGTGAGCAGTGGCAGCTTCCTGGTCTCTGTGGGGTGTGGATGGCTGCCTTCTTACACAGTGATAGCAACGACCTTGCCATGACATTGACCCACTCAAACCCTTCAGCGACTCCCCATTGCTCCTGAGATGGAAATCCAAGCCCACAGGGACATTGACCTCTGGGATTTGTTTGGTGCTCCTCTTCCCTTCTCAGCATGACCCTGGCGTGGTGCTCCCCTTCCTGACTGCATTACTTTCCTGTGGCTGCTATAATAAATTACCACACACTGGGTAGTTTAAAAATAGACATGTATTATCTTGTGGCTCTGGGGATCAGAAGCTCAAAGTCAAGGTGTCTGCAGGGCTGAGTTTCCTCTAAAGGCACTAGGGAAGGACCCTCTCTGCCTTGTCCAGCTGCCCTGGGGCCCCTGATGCTCTTAGCTGCAGGACTTATGTCAGGCTCCATCATCCCATGCCTCTCCTCTCCTCATAAAGACATAGGAGGAGTTAGGGCCCACCCTGTGATGGTGAATACTGAATGTCAACTTGATTAGATTGAAGGATGCAAAGTATTGTTCCTGGGTGTGTCTGTGAGGGTGTCACCAAAGGAGATTAACATTCAAGTCAGTGGACTGGGAGAGGCTGAGCCACCTTCAGTAAGATGGGTTGGTACTGTCTTACCAGCTGCCAGCACAGCTAGAATAAAGCAGGCAGAAGAACATGGGAGGATGAGACTTGCTGAGTCTTCGGGCCTCCATCTTTCTCCTGTACTGGATTCTTCCTGCCCGTGAACATCAGACTCCAAGTTCTTCAGCTTTTGGACTCTTGGACCTATACCAGCGGTTTGCCAGGGGCTCTCAGGCCTTTGGCCACAGACTGAAGGCTGCACCGTCAGCCTCCCTACTTCTGAGATTTTTGGACTCGGACTGGCTTTTTTGCCCCTCAGCTTGCAGACGGCCTATTGTGGGGCTTCACCTTGTGACTGTGTGAGTCAATTCTCCTAATAAACTCCCCTTCATATATTCATCTGTCCTATTAGTCCTGTCCCTTTAGAGAGCCCTGACTAACGTACACCCTAATCAAAAATGATGTCATCCTGGCCAATTCCATCTGCAAAGACCCTATTCCAAATAAGGTCCTACTCTGAGGTTTCAGGTGGACGTGTGTTTTTGGGGGACACTTTTCAACCCGCCACACTGTCTTTGAATACATCAGGCCTCTTCCCAACCCAGGGCTTACACCGCTGCAGTGCCCTCTGCCTAGGGCCTCCATGCCCACATCTCTGTGTAGCTGCGTCTTCTTTACACTTTGAGCTTAAATGTCCCTTCTTCTTAGCAGGTCGTCATGGTCCCCTCCCTCTGCACTGTTTCCAGCACCTGTTGCCCTCAGTGCATTTGCTGAAGTGCTATCTTTATCTTCTGCCTGCCTGCCCCACCAGGCTGTCCCTTCCGTGAGGGGCTGTGTCCAGTGAGGCCCTGGGCTCACAGTGCTCAGGTTCAAACCTGACCCTTCCCCATTCCATAAAATCCTGTGAGCACTTCTATTTTTAAAAGCCAATGACACTTGCTATTATTTGCAAATTATTAGTACATGTGAGCTTTTCAGAGAGCTCTAGAATGTGGTCAGAACTTCACAGACGTTGGTGTTCCACAGAGTGGGGGCCATGTCTTCTCTGTGCACAGCTGGCCACGGACAGCTGGGCCCACAGGAGACACTCCCAGATATTTGCTGAATGAAAGGATGGAATTGAGTGCGGGAATGCGCCCGGCATTCCTGAAGGGTCTCATCTGGTGTTGGCTCTTTGGGGGAGCTTCAGACCTCACCTCTGGGTGGGGAGGGACCCACTGGCTTCTGACCAGAAGGTTCAGGATGTATGTCTTCCATGAACTTGTCCAGACGGCAGCATGGTCTCCTGACGTGCTGCAGGAGACAGCTGTGGAGTTTGCAGCCTGAGGTGGCCTGGCTCACATCTGGGACCGAGGCACTGTCAGCCACTGATGTTTGTAACCTGAGGTTGGAGCAGAATCTAGGATGTGACTGGGTCCTCATGCTGGAACATTCCACATCCAAGCAGGGTGAAAGACAAGGGGCAAAGCTAAGGTCCCACTCCCAGGCAGGCCCCCTGTAGCCCCTGGATGGGGGGACTGTCCCTCCCTTTTCTCCTCTCCACGGATTTGTAACTGTGGGTCTAGGCTCTGAAAGACACGAGGCTGGAGTTCTTGTCTTCCTTCCCCTTTCAGGCCCCAACAATTTCCACCCCTGCTCAAAGAGGGGAGAGAGTTTCCCTGGCCCCGTCCTGGGCAGTCTGCACCAGGAGCTGGGCAGGGAGCTCTGCCAGTGGGGAGACACGTCCAGCCACCAGGTGGCCACAGAGCCCTCCAAATGCCCGACCCACACCCCATGGCCCCTCCTCCTCCCTTTTCCACTTGGGACTTGGGGAGATGGCAAATGTGACACCAAGACTAATGACTCCATTTTTTATTTTCCCTTCATTGCCTCTAGCATGTGAGATTATTTCAGTTTCAAGGATGGAGACTAGGGGAGACTGGGGGTGGATGGGGGACCTGGGAGCACAGGGTGGGGTTTGTCATGCCTGTCTTCATCTCAGGTGCCCCACTCTGAGTGGCCCCATCTTTGCCCATCTTGACTCTTCTCAGTATTTCAAGCCAGGCTGAACCGAGTCTTTCCTGACTCCCTCAGTTAGAAGGAATCAGCCCTGTCTCTATGTTTCTGCAGATTTTTGAAAAGGAACAACTGTCCTTGTACAAAGCCCAACAGATATCGTTGGCTTTTCCACCAGACCCAGGGCTCTTTAGTTACTTTGCCTCCTTCTGCCCTTAGTAGGGTGTGTATTTGGACGGCGGCAGGGTGGGGGAGTGGGCAATGCAAGGAATGGTGAATGGAGAAGGGGAAGGAAACTGTACATGGATTGATGGACATGCCAGAGCTAACTAACGCAGGGCTATTTTATACATCCACACACACACTGTGTCTTACTATACATAGCCTGTGTATGTGTACACAGTGCCCATTAGGTATTACACACATATATGCATATAAAACACATGTAACATACGGTGTCTATTGTAAGATGGAGAACATAGTCAAGGGTACTACACAGCATAGGAAGGGCATAAAGGAGCCATGTTTATGGACTTGAGACTCAATACGTTCCTTTCCAAGGGGAAGAACGAATAAAAGAGGATGTTGATATTGGGACCAGATGCTGGGAAGTTGATGAAACATACACTGTGGGTAAACAGCAAGTTGTCATCGCTCTGTTGACTTCCTCTGTCACTGATGGATTGTTCTGGAGGTCGCAGGACTCATGATAAATTGCTGGGGCTTGTCACTCACCAGGAATGGATTTGGCAGCAGCTTGGGAAGAAGGGAGAATGCAGAATGCTTGAAAAACCATCTTGCCGTATGAGCCCGGTGGTGTTCTCCCTAAGTGAGGCTCCCTCCAACCCCCAACTTGGGGAGGGAGAGCTGCCTCCCAGCTCCCGACAGTACAAAATGAAAAAGCGAAGAGTGAGGTCATCCTGGAGGCAGAAGAATTTCTCCACTGTCAGACTGCCAGGTTTTCACCGGTCGCTCAGAACCACTTTTCACCTTCCGTCTTTTGGAGTTGATGCCTCAAGAAGTACCATGGAACGGCTGTTTCCTGTGCAGGCCAGAAAAGACGTGAGAACATGAGGCAGTGGAGGGCCTGTCCTGATGCGGGCGATGCCAGTGCGTGCACAGTTGCACATACATGCACATCCAAACACACATTCACATGCACACACGTACTCACTTATACATGCTCACATGCTCACGTACTCACCCAAATATGCACTCACAAACACAGACACATACATGTACACACATTCACATGCACACACACACTCACTTATACATGCTCACACGCTCATGCACTCACACAAATACGCACTTACATAGACACATATACATACATTCACAATATACACACCACTCACACATACACTCACTCCCATGCACAGTTATATTATATACACACTTATTTACACAGGAGCACGCATACACACTCATATACACTCACACATATACACACTCACAAACTCTGTCATGCACACTTTCACACATGCGCACACATATACCCCCACACTCATACAACATACACATTCTCCTATACGTGCATGCACCTATACTCACACATACACTCTCATATATGCACAAACATGCACACACATTCATATATACGCACATACTTCCACTCACAAACACACACACACTCACTTGCATATGCCCGTACACTCACACTTACAGGTACACACTCATATATACTTGCATGCATTCACACACACATACAGTCACACACTCCCTCCCACAAATGCACGTTTGCATGTGCACACATATATACACCCCCGTACACTCACACATACCTATTCTCCCACACATGCACACACACACACACAGACTCACACACATGTGCACACTTTCACTCACACACATGCACATTGTTTCTCACACACACACATATGCACTCCTGCTGGAGATGCAGTGGTGCAATGCAGTGTCCAGTTGTCTTCTAGAGAGCAAAGAGGGACCAGGAAGAGACGCATCTGCAGGCCAGTCGGCTGCATCCTCATGACAGTGACTCTCCGCGCTCCCAAGCCAGGAACAGAACCATGATGCTTGGGAAATGTGCATGCACCCTCAGCAAAGCTTCCTGAAACCCAACTATTTTGGGGACCCCATTCTCCCAACTAAGATTGTTTTACCTTCTATGGCCCGTGAATGTGAGTCACCATCCTGGAAAGTTGTCAGCTTGCTGTAAGGGCCGCTTTACCATCTTGGCCTTGGTAATGACAAGATGAATTGGTTCTGATTTGGAAGTTGTTGCTCTAATTTTTGCACCCAGTCCCATGTTATTGCTCCATTATGGGTTCTGGAGCCCATCCAGCCACTGGGATTGAGTCAGGTGCACTGACTAAATCAGAACCCGGAAACTGGAACGTACCTCCATCAGCAGGAACACACGAGAACGCCTAAGTCAACTTGATTCTGTTTCCACTGCAACCCATCTCACCCCAGCTCTCGCCCTGCAATTCAGTTCTTACACTCACACCTAGAGTTAGCACAGGTCCCACAGGTGGAAGGTTCGGTCCTCCACAAGGCTGCCCTCAGGCCAGACACCAGGTGCACTTTGAGAGTCCTCAGCTGCCTGCACTTCTGGCCAATTGGTTACAAATTCAGCACTTCTCATGATCCCACAGGTTTGATAATTTATTCGAATCACTCACAGCACTCAAAAAGCAGTATACTTATGATTAGAGTTTTAGTTTAAAGGATGCAGCTCAGGAACCACCCAATGGAGAGACACAGAGGGCAAGGTCTGGGAGGGTGTCAAACACAGACCTTCCATGGCCTCTCCCTGTGGAATCAGGGGCCAGTCTCCAGGCACATCAACGTGCTTTGCAAGGCTCTGCGTCCAGAACTTTTATCAGGGTTTCATGATGTGGCTATGGTTGATTGAATGCTTGGCCAGGTGACCAAATGCAATCAGCAGCCCTTTCTCTCCTCCCTCCGGTCTGGCACCATCAGGCTCAAAGCTCCAACTCTCTCATCACAAGATCAGCCTTTCTGGGCCGGGTACAGTGGCTCACGTCTATAATCCCAGCATTCTGGGAGGCTGAGGCGGGTGGATCACCTAAGGCTGGGAGTTTGAGACCAGCCTGGCCAAATGGCGAAACCCCGTCTCTACTAAAAATACAAAAATTAGCTGTGTGTGGTTGCGGGCGCCTGTGATCCTAGCTACTCGGGAGGCTGAGGCAGGGAGAATAACTTGAACCTGGGAAGCAGAGGTTGCGGTGAGCCGAGATTGCACCGTTGCACTCCAGCCTGGGCAACAGAGTGAGACTCCATTTCCAAAAAAAAAAAAAAAAGAAAAAAGATCAGTCTTTCTGGTGACCAGTCCCCACCCTCATCTTGTTATCACCAATGCACATGTTGTTCAAAAAGTTCATGAATAAAGGACATCCCAGTTATTGGGAAAACTCCAAGGATTTCGAGTCTTCCTCAGGAACAACGGACAAAGGCTAGTCAAATTCTTTAGACCACATTTTGTTGAGAATCCGACTAAAGAACACAATCCATGATTTGGTGTGGCAACGGCAATTGGAAACAGCACATGCAACAAAAACTCCTGCCACACCGAGTGAGGCCAACTTTGCATCCAGCCTCACATCTTGTCTCTAACAGCAGGTCTAAGCACACTTTGCCAGGGGTCCGGTTACTTTTGCTGAGTCAACCCCAAGTGCCGGGAAAGAACTCCAAACTTCCTTTAATAGCATGGCAGGACACCGTGGCTCATTCATTAATCAAAACCCTTTCTGGACCATTTATTTTTAGTACGACCACTTCTGTCAGTTAATGGTCTGAGGTTGGGTGTGAGTTACATTTCCCCCTCAGATAACCTCTTAAGGCTTGGGGAGTGCCTGAGAGATTCGATATAAAGGAATATTTAAGCAAGTCCACAATAATGGCAGGGGGGCTGAGAGAGAGGACACTGGAAACTTTTTCACTTTGTGGCCTCCTTTTTTTTTTTTTTTTTTGAAAAAAGTTTTTTTTTTTTTTTTTTTGAGACAGAGGCTCGCTCTGTCGCCCAGACTGGAGTGCAGTGGCATGATCTCAGCTCACTGCAACCTCCACCTCCCAGGTTCAAGCAACTCTCCTGTCTCAGCCTCCCGAGTAGCTGGGTTTACAGTCCAGTGCCACCACGCCTGGCTAATTTTTTGTATTTTTAGTAGAGATGGGGTTTCTCCATGTTGGCCAGGTTGGTCTCGAACACCCGACTTTAAGTGATCTGATCTACCTGCCTCGGCCTCCTGAAGTGTGTAGCTCCCCTTAAATACTTGTGTCTGCCTACAGAAGCCCTCATATCCCCGCTGCTGTTTATTGCTCACGCCCTCTGACCCTTTCTCAAATCTATGATGGTTCTTTTTGAAGAGTGGTAACAAGAATTGCTACAAGATGGAGACTCAGAAAAAGCCACGGCCTCTAGGAATCCAGAAGCACCCAAAAAATACATGACAAGTGCGTTCAATGATCAAGATTAATTTAAAGTAGGGCTTTGGCTGCCTTTTGGAATAGCCCCTTCTGTCTCTAGAGATTTGCAGGAGTCTAATCTAGAGCCTTTGAGTTTTCCTTTCAAATTCCATTTCTTCAGCTCTTCTCCCTGAAGACCCCTCCTGCACACCACCCTCACATCCTCTCCCACCCTTACTGTATCTTATTCTGCTTCCAATCACTCATCACCATTTGGATCAAACCTGCCTTCTGTTTGCTTCTGTCATGTCAGCATCATAAGCTCCATGACAGCCTGGCTCTGCCTATCTTACTTGTCTCTATCTCCTGCAGCCAATGTGTGTACAAAGAAGAAAGTACAATGAAATATCTCTGTGGTTCTGCAATGGAGTTTGGGGTCGATGCTCACTGGTTGTGGTGATCTGGCTGAAACTTGAAGAGAACGTCTCTCTTTAAGCAAGGTCAGCCTAACCGGCCCAAACAAAACTGGATACAACATCCGAGGGCCCCAGGACTTATCCAGCATCCCCTCCTCAGCGGCAGGTCCACATCCGGGAAGATTTTACCCTTGACCTTTATGAACTCAAAACAGTGGCCCTGCCCTTTGAATTCAATGTAAGCAAAAGTAAACTGAGGAACTAATCATCAAGTGTAGCTACCAGGGAGCGGGTGGGTGGCGGTGCCGGAAACAGAGGGGCAGCTGCGTCCTGTGCCTCTTGGCATTCTTCTCAAAGGCACCTCAGACTTAAACTTCTCAAAGGCACCTCAGACTCAGCAGATGCAGGTCTGAGCTCAGGATCGTCATTGTCCTTCAGCACAGTAACCACGGCCCCAGATGATGCCATTTGTTGGTTTGTGTATTGGTTTACTGTCCGTGCGCCCCATGAGAAAGTAAACTGGTGGAACTTGGTCATTGTTCTCATTCCAGCTTCCAGAGCCATTCCAGGCAGCAGGCCTGCATGCAGGGTGCATGGCTGGACAGAAGGAGGAGGGACCCCCACCCCACCTGCTGTGGCCATGTCCAGGGAGCCTTCTCCAAGGAGAGCTTCAGCCAAAAGCCTGGGATCCCTCTGAGACCTCCTTCTCCCTGATCCACCATCTTATTTGGCATCTAGGAAAAGCAGCCCTCTGCTTCATAGATGGTGTCTTGTCACAGCATCAGATCCTTCCCACCAGCATCCTGAGCACCCTTTCAACTCAGCCCACACTACTCTGTATCTCCCACCATCCCTCAACCCAAGTTCTCCAGGCTCTTGTCCAGAGACTGCATGACTTTCCTAATTGCTTTATGAACATTCATCCTGGCCTCCTTTCTTCCCTTTCCACAAAATCGCCACCTCCTACATTGGGATATGCCTCCAACTACATTGGGATATGAGGGGGGTCATGCATAATTTGTTCAGATTTAGAACAAATTCTGAGATAAACAGGGAGTCAGGCAGATGGAGACCAAAATGCCAGCTTCATCACACATGGATGCAATGAAAATGTGACTTTGGGGAAATATGGCAAGGGGGCTCCCTAATAGTGCATCCCAGAACAGTGACTCCCCCAGTCGCAGGTGGCCTGAGCAACTGCAGACCTCCATCTTGCAGGCACAGCCTGTCCCGTTCAACAATCGAAACCTGGAGAAGCAGATAGTACTCAGAAGAGTGAATGAGTAAAGGGGGTCAGGAGGCATATTTGCCCATTTGGGCTGTGATAACAAAAATACCGTAGACTACAGGCTTCAATAACAGACATTTCTTCTCACAGCTCTGAAGGCTATAACGTGATCAAAGATCAAGGTGCTGCTTGCAGATTCCGTGTCTGGGGAGGGCTCTCTTATTGGTCTGTAGACAGCGGCCTTCTCACTATGTTTTCCCACGGTGGAGAGAAAGCTCTGGTCTCTCTTCCATTTCTTATGAAGACACCAGTGCCATCATGGGGGCCCCATCCTCACAACCTCATCTAACTCTAATTACCTCCCAAAGATCTCACTTCCAAATACCAGCATACTTGGGGTTAGGGCTTCAGCACATTCATTTTAGGAGGGCATGATTTAGTCCATAGAAAGAAGCCCAAGGGTTTTGAGAAATAGAGACCTTCTACATCAGCGTAGAATAATGGAAGTGGGGAGTCAGCGTACGCCCAACACTCTCCAGACTCTTCTTAAAGTCATTCAACAACAAAGCCAGCCCCGCCTCCTTTCCATTACCACCCCCTTCCACAGTCTCTGCTCTCCTTGTGCTGCCTTCTTTTGTCTCTCATATTCCTCACACTCCACCTTGCCCCTCCTCGCACCCTGACTCAAGCCCTCAGCACATGTTTGCCATCCTGCCTGGCACCCTCCTTGTCCCCTCTCCCCAAATCCTTTCATTCTCGAGATTTCTGTGTGATTATGACTTCCCCCAACACCCCCTCCTTCCACCCTCCCTTGGACCAACAGCTGCCTCCATCATACGGAGCCTCTCTCGGTTGCACCTGCACTCTCAGCAGTGGCATCTTTTACACGGTGTCATCCGTCGATGTTCTGCGTCCTCCATGGGACCCCAGACTCTGGGAGCTGATGTCGGGCTGTGTTTTTTTGTTCTACTGATGCTCTTCATTGTGTCTGAAGGCCTGACACAGAGTAGACACCCAAGACATAGGCCTCAAAGAAGTCAGAGTCCAGGAGACAGCACAGCCATGTACACAGCCTGACTGTGATGCCAAGTTGCAGGAGCACACAGAGACATGGGCAGAACTCTGCCTTGAGGGGTTGGGGAAGAACAGCTGAGGAGGAAACCAACACTTTTATTCCTGGCAACATCTCATTCTGGGGCCATCGCTGGTAGCACCAAACCCATTATTTCCTAAGGCAATGGGGGTTGTTTTGTGTTTTCCTGCGCCAACATTCACAAACCTCTCTTCCTGCCCTGTCATAGCACCTTGTAAAACCTTCTCCCTATGCCATTCCATGGACCTGCAGCTTTCTCTCTGGCATGAACGTTTAGAGTCATTTCCAAATATGCAGCAATCACGACACAGTGGCTCTTTTGTAAAATTCGTAAAATTTCAAATATGTTTAGTCTGGGCGAGGGTTCCTGGGAGGCCCCATCATTGGCTTTTCTCCATGTAGAGACTCTGTTTTCCTTCAGCCTTTAATACATTTCTCTGTGTATGACAAAATGTGGCCTCAAGGACATTTTCACTCTTTTATAACAGGGTTTTTTAATAAAACCTAGTTAAAAGAACGCTGAAAATCTAAATTCCCTCAAAAACACATCTCCAAAAGGTGCTAACAGCAAAACAAAACAAAATGGCACCCCCTGTGCCCAGACCTCAGTTTATGAATACTGCTCCCCACTCACAGGGCCCAGCACTACACGGAGAAGTGTCTGATTCCAGGTATGGGGCAGGGAGAGTGCTGGGGGCCTGGACCATCCTGCTGTGCCAGCAGTCAGCAAGCAAGCACAGGGCCCTTGGACAGGCCGGGCACAGAGGGTCATGCCTGTAATCCCAGCACTTTGGGAGGCGAAGGTGGGGGAATCACTTGACGTCAGGTGTTTGAGACCAGCCTGGCCAACATGGTGAAACCCCATCTCCAATAAAAATACAAAAAAGTAGCTGGGCACAGTGGTGTGTGCCTGTAATCTCAGCTACTCGGGAGGCTGAGGCAGAATAATTGCTTGAACCTGGGAGATGGAAACTTCAGTGAGCTGAGATCACACCACTGCACTCCAGCCTGAGTAACAGAGTGAGACTCCAAAAAAAAAAAAAAAGAAAGAAAGAAAGAGAAAGAAAATGCCCAGGGACAGCCTGAGGGATCCCCACTGGCCCAATGTGGGATGATGTATCAGAAGAATAATGCTGGTGACAGATGACAAGACATTGAGATTTAAAAGAAACTCCATTGTCTGCAGTGGTGCCCAGAAAGGTCTGGAAAAGGGTGGTGAGTGAACAGTTCTTTGTAGAAAAAAGAAGGCTCATAGGTCATGGAATCAGAGAATGACAGGTTAGAACACTCCTGTTTTGCAGCCACCACTGTAACACAACAGGCCAGCAAGGCCATCAGTTATGCTAAAACTTTTGGGTAGAAGCTGTCAGTTGCCACGGGCTGACCTGCGTCCAGCCCCACATTCACATGTGGAAGTCCTTACCCCCAGCACCTCAGGAGGCGGTATACTTGGAGAGAGGGTCTTTAAAGCAGTCATTAAGATAAACAAGGTCATTATGATGGACTCTAATCCAATAGGATGGGTGTCCTCATGAGAAGAGGAGACCAGGACATAGATCCACAGAGGGAAGGCCCTGTGAGGACATAGAAAAAAGATAGCCTTCTGCAAGCCAAGGAGAGAGAGGCCTTGGGAGAAACCCGCCCCAGAACACCTTGATCTTGGACTTCTGGCCTTCAAGACTGTGAGGAAATAAATTGCTATTGAAGGCCCCTGGAGTGTGGTGTTGGCTATCTAGCTGCCTGAGCTGACTCATAAACAGTATCTCACTCTCATGAAGCACTCCCTTCCTCACCCATGGAAAAGGTGTGTTTTGATGGAGAGGTCAGGTGGGCATTATTGATGGAAAAATCAGTTGGGCACCATTGGTGGAGAGATCAGATGGGCACCATTCTGACCCCTAATGAGACAAACAAGCACCGTGTGCACTGAGAAGGACTCAGGATCGGGACAAAAAAGGTTTCACCTGAACTTAATTGTGGGGAAACAGATCCCAGTTACGCGGCATTCTGTAAAACAACTATGCCAAATGCTTCCAAACGTCAATCATTAGACATCAATAAAGTCAAAACTAAAGCAAGGGAACTGTTCTAGAGTAAATTAGACAAATGAGACGTGTCCACGAAACGCAATGCATGAGCTTTGATCAGATCCTAGACAGCGAAGGCAAGCTCTAACAAACAGTAGGGGCCAGATTGGGAACATTTTGATTAGGACCCTATACAAAATTGATATTATCACACCAATGCAAAAAGTCAACATGGTAAAACCAGTGCAGTTCTGGGTGGACCTGGGTACTCCTGCTCGAGTAACTGCACTCTGAGTAGGTGGCGTCTGCGTATGTGTTAATGACTTGACTGTTTATTTCGGGTTCTAGCAACCTGAAGTTGCAGAGGTGAGACTGCAGTTGTTTACTGCCCATGGTCTCCTGAAAAGTGTGAGCCACAAGGTGCTTGGGCCAGGAGGGGAAGATGGCCAAGTTGTCCCAGAGGTATCGTCTCACCCAGTAGGTCCTCAATTTCACCCTTGGGGGCTCCCAAAACTAAAGGCAGATGCTCCTGAAGTCCCTGAGGACTCCTCAGACCTCCGGAAGCAGGCCCTCTTTTTCCTTCTACAGCAGGGAGGGTTTCCTTTTCACATATGATGGATGGAGCCCAGCGCCCCCATAACCGGGGCGAGAGACCTAATTTTCAGTGCTACAGTGGACTGAATGTTCAGGCCTTCTCAAAATTCATATGTTGAAATCCTAACCTCTAAGGTGATGGTATTAAAGTGTGTGAAGTAATTAGGTCATGAGGGGGACCCCATCATGAAATTCATGCCTGTATTAAAAAGGTCAGAGGGAGTTAGCTAGCCTCTTCTACTCCATGGGGACGCAGTGAACAAGAAACAGAGCTCGCCAGACACTGAACCTGCTGGCGCCTCTATCTATCTGGATCTGTGGTGTGCTAGCCACCCAGCCTATGACACTCTGTTAGGGCAGCCAGAACAGACTAAGCCAAGATTCCAGTGCAAACTGAAAATGCAAAGGACTACCATAGCGCAGCCTTAAAATATGGGCAGGTTTAGCCCTTCTGAGCATAGAGCCCTCAAGTGCACAGGTCTTGAAGCCATCCGGGCAGCTCACAGAGCAACTCCACTCACATTCCATGGTGGGTGTCTCTTGTCCTTCTCCTCACATCCCCATGAGATAAGGAGCAAGCAGCAGAGCAATGAGGAGGGAACTGCATCCACACCAGTGTCTCTCCATCTTCCTGACTTTAAAGGTCTAAAGTGTGATAAAGAAAGTGAAGTGACAAATGGCAAGGGATGGAAAAAAGCCACTCAGTCCCTGGCAGTTGCTTCTCAGGGACCCTATGCCTCTCACGCAAGAAATACCAGTTAAACTCCTCCCCTTAACTGTGTTATGAGCCACTGTTCTTTCCCAGGAAAATGAACACTTTGAAGACAGCTCCCCTTGAATACCTCATCAGATCTAGACCATCGTCACCACGACAGCTTCGGCCACAGGAACACACATCTCTGCTGAGGATGCTTGGTCCAAGGGTGCTGCGGAGAAAACGGGAGGCACAGCAGGTAAATCGCTGGCAATTTTGCTTCCTGAATTTGCATGTCATGAATATTCAGACATCTCTCCTTCATCTCCCCCACCTGAACACTGATGGAGTCCAGAGGAAATGGACGCCATGCACTGTAAGACTCAGAGAAAGCACCATCTGAGCCACCCCAACCGTGTGCACAATATGCAGGCTCATGGGTGCTCCGCTCCTCGATAGGTGACAGGTGCTCCGGGCTGGCAGCTATGTCTCCTTACTAGAGCTGAGACATTACATTCTGGGACAAGCTGCCATTGATTTCTGCCAGTAAAGGAACATTCTTAAGTGAGTCCACATCAAGGGCTCAGATACTGACTAAGCGGATGTGGACCCCTGAGGACCAGGTGTTTCTTTCTTAACAGATTTGCTCTTGCTGGAAGTATGTGTCTTTGACAGCACGTCCAGGGAACCAAGTGAAGTGATTTCGACTCAGGATTAGAGAGAGGAGGTTCCTGAGGATTTGAGCTTTCGGAATCAGTTAGAAGTTAGCACACGGGCTCCTGGCAGTGGACCCACAGATAGGGAAGGTACTGGTGGTCAAGGCTTTCCTGCTGGGAACTGGAGGAGCCTGCCTTTCTTTTTCTTTATCTTTTATCGTGGCAAGAACACAACGTGAGGTCTACCCTCTTAACGGAAGCAGATCGCTAGGACTTACATATTACATAACTGGAACTTTATATCCATCCAACGGCAACTTCAATTTCCACTGCCCCCGCCAGCCCCTGCAATCACCCTTCCATTCTTTGTTTCTCTGCGTTTGACTATTTTAGATACCTCACGTCACAATAGCTAAGATGTGGAAAAAACCCTAAACGTCCATCAATGAATAAAGGGATGAAAAATGTGATCTATACTTACAATGGAGCTTTAAAGAAGTGAGAACCCTGCCATCTGTGCCAACGAGAATGAAGCTGTAGAACATTGTGCTAAGGGGCAAGTCAGAGCGCAAGGACGGACCCTGCGTGAGGCCCCTGTGCGGAGGTTTCAGCAGCTGCTGCCTTCGTTGGTCCTGCGTGGGTCTTTGGAAGACGGCGCTGGCTTGGTTCACCCCTCACTGGCGTGCAGAGGACATCTTAGCTTAAGGAGAAGGAAGGGGTTTCAGGAGGCCAAGTTGTCTGGGATGCAGGGTGGATGGACCACCCACCCAGGCTCCCAGAGAGCTCTCTTGTGTTCAGCGAAATCTCTGCTCAGACAGCGCTTTAGGAGTAAAGACTTTGGAGACTTGTATGTGTTTCCCCCAATCTGTGCTGAGGCAGTGTCATTCCTACTGGCCTCTGCTAGTGCATCTAGCTCTGGCGGGGCCACCTGGCCCAGAAGAGGAGGAGGAGACCCAGCCTCTACCAGGCTGCGGGAGGCCACAGAGGGCAGAGTGTCTAGAACCAGCTCCTTTGGCAGCTTCATTGTTTCTTTGACACTTCAGAGGACTGATGACAAGCCATCTTTCATGGGGAGGACAGGCAGGTACATTTGGGGGGATTATCATTCCCGGCAGGAGGAGAGGTATTTGCCTGCCAGGTGGAGAGCCGAGTGGGTGACTCCAGGCATCTTGCTCTTTCCAGCGGTGTGTCTGAATGGAAAGTCACAGGTACCGTAAACTGTGGTGTCAGGGCTTTCTGCCCCCAGCTCTTAGTGCTGATGCCACACGGCCAGCAGGAAGTGGTGAATCGATTAGAGTCGAATTTTTAATGGAGACACGGAGACTGGACTCACGGTGATAAGAATGCCTTTCTTTTTAGTAACTTTTATTGGTTCAAGATGATTTCACAACCGTTGCCTCCTCGGAGCCCCCTAACATGGCAGGGGGTCAGAATATGAATTTCACCCCATGTCACGTGGGAGCAGCAGACGTCTGAGCTTTCTTGCCTGCGGTCACTCACAGGGATGATGGCCTGGCTCTTCTAAGTCTCAGAGCTACCATTTGAGCCCCTCTTTGCGGTCAAAGGCCAGGGCTTTGAAATCTGTAGTGCCCCGAAGGCACTTGGTGAGTCAGGGCTGTAAGAGGCAGAAACCCAACTCCAAGCAGCTCAGGCCAGAAGGAAGGTTTGTGGGCAGAACACTGGCTTGAGGCAAACCCAGAAAACTAAAAGCCAGGCCACATGGGTCCCCCTGGAATCTCCTGCCTCCCTCCTCATGTCCCCAGGCCCATGTGGATTATTTCATTTTTCTTTTCCTTTGCCTTTTCCCCCTTCCCTTTTCTTTTCTTTTGAGACAGGATCTCACTCTGTTGCCCAGGCTGGAAGGCAGTGGTGCAACCACCGTTCACTGCAGTAGCTTTGACTTCACAGGCTCAGGAAGATTCTCCCACCTCAGCCTCTGACTAGCTGAGACTACAGACACATTAGACACATGCCACCATGCCCAGCTCATTGTGTGTGTCTCTCTCTGTGCGCGTGTGTGTGTTTTGCAGATAGGAAGTGCATAGATTGTTCCATTTTTTTTCTTGACTCATCTGCTGCCACCAGGCAGGGTCGTGAGTCGGAGTGGGAAGCCTCTCTGTGACCTGGACACTGTTCCCCGTGTTTTCTCTCATTTGCTTCTCACAGCCAACTCTGGAGAGGGAATTAAGGGTGGGGAAGGACTCAGAGGCTCAGGGAGGTGAAGGAACTGCCAGGGAGCACACACCACAGCAAGCAGGGCTGGCCCAAGAAGACACGTTTCCTTCCTGAAAAGGAAGTCCAAATGGCTGCCTGCCTGCCTGCGCCCCAGGGTTGAGAGAATCCCCTCTGGACAGAGCGCTGCACCCTCAAAAGTTATTGATTGCAAGGAAAAGAAACTCAAAGTGGCTCTGATTGGGGAGGTTATGTTCAGCACCGGGAGTTAACCCGTGCATGTACCTGGGAGTTTAGGGGGCTGGGCCAGGACTCTCAGGTTCACTGGGCGTTTGCATGCTTGAGGCCCCCTGGCTTCTGTTGCCCTCTCTGCTTCTTGCCTTTGCTTCCCCAGTACTGTCTGTTCGTAGCTTTGCACTGAAGGAGACTCACTCCTACATTCCCCGTGCTTACCAGCAGCCACCCCTGCATCCTCAGTTTGGACTCTGGAGAGGGAATCGTGCTGGGTACTTGTCAGGTGACTCTGCCTTTGGTGGCCTGAACCTAGGCAGGCAGGAGCAGCCCCGGACACAATATGGCTGCCTCTGCTGAGCAGCAGGGTGTGGAGAGGGCTTTCAGAGAACAGGGCCCTGAGAAAGAGAGTGGAGACCTCAAAATCTCCCTGACACCCACCAAGTGCCCTCTGGGTGAAACCCAGGCCTTCCCAGCCTTCCTCAAATCAAAGGAGCTGCAATACCATCAGCACCACCCATGATGCTTTACTGGGAAGAATGTACCACTTGAGGGCAGGGCGTGAATGCAGCCAAGTTCCCTCCAAACTGAGGTGCTCCAGCCTTCCAGGGAGCACAGGTCTGGTGCTTATCACTTCCACGAAATGACACTGACTGAAAATTCAGAGGAATTTAGGACATAGCCAAGACGAACTCATGGATTACGAATTTATAATAGAAGTACAGGCTTCTTTATAGGGCCAGGGGAATGTAGCCACACTTTGGTATTGATTTCAAAGCATAGCCCTCAATTCTCAACACCCTGCCCTTGTGTGACTCTCGGAAGCTTGTGTTGATGTCCTGATCCTGCTATTTTTATGGCCCTGAGCTGAGAGGTGTGAGAAAAAGCTATTGCAAGCCAACAGAGCTTTCACACTTCCAGGATAGCCCTCACTGTCTGTGTACTGTGCAGGCAGAGGGCAGAGTGTACGTGTCTCCCACAAGAACTTGGACATGCCTTGTCCATCAGAGGACCTGCCAACAGCCACTGATCAGCATGAATGAGTTCTGGTGCAACTTGCCGTCTCCCAGCTCCAGCAGAGAGGCCTCTCAACCCCTCCCCCACATTCACCCTGCACAATCGCTGTTTCTGGGAAAGAATTGGAACAACACAGAGGCCCTGACCACAGAAAATTCTTATCAAGGTCTCCACCGAACCAGCTGGGGAGGAGGCCTTCTTTGATGCCTTTCAGAGCCCTGTGGGGTGTCTCGACCAAATCGTCTCAACTCCAGCACTCTTGATGTTTCGTGTGAGAGGACTCTTGAGAGGGCTGTCCTGTGCACTGTAGGAGCTTGGCAGCATCCCTGGCCTCCCCGGAGTGTGACAACCAAAAATATCTCTAGCCACTTCCAAATATTCCCTAAGCAGAATCAACCCTGGCTGAGAATCACAGCTAAGTCTCTTTCAAAACCGACTTTAGAAGCAGACATGCACACTGTCTAGTCACAATGTGTACGAAATTGGAAGGTTCTTCATCTCACTGACTTCAAGGATGAAGCCACATACCCTCCCGGAGTTACAGTTCTTAAAAATGGTGTGTCCGGGGTTTGTTCCTTCAGATGTTCATATGGGCCCACAGTTTCTTCCTTCCAGTGAATTAATGGTCTTGCTGACTCCAGAAGTAAACCTGCAAACCTTTCACACACTGTGTGTTTAAACTCTTAAAGGTTGCGCGTCTGGAGTTACTGTCTTTCCTGGTAAGTTCGTGGTTTCGCCGGCTTCAGGCGTGAAGCTGCACACCTCCACAGCAGTGTTACAGCTCACAAAGGTAGCATGGATGGAAAGACTCAGCAATAGCAAGACTTACTGCAAACTCTGAAAACACAATCATTCCACATTCGCTTGCTGCTGGCTAGTTGGGGCAGCCTGTTTTATTCCTTTATCTGGCCCCACCCACATCCTGTTGATTGGTCCATTTTATAGACAGCTGATTGGTTCGTTTTACAGAGAGCTGATTGGTCCCTTTTACAAAGAGCTGATTGGTCCGTTTTGACAGGGTGCTGATTGCTGGGTTCACAAACCCCAAGCTAGACACAGAGTGCTGATTGGTGCATATACAATCCTCCAGCTAGACATAAAAGTTCTCCAAGTCCACACCCAACTCAAAAGCCCAGCTGGCTTCATCTAGTGGATGCCTGGTAGGGGTCTAGGTCAGAGCAGCCAGTCACTCCTGAGCCGTGCATCCGCACTCTTCAGCCCTTGAGCGTTGATGGGACTGGGTGCCATGGAGCAAGGGGCGGGGCCCGTCAGGGAGGCTCGGGCTGCAGGTCCCAAGCCCTGCCCTGTGGGAGGGCAGCTGAGGCCTGGCGAGCATTCCAGGGCAGGTGGGCTGGCAGTGCTGGGGGACCCGGTGCACCCTCAGCAGCTGCTGGACCAGGTGCTGAGCCCCACTGTCCAGGGCTGGCCGTGCCGGCCGGCGGCTCTGAGTGCAGGGCTAGCGAAGCCCTCGCCCACCCCGAACTCACGTTGGCCCCTGAGCGCCTGGAGCAGCCTGGGTTCCCACCCACACCTCTCCCTCCACACCTCCCCACGAGCAGAGGAAGCTGGCTCTGGCCTTGGCCAGCCCAGAGAGGAGCTCCCACAGTGCAGCGGTGGGCTGAAGGGCTCCCCAAGCATGGCCTGAGTGGATGCTGGGGCTGAGGAGGCACTGAGAGCGAGGGCTGCTAGCAGGTTGTCACCTCTCAACAAGGTGTGGCTTACACAGCCTGGAAGCTTCCTGAATTCCTGAGTAGTGGCACAGACACTTTAACACTTTAACCATCATGCAATCCGAAGGGCCGTACTGTGTTTTGGTGGAGAGTGAATGAGAACTACTGATGCATTTCCAGTCATTCAGGCAGAGAATGAATGAGACCTCCTGAGCAGGTGGCACTCTTAAGATCCGCTCCTAACAGGGAAACGAATCCAGTGGCTGTTATCGGGAATCGTGACTTCCTGAGACTCTGAGTGCATCCAGTCAGGAAGGAGAGCATCTTAGCTTCCTAGTAGTCATCTCACCATTTGCATTCCCCAAACCAGTTCGATACCAGCCAGCCCATCAAGAGGCCTGAGTCCCAGAGGACACACAACATCCCTACAGTCCCAGGTGGGATGGAGCCAGTGCCTGCCGGGAGTGGTCATGTCCTGCTCTTCCCTGCTCCACTAGAGGGGTGACCAGGACCTGCTGACATGCAGAGGTGAGCAGCTGTGGCAGAGTCAGCCGGAGGCACCCAATGGAGCTGTGGGAGGCACACATCTGCGAGGCTCCAGGGAAGGTTTCCCCCGGGAGCCTCATGCAGAGCGGTCAGCCTGGCCAAGGGAACAAGGAGCGTGACAGTGAGTGGGAGGAAGGGCGGGGAGGTGATGGATGTGGAAGGTGGTGTTGTGTAGTCCACCGTTTCAGGGCCCGGTTTAAAGTAGGGTGGCCAAATGCAGCCCCTGCTTGGTTCTGCAGAGCTTGCAAACTGAGAATGGTGTTTACATTTTTAGTTGATTGAAAAGGTAAATCGAAAGAAAAATATTCCTTCTTGACATGAAAATTCTATGAAAATCCTCTTTTGGTGTCCATACCTAGACTTCTGTCGGGACGAGGCGGCGCCTATTAATTTGTGCATTGTTGATGGTGGCTTTCAACAGGAGGTTACGTTGAGCCATACGGGGCTGTTGGGACGAGCCTCCAGTGCGAGGCTGGAGGGTGACTCTGCAATGGGAATCGCTGGCATTTGCCACCCAGGCAGGGATCGGGGGAAAGCAGGGACGTGGGTAGGAATGGCAGGTGTGGAGTGTGCAGACGTCTGACCAGAGTTGAGAGACCAGAATGGGGAAACCTCTTAGGATTTGTTACGGCATTTTGGGGACGTTTCATGGGGTCAACATCTTACTGTTCTTCTCAGAGCATTGTGGCCATCCACTTCCCAACCAGTGGGGAACTGGACCGACTAGGATGCCTCCTTGGCAGAGCCACCTTGGCAGAGCTCCAGGTGGACCCAGGAGCTCAGCGTCCCCCGACCTGGTACCTCCTCAGCTCAGCTCACCCAATGCATGTTTGCAGGAGGAATGGGAAAGAGAAAGAGAGGGGAAGACAGAGTTGAGGAGACAGAAAGAGACAGAGATGAAGAGTCAGAGAGAGGAAGAGGGGGAGGGGAAGAGAGAGAGAGAGAAACAGTGATGGGGAGACAGATTGAGAGGCAGAGGCAAAGATGAAGAGACAAAGAGAGACGAGAAAGGGAGGAAGGGAGAGGAAGAGAGGGCACTCATGGACAGTTTCCCGCCTCCCAGGAGGCCCTGCTGGCTCTGTTCCCCAGGAATCTCCTCTTTCTCTCATGGCAAGTCTAGGCCACAGTAGCTGTGGCTGCCCCTAAATCATAAGCCATATCCCGTAAGTCTCCTGCATGTCCCTCCAGTGCCCCCATGACTGTTCACTCCTCCCCCGTGTGCTTCCTCCCTCCCCAACCCAGGCAGTGTCTGGAACCAACCAGGTTCTGTTACATAAAATTAAGTAGGCTTCAGGGCCAGGAGGGGCTGGGGCCTCATCCAAGAACCACAGAGTAGCATCATCTTGCTGTGTGATTCTCATGGCTGGGGGATTTCCTACTTTTTCTCCTCTTTTGATAGATTCCTCTGGGCAGGAATCCCAATAAAGGCCAAATGCTGTTAGCAGACAGATGGGAAAGGGTGGGGAGAGGGAGGACAGGGAATGGAGGCGGCCCGTGGGCTCCTTTTTCTCCTGAAAACCTGTTCTGTTTCCCTCCACTCCCTACCCCGTCCTGGGGGCTTGGCTGTGTGTCCTGAGAAGGGGAAGAAAGCTGATGCCTAGAAAGATGGGGTGGGCACACTGCCCTCCTGCCCTGGTTCTAGCCCTGCAGAGGAGAGGAGAGTGGCCAGGAGTACAGTCAGGGAGGGAGAGTGTGAAGACATCCCAGGGGACAGTTCTTGGGGAGCACCGTCCCCCACAATTCCAGCCTTTGGGGTCCCATCTACCTCGTGCAGTCTCACCCCCATGCTCCTATCCTGGTGGGCTGCTGACCCAGACAACAGAGGTGAAGGAGTGAATTAATCCATGCCTAGCTAAGGGGTCACAGGCCTTTTAAGGTGGACAGGAACCAAACCACCCATCTGCCCCACTTCCCTTCAGATGGGAAAAGTGAGGTCACAGTGGAGGAATCTGCCAGATGGACAATCCAAGATGTGTCCCGCCTGGGCCTCTGACTCCCAGACCTGCACTGCACCCTGGCCTCTCACCCCCACTGTGTCTGTACAAAGCTGCCCCCAGGGTCCTGCGTTTCCCTCCTCCCACCCAGCCCGCCCCTCATCCACTCAGCTTTGGAGAGACTCCGTGATTTCTCCTTTAGGATCCAGGTACGAAAACCTGAGAATTCAGAAGACAGCCGGGCCCCTCTCCCACAAGCATGTCCCGTTTTGTGTGGTGGTGTGAGCTGAGCTGATTTCTATTCATGCCTGATGATGAGGGGAAAGCAGGTTTGACTATCTAAATGCAATTTGCATATAAAACTACAAAATGGAGCCGGCAGACTTTCTACTACCCAGTCAATAAATTAGCTCTTTTCCCAGGTTTCTGTAGGGAGAGCAATAGCTAGTGTGGGGAGGGAAACCAGGCTCTGCTCCAGGGAGGCCGCTAGAGGGAATTCTCCACGGCCGTGCGGCCTGGCATGAGGAGCTGGCCTCCCGGGCTGGGGAAAGTGGCTCCTTCTTGAGGAGATGACAAAGCAGAGACCTCTCCCTTGATCCTTGGGAGCAGGAGGTGGCGCTCTGCTCCTGCAGCCTCTGTCTCATCCGTGGGCATCCAGAACACAAGGGCACCAGGTCTGTCCTGGGGGGTCTTAGGAAATGGGTCTAAAGCCAGGATTTCTGTGGCTTGTCAGGTGGCATGTCAAGGTTAAACCTCTATTAAGTGCTTTCCCATGGTCAGGAGTGTGTCTGTGCCAGCTCACATGGGCACAAACCATACTGGGGCCTGAAAGTCAGCTCAGGCCTCTGGACTCTCCTCATCTTTCTCCAAGGCAAGTCCCAGATGGCCATTCCCTGTGTGCTCCCAAACCCCCACCCCTACACTGCACTGCCTTAAAAGCCCCTGTAGGGTCACTGCAATGTGAGGAGGAAGGGCAGTAGGCTTGAAATAGCCCCTCTCTCTGCCTGCGCAGCCCCACCGTGTCCCTGAGATGGCCCCACTCTCTACCTGCATCCCTCCATCATGTCTCTGAGATAGCCCTGCCCTCTAACTGTGTGTCACCATCGTGTCTCTGAGATAGCCCCACCCTGTACCTGCACCCCTCCATCATGTTCCTGAGATAGCCCCACTCTCTACCTGCATCCCTCCATCATGTCCCTGAGATAGCCCCACTCTCTACCTGCATCTCTCCATCATGTCCCTGAGATAGCCCTGCCCTCTACCTGCAGGTCCCCGTCATGTCCCTGAAATAGTCCTGCTTTCTGTCTGCACCCCTCCATCGTGTCCCAGAGATAGCCCTGCTTTCTACCTGCATGTCTCCATTGCGTCTCCACATTACAGGCGAGGGGAACACACAGTCTGTAGCCATGAGTGGCATGTTTGTGAACGGGCTGCCTTGGAAACGCTCTACAGACGTGGGAGGTTGTTGATTTCTACTGACTGAGTTAGAGGTACCCGGACTTACAGAGAAAGTATTGGCTGTCTCTTTGTCCAGAGGCTGCCACCCTTGGCAGAAGGCTGAGGAGTGCCCCCCTCCCACCCCCAGGAGCAGAAACAATGGAGGCCAGTGATTGGTCCAACTGCATGGCTGTGGGAAGAGAACGGTGACAGCGCCACCGAGTTAAAGGGCAAAGTATTCCCAGACCCCAGCTCTCTGCCCTGCAGCCACAGTGCCCGGAAAGGATATGTTCACCCTTAACTCCTATGAACCTGTGAAGGTGAATGGGAAATCACCAATTGGGAAGGTGATTTTCGATTTGGAAAAGGGTCTTTGCAAACGTAATTAAGTAAAGGATGTTGAAGTGAGGTCATCTTGAATATAGGTTGGCTCCTAAATCCAACGACGAGTATGCCTCTAAGAAGAGGAGAGGACAGAAACCACAGAGAAGATGGCCATGTGATAAAGCCACAAGCCTGGAGTCACCAGAGCCTGGAAGAATCTGGAAGGAAGAGCCTGCAGAGGGATCGTGACCTGCTGAACCTGAATTTCAGGCTTCTGGCCTCTAGAACTGTGAGAAGATAAATTTAATTCCCAAACACATATTCCAACCAAACTTTGACCGTAGGCTCCTCAACACCCTGGCCCTTTTCCTTCCATATATGACAACTTACCTAAAGCAGGGGTCAGCATGCTGTCTCAGTCACGGACCTGGCGGTGAGCACTCCAGGCCTCACGTGCCGTGCAGCCCCTGTGAGGGTGGCTCCACTCCAAGTCGTGGCACAAAAGCAACCAGAGGCCACCTGGATAGGAACAAGCGTGGCCGCGTTCCAGGGAAACTTTAACTGTGGACGGTGAAATTTGATTCTTATATAATTTTCACCTGTCACAAAATAATACCCTTCTTTTGACTTTTTCCCTAACCATTCAGAAATGTAAAAACCACTCTTTGCTTGTAAGCTGGGCGAAAACAGGTGGTGGGCCGGGTGTGGCTGCACCATGGTTTATTGACCCCTGAGCTGGAAGAATCACAAGATTAGAGCGAGTGAGAAGGAGGGAGCTCCCCGCGACCTCCTCCAGTGCCTGCACTCGCCTTGACTTAAATACAGAACATTTTTAATGCTGAAGAGCCTAATAACAAACAGCTTGAGACAGATTGGAAATAGCTTTGGATGCAAAAGTGAGGCATAGTGATGGCCACTTCTTACAAGTCGTCTTTTTTTCTCTCTATCCACACAATCCAAAGCCTTACTGTTTTTAAATGTGAAGTGTTTCTCCCGAGAAAGCCTGCAGGCACCTGTCTCGGCTCCAGTGCTTGCCGGCTGGAAGTTAGGTGCAGCCGGCTGTTCCGCAATGGCCCCGAGACTCCTGTGCTGTCTGCTTGTGCATGTCTTGGCCACAGAGCATAAGTCTGGGGACAAGGTGGGCAGAGGGTTATCACTGATAGGTGAGGTGCTGGCTGAGTCCCATCAGAAGCCTGGTACTGGAGTTAATTGCCAGAGGAGGCAGCTCGGTGGAGCAATCCTTCGGAAATGATACTGATTGTCCAGCAAAGCACAAGAACATCACAAGCCGGATGGCCTCCAGGCTTGCTCCTATTTAGAAAAAGTTTGTCACAAAATTGAATGCCTTTGCAAAACGGGAAAGACGTGCAGCTCTTTCCAGACACATCTTCCTCAGATGCCCCAGTCAGCTGCTTTAAACAAGGTAGATTAGAAACAGCACTTTATATACGATGGAGGTGAATGCTGATGAAGACAGCCTAACAGGACAGAGTCTAAGAAGCAAGAAAGGCGAGGGTAAAAATTCTAATCACTTCCACCAACAAGGCGTAAATCATTCATCCTGAGAAAAGCGCAGTGACTCAGTCAGAGCTGAGCATGTCGCATTAATCCTTTGATGAATCAGACCCCCAACCTCCACCGGGGCAAGCCCCACAGCTTCTTCAAGTGGCTCTGTTTCGGACAGTTCGATATGTTTATATTAATTCCTAAACACGGAACAAAAGGTTTATTAAGCATGCATGAAGTGTCGTGTTAATTCATGTAGGCTGCCCACTTGTGGTTCCCTTAAATCATCGTCCACTTTGTGGTGCTTAACCCAGACGCTGGCCCCTGCCACTGCAGCTGTCTGCAGGAGCCAGTCCTGGACAGGGCCCTGGGTCCCCTGGGAAATAGATGGCCTGTCCCTGCCAGGCTGGAGCCGACAGCTGGGCGGAGCCAGGCTTCCCATGGTCAAGGCTGCTGACAGCTCTGCAAACCTTTGGGTCACAGGTAACCCCTCTGGGGACCAAAGTACTTTGCAAAGGCTCCCTGATATCTGAGGAGATGGGGCCACCGGGATACATCATCCTCAGGAGAGACACATGTGACAGCCTCTCACAGCAGGTGGCTTTAATGAGCTGACCCTGGCTTCGGAGGCCAGCATGACCTGGACTCCTATAGGAGGCGGGCCTTCAAAGAATCTGCCCAGGAACAGTGGTAAAAACGGAAGGGAGAGCAAATGGCAAAATTCTACCCATGTCAGTTGCAGAGGACCGCGGTCTTTGCAGGAGCCTGCCCTGGGGTGCTTTTGCTCACGCAGCTTCCTGCTCTGGCTGGAAGCATCTGTGTGGGGTCTCTAAGCTTGCCTGATGAATTTTGTCTCTTCTTCTCACCTCATCTTCGCACAACTTCATAAGGACAGCCTGTCCAGCCTGTCCAGCCTCGCTTCTCAAGTCTTCTCTGCAGTGGGCACCGTTCCCTGGCATGATGCCGTCGTCACCATAGGGATTCCTTTTGGATCCGTTCCACATGCTGGTCCCCCGTGAAGTCTTCACGCCCCTCCCTCAAAGGCATGATCAACTCTGTGCCCACCACAAATGACACTCATTTACCAAGAATCACCAGGAAACGACACAGAATGTTGCCTCCAATGAATCCTCAGCTCTGGGACAGCAGAGATGGCAACTTCTTATTTGAATTCTCTGCTGTAAGAGAACAGTGAATAGCTTTTCTCCTGGGCTATCATCTTGTGATCTGAATAGTCTAGTTTGGGTTGGGAGACAGTAAAGTTATCCGGAAACAGAGAAATAGGAGATCAGGGAAGTAAAAATTGTCAATGTTTCGTTTTTGGAGAGAAGAGTTATAGGAAGAACATGAAATTAACTTAGGGGAGAAGTTTCAAGTTAGGGGCACAAAGACAAGACATCCTCTTCCACCACCTGGGTTCCTCCCCCACATTCTGTTGGCCCTGGCCAGGGGCACCCTGACGTCACGCTTCTCTGAGTGAGGCTCTTCAGGCTGGGATGCTCTGAGCTGTGAGGAGGGCTGCCGATGTCCTTACTGCAGAGCTGGAGTTAGGTGGAAAGCTGAGTGTTGCCTTGGTGTCCAGGCACCGCCTCCCCAGCCTGGGCTGCCCAAGGAAGCAGACAGGTGCACATGGTGGAGACCTAGAGTCAGTGCTGCATGTCTACCGCATAGGATGGGTCGGTGCTGGGAGCCGGGGGCTGTCAGATGTCTGACTGCAGTTCTGGTTGCTCTCCAGCCACCCCTGTGTTGCTGAGTGGAACACAGTTTTGTGGCAGTGGAAGGGGTTATGAGCTGAATTGTGTCCCTCAAAAAGATAAATTGGAGTCTTAACCCCCAGCATGTCAGAATGTGACCCTATTTGGAAATAAGGTCTTTACAGAGGTAATCAAGTGAAAAATGGGGTCCTTAGTGTGGGCTCTAATCATTCGGGTGGGCCTTAATCCAATATGACTGGTGTCCTTACAAAAAAGGGAAAGTTTGGACACAGGCACAGAGACAGCGATGTGAAGACGCAGGGAGGAGCCGGCCACCGAAGGGGAGGGATGCATCGTGTCAATGACACATGAGACGCTGAGGGCTGCTGATACCGGAAGCTGGAAGAGGCCAGGAAGAACCACCCTGAGAACCATCAGTAGAATGAGGCCCTGCGGACACCTGAATTTAAGAGCTCCAGCCCCGACAGCTGCAGGAGGGTGAATTTCTGTTGTTTGAAGCCACAGGGTTGATGACAACATGTGACAGCCCCAGGATTCTATTGCAGATTGGGCTGCAGGGACTAGTCAGACTGTAGTCCCAAACAACTATGTCTGGGATGCTGTGGAAATTCAAGGAAAAGGCAGACGGCTTAGAAGAAAGTGGTGCTGAGTGGTTAAGAGGGTCTCGAGGAGAATCCAGAAAAGAGACAGCTCAGAGGAAGTACCTCCACGCTGCAAGCCATGTGGGGAAGCAGAGTCCCTCCAGCCATGGTCACCGGGCAGTGACCAGGAAGATGCAGCATGGGTGCTGGATTTCTTGCTGAATCCTGTGGGCTGTGCATCTATCAGGACCACCAGCAAAGCTGGGAAGTGGATGACGCTGGTCCTGAGTAGGCTTCCCTAAGACTTGGATGGCCAGGCACTGCCCTGGGACCCACTGCTGATCCTGACACTTGAGTCTGCTGGTGTGGACTGGGCCTTTCAAGAAAGGGAACACTGGACTGAACAAGACTCTCTGCTGAGGGTGTGGGCACCTTGGCCCAGAAAGCCCACAAGCAGAGATTGATGTACATTCAGTCACGGTGAAAAATGAAATCACTAACACGTATTAAATTTAAATCTGACACTTGCACCTCTGCCCCAGGCCTGCCCCGACCTGGCACCCATGCACCTTTCTGTGAATGATCTTAGTCAAATGGGCATGGCCAGTCAGTTCTGTAGGCTCATGATTTCCTATCAAGACACCTTTCATCAGCTGATGTTCATGGACATTTTCCTCCTTCAGGAGCAGGTGAACCTGGGAGAGGACTGGGCTGACTTGGGGAGATGGAATAAGAAAGCACAATGCTGCCGGGGTGAGGAGTCCTCAGTCAGGAGCCCAGCTAGCGCCCCACGGCCTCAGAGGTAGCACGGAGAGTCTCCAATCCCAGACAGCCCTCACACCAGAGTCACCAGAACAGAGGGACCCATGGCTCAGGGGCCTAGGGTCACCTGCTTCCCACCACACATGACCCCACCGTCTCCACCACACACAGACCTTCCACCTCCACCTTACATGACCTCACCATCTCCCCCAAACACAGACCCTCCAGCTCTACCATACATGACTCCACCACCTGCACCACACACAGACTCTCCACCCTCACCACACACAGACCTTCCACCTCCACCACACATGAACCCTCCACCTCCACCACACACAGACCCTCCACCTCCACCACACACAGACCTTCCACCTACCACACACAGACCCTCCACCTCCACCACACACAGATCTTCCACCTCCACCACACATGAACCCTCCACCTCCACCACACACAGACCCTCCACCTCCACCACACACAGACCTTCCACGTCCACCACACACAGACCCTCCACCTCCACCACACACAGACCCTCCACCTCCACCACACATGAACCCTCCACCACCACCATACATGACCCAGGCATCTTCACCATACGTGATCTCACTATCTCCACCACACACAGACCCTCCACCTCCACCACACATGACCGCACCATCTCTACCACACATAGACCCTCCATTGCCACCATACATGATCCCACGATCTCCACCCCAAAAAGACCTTCCACTTCCACCATACATGGATCCTTCACCTCCACCACACACGGACCTTCCACCTCCACCTTACATGACCCCACCACCTCCACCACAGAGGAAATCTCCACATTTTCTATGGACAGATCTTCCACCTTTACCACACACAGACCCTCCAACTCCACCATACATGACCCCACCATCTCCACCACACATGGACCCTCCACCTCCACCACACATGAACCCTCTACCTCCACCATACATGACCCAAGCATCTCCACCATACATGATCCCACTATTTCCACCACACACAGACCCTTCACCTCCACCACACATGACCCCACCATCTCTACCACACATAGACCCTCCATCTCTACCATACATGACCCCACCGTCTCCACCACAGATTAACTCTCCACCTTTTCTACAAACAGACCTTCCATGTCTACCACACACAGACCTTCCAACTCCATCACACATGAACCCTCCACCTCACCATACATGACCCAAGCATCTCCACCATACATGGCCCCACTATCTCCACCACACGCAGACCCTCCATGTCCACCACACATGACCCCACCATCTCTACCACACATAGATCCTCCATCTCTGCCATACATGACCTCACCGTCTCCACCATACATGACCTAACTGTCTCCACCCCACAAAGACCCTCCACCTCCACCATACATGGACCCTCCACCTCCACCATAGACAGACCCTTTACCGCCACTACAAACAGACCCTCCATCTCCACCATACACAGGTCCTCCACCTCCACCATACATGACCCCACCATATCTACCACACACAGACCCTCCATCTCCACCATACATGACCCCACCATCTCCACCATACACAGGTCCTCCACCTCCACCATACATGACGCCACCATGTCTACCACACACAGACCCTTCACCTCTACCCAACATGGACCCTCCACCTCTACCTCCACCACACATGCCTTCTATCTCCACCACACTGGGAGCCTTGGCTTCCCCATTACTTTCATGGTTTGGTAACTTAGTGTTAAAACCATCCCCTGCTATTTCTGCCAATGATAGGAGAAAAATCTTTCTGCACACAAACTAAACACAAAATAATTCTGAAACCTGCTTGTTGCAAGAACTTTAAACTTCTTTGTGAATCTTTTGACCATACCTAAACTCACCTGCCTTTGAATCAGCACACTCCTGGAAGCCCAAGAAAAGGATTTCCTATTCTGGACCATTAGTATTCAGCCAGGTCTCTTTTTTGTTAGCAACTGATTTGCAGGGAAACATTGGCAGGTGGTTAGAAGAAGAAGCTTCAGGAGTGTATCAGTGTCACTTATGGAGGAAGAAAATACGCGAGGCTTGTTTTTGCCAATCAACTTGAGTCACACAGCTTTTGAGTGAGCTTAGCTATGACCCGGATGGAAAAGTAGAGTTGCCTTTAGTTGTAACAGTACCACAAGTCTTGGTGGATTCCATGGTCCATTGTCCCAGGCTATTTTGGTTCATGTAGGTATGTGCTTTTGTACAAGTGACAGATACCCAACGGGTGTAAGCAAGAATGGAACATCACTGGTCCATTCATTCACTTATTTGAATATAATCATTGTGCTCCTACTATATGTCAGGCATGGTTCTAGGCATTTTAGGTGGAGATGTGAATGAACCCAAGCTCTGCCCTCTTGGAGCTAGCATCAGAACCTACAGTCTCATCATAGAAACATCTAGACACTCTAGATAAGGGGTTCAAATGGTATTAGAGGACTCACAAGCTTTCCTCTTTCCTGTCTCAACCTCTCAGTTCTTCTAAGAGTTCATACAATTTCACCTGAGTAGGGTCTCATAGGAACCACTTGAGTTACTGTCCAATCCTGGATGTACCACATTGGCCAGCAGTAGAGAGTAAAAAGAAAAAATACTCTTGATTGACCAGCCTGGGTCATGTTTCCATCCTGAAAGCTGAAAGCAGTCCCTATGGCCTGTAGGAAGAAGTGAAGGTGAGCATGAAGTGAAAGGGAATAAGCTGACTGATCAGGCCTGACTCATCATTTACACCTGAAATCCAAGGTTCAGTCTGTGTATCCAAACACGTGGTTCCAAGGATTGAGTGAAGAAGACGAGGCCTCCCAAGGACCATGTGAGTTGAGTTCCTTGTTAATATTATGTGTCCACTTGACTTGGCTC
The DNA here is from genome assembly GCF_000951035.1 of Colobus angolensis palliatus. NCBI lineage: Eukaryota > Metazoa > Chordata > Mammalia > Primates > Cercopithecidae > Colobus > Colobus angolensis. The sequence continues at coordinate 1,437,253 of NW_012117666.1, forward strand.
TGTTGTCCAGTTGTTTGGTCAGGCAACAGTCTAGATGTTGCTGTGAAGTTATTTTGTAGATAAAATTAACATTTAAATCAGTAGGCTTTAAGTAACTAAGATGACCTTCCATAATGTGAGTGGGCCTCATCCAGTCAGTTGAAGGCCTTCAGAGAAAGACTGAGGTCCCCCAAAAGGAAGGAATTCTGCCTTGAGGCAGCCTTCATTCTTGAGCTGTAACACTGAGTCTTCCCTTTGTCTCTACCCTGCTGGAGAGCTAACCCCCATAATCACATGAGCCAATCGCTTAAAATAAATCCCATAAATCCCCTCTCCCTCTCTCTCTCTAATCTATCTATCTGTCTGTCTGTCTATCTATCTATCTGTTAATTTCATCTATCTATTATCTATCATCTCTCCATTAATTTCATCTCTCTGTCATTTCATCTATCTAAATGTTAATTTCTTCTATTCTCTCTCTATATATATATCATTGGAAGGTGGGGAGAGGGAGATTGAGAGAGAGAGAGAGAGAGAGAAAGAAAGGAGAGACATTACCAAAGCCACTCTGTAAGGCTGCACAGTGCACACTTAGGCTACAATTTGAACAGCCCTTCCTGGGGGTTGTGCAATGTGGATGTCCTGTCTGGTTCTGACCTGAAAGATATACTTCTGTGGGTTCCTTAAGCTCTCATTTTCCCCTCCAGGGTGACCTTGCCCCAGGACCTTAGCTTCTGCCTTATACCATTAAACCATCCCGCTCTTACCAGTTAGAATGGAAACAATTTACTGCTTAAATAATTTATCCAGATTCCGCACAGTCGGTCTTTTGCAGAGATTCATCTGCTAATAAAGAAAATTGATTTTAGAAGCCAAAGTCAATACGAGGTTAGGGAAACATTCGGTTATTTGCATGCTCCTGTCCTGAGATTCTCTGTCACTTTGTCTGATGAGACTATCAGCTGGGGCACACTTTACTGCAAGTCATTTTTCATTCCTTATTTTTCAGGTACCATTGCGACGATCTGTCCAAAGTTGGAAGGGGCAATGGATGTGGGGATTTTATCAGCGATTTATCAATAAAAGTGATGATTTCTGTCCTCAGGTGTTTGCTCTAGGAATTTACTTGCTAGTTTGAGGATAAAGTGGCCTGAATTTTAGCAGGGTCCAAATGAAAGGGTGTTTTTGTTGGATGGCATTCAAGCATGAGCAGCGAGCTGACTTGAATATTCACGGTACGTTTCCGTGCATCTGTTCTAATAATGGAGACTCATCTGCATTTAGAAAAAATGATTTGCATGTAGACAATTAATGTAATAAGGTATCCAAAAACAATTTTTCCCCTTTGAATAAGCTGCCTTGTAATTTTGTTCACTTAATTCACTTCCATACTAAGCCCTTTGTTTACAGATAATGAAAAGGTGAATTTCAGCTGAACTAGAAGGAATTCACAGCATTTCGGTTACATAGGCTTCCTCGTATTGTGGTTCACCCATCCCAGGAAAGCACACAGGGAGGGCAAGGGGGCTGTCCACTTTGTCTAGCGGAAGAGTTCTCAAACTTGAGCACGGATCAGAATCGCCTGAAAGCTTGGTGAAGCACATTGCCCAGCCTCATCCCCAGAGTACCCAGAGTAGGTCAGGGTAGGGGCCAGATAATTTACATTTAAAACAAGTTTTCAGGTGATGTGAGTGCAGCTGGTCCAGAAACCCCACTCTGAACCACACATTCTTCAAAGAGTATTGGTGAAAAGTCATCGCCCAAAGAGTGGTTCCAGGTTCATCAATGGTCGTGAACGAATCATGGTGATTTACACTCCCCGGAGAAGTGTCTATAAACCCTTAATTCTGCACAGGTGATAAATAATTTAGAAAATCACAACAGAGCTTTCCAACGTGGTATTTCATTTCTTTTCTTGTTTTTCCATCTTCTGGTGTGTTGAGAAAAGCTGATCAGTGATTCCCTTTGCCCCAGTCCTTCTTAAGGATGGAAACAAAGAACGGATAGATAAACATCATATTTATCCTTCCAAATCATTTCCCCAGTTTTCTCTTGTTCCAGTCCCCACCTTCAGATTCTGGGGGAAAAAAATGTACTCATGAAGATCAGCTGTGCTGTCAGGGGCATGGGTTAGTATCAGGACACACACGGGAGAAATCAGAGGCATTTTCATGGTGGGTAGAGGAGGAGGGAAAATAAGACAGCCAAATGCCATCCACTGTGGATTGAAAATTAGACTGATGATGATGATGATGATGATGACAACGATGGCACAAATTAAAGTAGATTAGCCCAGGCAGCTAGGGGCTCTAAGGACTGAGTAAGATGTTTATTCTCATTGATCCTGCACCCAAGAGGCAGAGATTTGCCAAATGCTCTCAGAAAGAAAGTGATGAATTACAAAATGAGCTCCTGTCTTCATCTGGCTCTCAGTCACATGGGGGTGACCAGATGAGCTGTGAAAGCAAAGGAGGGCTCGTTTGCTGACCAAGGCTGTCACTGTCACGTGTTTTCATCACAACCATATTCTGCCTGGAATGCTCTTCCTCCCTATCCCAGGCTAACAAAATAATAAAAATTCTCTAAGGATTAGCTCAGACCCCACCTCCTTCAAGCAGTCTCCAAAACCAATTGCTCCAGGAACTCTCAAATTGATTTGGATTACTGTCTTAGGCCAGAGGTTGGCAGACCATGATGCATAGACCAGCTGTCTGTTTTCAGAAGTAAAGGTTTATGGGAACACACACATGTGCATCATTTACATATTGTCTAGGTTGCTTTCACAGGATGACAACAGGGTTGAGTAATGGTGACAGTCACCTGGCCAACAGAGATGAAAATAGGTACCATGTGGTCCTTTAAGGAAAAGCCGCCCCATCTTAGGCAGCCCTGTCTTAGCAACGTCATGATTACTGGATCCTCCGTTGGTCTCATCCACTGGGTTCCATGCTGTGTGAGACAGGGAGCATGTCTTGGTTGTCCTTTTATCCCCAGTGCTCCATGTGATTCTAGGCTTCCAAAAGGCCTTAGTAAATGTTTGTTAGATCAGAGCTTATAGCACCAGTGGGTGCCACATGCTTATCATCTCATTGTACCAGGGGAAGCTGTTCTTTTTCTGATTGTTGGATGCTATACGAGGTCTCTGCAGCGATGGGCCCAGTGCATGGCTCCAGGACACACGGAAACTCCCAAGAATCCAGCCTCATTGGATGTTGGAATTTAAGGGAGGCCATCACCTTGAAGCCTGGCATAAATAGAGACCTTGCCCATCCAGGCCTGCCTCTTAACCCTAGGGTCTAGTGATAGCTTATGGGCAAGGCATCCTGTACCTATCCCTTAAGAATTGGCAAGGAAACCAAAGATGAGGGAAGTATTAATTTTATAGGTAATTCTTGTTATTCCAAGAGTTTTGTTCTATAAAGTTCATGGACACTGAATCAGCAAACACTGAACCAGTGCTCCTGGAGAGAATATAGGATTAGGCCCCCTAGGAGCCTCTGGCCACCACATTTTCATCAACCAATCAATACCTAGACTTGTTTTATGTGTTTCTGCTTAAAGACGCCTGATTTAGTACATGTTGTTGATTCATCAGCATTGGACTGGTGGCCCACAGCCCTGTAACTCATGCCTGAACGAAGCTTCTCTGATACATGTGTTTTCTCCATAATGACACACACCACAGCTTCCTTGTGCTTTAGAACACAGGACAGCCAGCCCTGCAACACGGTGCTC
>NW_012117666.1:1442126-1447064 GCF_000951035.1 Colobus angolensis palliatus
GACACGGTGCTCGTGCTTTAGAACACAGGACAGCCAGCCCTGCGACGTGGTGCTCATGCTTTAGAACACAGGACAGCCAGTCCTTCGACACGGTGCTCATGCTTTAGAACACACGACAGCCAGCCCTGCGACACGGTGCTCGTGCTTTAGAACACGCGACAGCCAGCCCTGCAACACGGTGCTCGTGCTTCAGAACACAGGACAGCCAGCCCTTCGACACGGTGCTCGTGCTTTAGAACACACGACAGCTAGTCCTTCGACACGGTGCTCGTGCTTTAGAACACGCGACAGCCAGCCCTGCAACACGGTGCTCGTGCTTTAGAACACGCGACAGCCAGCCCTGCAACACGGTGCTCGTGCTTTAGAACACAAGAGAGCCCTTCAATGCAGTGCTCGTGCTTTGGAACATAAGACAGCCAGCCCTTCAACACTGCTTGCGGCCATTTGAAACAGCAAAGCCACCAACAGAGAGTCCCCAAATGTGAAAAATATGAAACTAAACAGACCACAAAAAAGACACTCATTGACAGCATGAAAGCTGAAACAAGAAGACAGAATGCTTTTTTGTTCAGCCTCAGCTGGGAATCTGCACACGGGGTGACTCAACATTTTCACCCCTCTGGGAATGACCATGAAATCACCTCAAGTTGATGCTGGCGTTACAAATAGATTTTAGTGAGTAGGCAAGTTTGCAAATACAGAATCCATGAATAATAAGGATTGACTGTGTGTGTTTTTAAGCATCAAGAGAGGCATCAAAAAGAAACACACTCCGTTGGACTCTCTTGCATTTACTTGACAGTTTAATAGTATTCTTATTTATAGTCACATGTGGTAAGATGGCATCATTTTAAAGGTCAAAATCAAGGGGAAAGCATGTCTTCTGTTTCAGCAATAAGTGCTGTGCATCTTTGGTGAGGCTCCTAGGCTCCCTGTTTAAGTGGGTTTCAGACTGTAAAATGGCAAAGGGTTACTGATCACTCTGGCTTATTTACCAGTGACAGAGTTTTTAGAAGCAGTGAATTAAAAAATAGTCATTGTGAAGTAAAGGTCGCCGTCTACCATTCTGTTGTTAGTGTTGTAATCCCTCAGAGAGCTTGGAAGATTGCCAAACCCCTACATTTCAGAAAAACAGTCATTAAATTTTGGCTGTGGTCCCAATTTTCCCGTAATTCAGTTGTCAATTTTTGCGCAAATTCTAACTCCAAATCGGCCCCTGGGAGCCAGCTCCAGAAATGAAGGAAAGCAGTGCCTATTGGCGGCTCAACTCTTCTGCATGGGAATTTGGTAACAAAATTACATATGCAGTTTCCTCGGAGCCAGAAATCCCTCCTCTAGAAATTCACCCTGAAGTTACCCTCCAACAAGGCAAAAATAAACACGCACAAGATGCTGTATTTAATCGGATGGTTTGTAACAGTGAAATATCAGGAACGACCTCAATGCTCACACCTAGGACAGGCTGAATCAACTATGGCACATCCAGGGGATGGAGCAATATACAGCTGTCAAAAAGATAATGATGCCTGTGGGCGAATACGGAGCAATTTCCAGGATACGTTGGTCAGTGTAAAAGAAACAAAGTTCAAAGGAGCATCTATTTTACACTGCCATTCATGTCAAACTAAAGATGTGAATGGCCCTATTTCTGGGAAGGGTGTGCTCTTGCTGGGCTGTCAGGTGGCTGCCCTGGCTGGCTTGGTGCATGTCACCTTGAACCACCTTGGCACAGCCGGTTCACTGGGGCCCTGAACCTGAGAACGTGAGCTGAGGCAGGTGTCTTTGCTTCCTAGAGTCACTGTAGCCCCCGCTTCCCTGTTACTCACCGGACATCCTGCTTGCCTTTGACTGTGGAATGGGCATGAAAGCTGATCGTTTTAAACCTGATTGCAGGCTGGAGCACAGGGCTACATGGCCTATAACTCTGAAACAGGCTGACAGCAGAGTCCAGGAAGTTAAAAAATTAATGAAGAGTCCTGTGCCCCTCCTGCGTGCCATCTTTGAGAGCATTGGCTCCTCCCTTATGTTTAATAAGCGAGCAGCTGGTTTGCGTGGCTCACCAGCCCTTTGCAAATATCGCCTCTTACTATCTCCCTGGGCTAGGGGCTGGTGCTTCTCCTGATTGATGCGTCAGCACGGAAGTGCAGCCAGCAGAGGCCCCTGTGTGTGTGCACTTGCAGCCTTCGGGTGCCGTGTGTGCAGTGTCACACATGCACGTCCTTTCCCCACACAGAGCACCGTGAAACGATGGGGCAGCCAGATCCCAGGTGCCTTCCCGTCTGGGTGGCGTCACACTTAGAACCTCACCGGCTGCCTGAGCCTGGTTTTCTCCGGTTATGCACCAGCTCTCCTTTGCCAACCTGGAAAGCTACAGCTGGCTGTGCTTCCCGCATTAAACAGAAATGACTGGAAGGCAGAGAGAGGCGGTAGCCCAGAGGCCGCACCTCCTTCTTTCCTTTGTAAAGTTGTCTCAGATTGGAAGGAGTGTTTCTTAAGCCCTTTTGGGGGTGAACGGTGGGGAGCGGGATGCAGTGGAAGTGAGGAAACTCGAGTTGCAGCAGGTCCTCTCTTCCTCAGTTGGAACAAAACAATGTCTGTAGGAGGATGTGAAATATGATTAAATTGTTGCCAAAGTCACCTTGGCTCTTCAGGACCCACCAAGGCCAGCCTTCAGGCAAACAATAAAGCCGGCATTCTCTGCCAGGCCAAGTTCAGGAATCTGCAGCTGTGAAGGTGATTAATGACAGATTCTCAGGGACAAGGGGATGCTGCTGGAGGGACCAAACAGGAGTCAATTTTCTCACCGAGGCAGAGCGGATTCTCAGGGGGGCCCCGGGCTCAAAGCCCTTGCGCACTGCTGGGTGGTAGACACAGCTCCCACCCGCGGTCTTCAGGGAAGGTGCCACTCCCATCTCTGTGTCTGCTTCTGGTAAAACAGCAGAGCGCCATGAGTCTGGGAAGATACTGCATCCTGCTGCCCGCTTTGTCACTTGTCACCTGTTGCAGCTTCTGGACTGTTGTGCCTGGTAGTTGCGTGAGCTCCTGTCCCCCCACCCCTTCCAGGGTTCATGCTCATTGGTGGCCCCATTTCCTGGCCTCAGGAAGCCCCCAGATCAACCCCTAGTCCCAGAGAGGATTCCTGGGTAAAGAAGGGTTTCAGGTTCTGCTGGCTGAGGAGGCTCGAAGAAGAAAGAACACAGGGAGGTCAGGAAAGGTGGCTCACGCCTGTAATCCCAGCACTTTGGGAGGTCGAGGTGGGCAAATCATGAGGTCAGGAGCTCGAGATCATCCTGGCTAACACAGTGAAACCCCGTTTCTACTAAAAATACAAAACTTAGCGGGGCATGGTGGTGGGTGCCTGTAGTCCCAGCTACTCGTGAGGCCGAAGCAGGAGAATCACTTGAACCCAGGAGGCAGAGGTTGCGGTGAGCCGAAATAGCGCCACTGCACTCCAACCTGGGCGACAGAGCAAGACTTTCTCAAAACAAACAAAAAACAAAACGGAAAAAAGGAACCCCAGGGAAACACCAGGCTTTGGAATGACAGCAGACCACCCAACCAGACACAGCGACAGTGACATGGAAAGGCAGGAAGATCAGACCCGCAGATGGTGACATGGAGAGGCAGGAACACCTTGAAAGTAGGTCCATGGTCCTCCTTGGACATCAACCCCAGATGCTGGTGACTGAAATACACCTTCCCACGCTCCATCATTGCTCTTTATACATTTAAAGACCCAACAGTGACGTCTGCAAGGTCATCAAGGGCGCACACAGTCTCAATGCTCCTAGGAAGCAGGAAAACCCACGGCTATGTGGTCTGCTTGGTGGAGGGTCAGAGGCCACAAGCCCTCTTCCAGCCCCCGCCAGGACTGCACACCTGTCAACTCATCTCTGCAGGTAGCCCGGCAGCACCGCACTGTGAAGCTCCAGGCTCCTGGGTGACCTGCAAGGGCACATTCAGGAGCTCACAGGATACAGCAGCAAAGATGGCTGTTCGACTCTGCGCTGTTGTTTGGTCTTGTTAGGTTTCGCTCTTGTTAGGTTATTGAGGAAGATGCAAATGACTGTCTCGTAGTGGGAAAATAGAGTTCTTAAGGAGGCATGGGAAATCATTTTGAGATGAACAGCGATGTTGAAACCCATGCAAGTGTCTGAGCTTCGGGTGGTTTAGAAACCAGCCAGCAATTGCTTTTGCGATTGATTTCTTCCGGCAAGGGCTGCTTTGGAGAGCCTTGCACACACAGCGAGAGCCATAAAAGGTAGGTGAAAAGGTTGAGGATTTAAATCCTGAGTAGAAAACTAAAGGCAGCTTCGGAGCAATAGCTATGAAATTTGTAAGCAACAGTTGAAAATGGGCACCTGGAAAGCGTTTTCCAGATAGGGGCTGTCGGGTAACGCTGAATATAAATGACCAACTTCGCCAGACAGCCCTGTGCGTTTGTTAGCACACCACATATCTGGAAGCTATTTTTAAAAATCACCTTTGTGCTCACAAATTTGCTGGCTAGCAGAAGCCAATCTTCAGTCCAAAGGTTATGATAAATCCAATATTTAGTGGAAAGTTTGTAAAATATCCTCCTTGTGGAGTCAGTTTTTTCATTCTGACTGGCTAAGTCGAGGTGAAAGGTTACCCTTCCCGATTGGCAGGTATCTTGTGTGTCTAATTATGGATCTGGTCTCGAAATAAGGGTACCAGGAAACAGGATGGCATTTAAAGTGATACTTGGGCTAGGCACAGTGGCTCATGCCTGTCATCCCAGCACTTTGGGAGGCCGAGGTGGGTGGATCATCTGAGGTGGGGAGTTAGAGACCAGCCTGACCAACATGGTGAAATCCCATCTTTATTAAAATACAAAAAAAATTAGCCAGATGTAGTGGGGCGTGCCTGTAGTCCCAGCGACTCGGGAGGCTGAGGCAGGGGGATTGCTTGAACCTG
>NW_012117666.1:1447190-1457066 GCF_000951035.1 Colobus angolensis palliatus
GGGGAGTTAGAGACCAGCCTGACCAACATGGTGAAATCCCATCTTTATTAAAATACAAAAAAAAAAAAAAAAAAAAAGCCAGGCTTGGCGTGTGCCTGTAATCCCAGCTATTTGGGACGCTGAGACATGAGAATGTCTTGCACCGGGAGGCGGAGGTTGCAGCGAGCTGCGAATGCGTCACTGCACTCCAGCCTGGCTGGATGACAGAGTGAGACTCTCTCTCAAAAAAAAAAAAAAGAATAATAAAATAAAAATAAGTAAAGCAATACCTGGAGTGATCACAAACCTCGAGCAAACCTGGTGTCCTCCTTACCAGGGGATTTGTTGATCCCCTCAGGAGGCAGAAAGGACTGGTTATAGCCCTTCTGGGGTCTCTATCCATCCTGAAATCGCAGCAGGAGATGAACATTCTGAAGCAGAAGCTGGCCACAGGCCTCAGTTCAAAGAAGTTACAAAGGATCGAATGTGACCCCTGACAGCAAGACATGCCCAAACTTGTGGCGTGTCATTGATGTGAGATGGGTCCTTCTGAGCTCACTCGGGTGGTCCTGGACGTGAGGCAGCCCTGGAGCCTGCATGGGCACGTTCAAGGGTGCTGCTCAGGCCTGCCTCTCTGCACCCCTGGAAATCGTGTGTCCCAGTAGGTTCAGGATATAGCACTAGTGATGGAGAAAGTCCCTGTGATGGTGACTCTTGCACACCAACTTGACTAAAACACAGTACCCAGGTATTTGATCAAACTCTATTCTGAATGTGTCTGTGAAGGTATTTCTTGGTTGAGATTAACATTTAAATCAGTGAGTGGGCTTTGAGTAAGGCAGATGACCCTCCATAATGTGGTTGAGCCTCCTCCAAGCAGTCGAAGGCTTTAAAAGGCCGAGGATCCCCAAGATGAAGTAATTTTGCCAGCAGACTTGAACTTGAGCTAAAACATCTGCTCTCCCCGTGTTTCCAGCCTGTGGGCCCACGATGAAGATTTTGGACTTGCCAGTTTCCATAACCATGTGAGCCAATTCCTTAAAACCGCACCACCCCCTATACGCACCACACACACACACACACACACACACACACACACACACACACACAGACACCCTATTGCTTCTGTTTCTCTACAGAGCCCTTACATAGTCCCTACGGCTTATTGGGGTTTGAGCTGTGAAAACAAACCCCTCCAAAGACCACCGGCCTTTATAAGCCACCTTTCCTGTGAATCACATACAAGTGGACACTTTTCCATCTCATTCAATAGCTGTGATGGAGGCTCCCTCTGTGACTTGATGAGGAGCAAAAAGATTTAGCCCCCCTGCTGTGCTTCATCTCTGGGCAAGGATTCAGGTCTTGGCATCAGGACTTCTGATCAGACAGGTAGGACAGCAGCACAATTTGCTGACTGAATGTTCTTGGACAAGCTGCTTAAGCTCACTCAAGCCCAGTCTCCTCCTCTACAGGACAGAGGTAATGGCACTTCTTTCACAGGGTGACTGGGATGTTCACCCAAGACACTCTGTGTATGGCCCGTAGCCAACAATGTAACCTGGTGACATTGTTCCTGTCATGTGCCACTAAATTACCTGCAGAAGTCTAATCAAGTTTATCACAATGGATCATTACAGAGTTTTCTTATTTAAAATGAAAAAGGGGCTCCTGTAGCATCATTCTGCTGCAAGATGCTGCCTGGTCAGCAGCATAGCTATTGAGAATGCCAGAGGTGTTGTGACCCCCCTGGAGCTTAAGCAAACCTCGGTCCTTAGGGCTCTTCCCTTCCAGAAAAACATCTCGGCGCCAAGGAGACATCCCAAGGAAAGCACTAGTTTAAAAATGTCGTCTTCCATCAGCTTCCCAGGCTTCATCTAAAACACAAAGATGCCAGAGGCATGAGTGGTAGACACCAAATTGGGAACGTCAAATGAATGTGAGAAAGACGTTTGAGAAGCTTAGAGAGAATTAGGAGCTGTCCAATCTTTGACTGCAAAATCAAAGCCCCAACTTTCGACTCCAGAACACCAGAGTCCTAGCAATCATTTGGGAGCGCCGGGGAGAGAAACCCATAAAAAGTTGTTGCAAATTGTATTTATTTATTCCTTCTTTAGCTAGAGAAGTCTCATCTGTGAACATACACTCATTAGCAGAGTGATGAGCAGGGCTTGAAATGCAGCCTGCGTTCATGCTATCTTTAACTCCTCATCTTGGACCGAAGCAACGAGGCAGAAGGCAGAATATAGTGCCTCTTCCCTTCTGCTCAACTGACCATGGAGAAACAGGAGGAACTACATGATGCAGGCTGACGTGGGGGCAGGGGGCTTGGAGAGAAGCCCCTAGCAATGGGATGTGCATGCCAAGGAGCTGCTGTCCCAGGATCTGAGACGACGCACCACAGCAAGACAGGAAAAGCCCTGTTAAAAGAACATATGATGTCGGGCATGGTGGTTTATGCCTCTAATCCCAGCACTTTGGGAAGCCAAGGCAGGAGGACCACTTGAAGCCAGGAGTTTGAGACCAGCTTTGGCGATATGGAGAGACCCCATTTCTACAAAAAATTCAAAAATTATCCAGCCATAGTGGCACAAGCCTGTAGTCCTGGTTACTCAGGAGGCTGAAGCAGGAGGAACACCTGAGCTTGAGAGGTTGAGGCTATAGTGAGTCAAGATCATGCCACTGACACGTGAGCAGATGTGGAACCCAAAAGACAATATCCCAAGCAAGGGCAGATGCTTCTAAAGTTGTCTTCATCTACCAGCAAAAGCATGATGTTTCTGGAAGTTAGAAAACTCTGAGGTCAAATGCTGGTGCATCCAGGCATGAGCCGTGGATGTAGAGCACGTCACTTAGTCTCTTTGAACCTCAGTTTCCTCTTCTGTAAAAAGTGGTGGTGATGACTTACCTCATAAGGTTGTTGTGAGGAGTGGACAGGGTCCCCCATGGAAAATGCCTGGTGTATTGTCCATGCCAAGTGTGTGAGTTTCACTCATATGTAGAAAAGATCACTGAGCTTTAATTCCAATCATATTGGTGACCTGACTTTGAGTGGTGCTCTGTGCTGTCCCAGGGTTTATTCAATCACGTCTGGGAGAAGCAAAAAGTGGAAGCTCCCCAACATGAATTAGAACCCAAAGAGCTCCCTATTCATTCACCTTATCTCTTTCATGTAAGATTTTGTCTGGGGCACCGCTTGGAGCCACCACTTGACGTTGTCTCAGCTCCTCCAGGTGTTAAGCCTTGCAAAGGAATACCCTCTTTCAGCAGGTGGGTAGAAATAGAGAACAGTGGTGATACACTGTTGGCTTGCTTGGGAAACATTGCTGGTGGAAACGCAAAATATTACAACCCTATGAAGGAAAATTTGGCAAAACCTTATTAATGTTTCCCCTTTGACCCAGGAATCCACCTCTAGGATCTATCCCAAAGATGCACTGGGAAAATCATGAAAAGACATGCACACGAGCTGAACCAGCACAGCACAACTGGAGAGAGCAGAAGGTGAAGGGCTATCCCAATGCCCATCACTAAGGACTGGCCAGTGACACCATGGTACTCTCACTTATGTTGCAGCTGTAAAATGGAATGAGGATTTTTTTTTCACAGCTCCAAAGCAATCTCCAGGATGCAGAGTTAAGTGAAAACATCAAGGTAGCAAGTAAAAACAGAAAAGATACATATTTTTTTCGTATTATGGTTTTATCATATATATGAGAAAAAATATGTATAGCATGCATATTTGATATTTGTATGTCAAAAGGACACAGGAATCAACCTGAGAGAGTTACCAAAGCTGGAATAATTTGAGTGACAAATAATGATAGTATTAGATTATAGTCCAAATACTAAAGCAAATATCCATGAGGTCATACTGATATGGATAAATGATTCAATCAATCAATCATTCAGTGAGATAAAAGGAACAAGTCTTCTTTAGAAAAAAAGAATCCCAAGTAATAAATACAGATGTTACCCTCTCCAGGAGCTGGAACTTAGTTTCCCTCTCCTTATGGATGAGGTAGACTTAGTGACTCATATGCAAAAAATAGAGTATGGAAAGGAAAAAATAGTAACTGCAGTGGAGAAATCTGATAGATACCATCTTAGCAAAGTGACTGAGGTTAACATCAATAATGATAAGGCATCTTTGTATCATGCACCTCCTGATATGATGGGATATGGCTTGGCGGTGTCCCCACACAAATCTTGTCTTAAATTGTAGCTCCCACAATCCCTAAGTGTTGTGGGAGGGACCTGGTGGGAGGTAATTGAATCATGGGGGCAGGTCTTTCTTGTGCTGTTCTTATAAGAGGGAATAATTCTCATGAGATCTGATGATTTTATAAAGGGGAGTTCCCCTGTACATGTGCTGTTGCCTGCCACCAGGTAAGACATGACTTTGCTCCTCCTTTGCCACCCACCATGATTATGAGGCTTCCCCAGCCATGTGGAACTGTGAGTCAATTAAACCCCTTTCTTTTATAAATTATTCAGTCTCAGGTATGTCTTTATTAGCAATGTGAAAACAGACTAATACATTATGTGATGAGAAGGACACCTTACCTCTGTGGTCTTCTTTCCCCAAACTCACAAGCTCAGTCTAATTGTGATGAAACAAGACAAGCCCAAATGGAAAGGCCTCCTGCAAAATTCCTGGCCAGTGGACTTGGAAAGTGTCAGGGCCATGAAAAATAGTGGAAGACTAAGGTAACTACCACAGACTGTAGGAGACTAAGGAGGCAGGATAAATGAACACAACATGAAATGATATCCTGGACTGGATTTCAGAACAGAAAAAAAAAAGGATATTGGTAAAAAAAATAAAAAAAGAAGTGGCAAACTTCAAATAAAGTCTGCAGTTTATTTAACAGCATTTTATCAGTATTAATTTATTAGTTTTGATGAATGGACCCTGGTTAAGTAACATGTTAATAGCAGGAGAAGCTGGGTGAAGAGTGTTTAGGGGCTCTCTGTACTATCTCAGCCATTTTTCTAACAAAATCATTTAAAACAAATTTAAAAAATATTTGTATTTTTTTTTATTTAAAGACATAGTGGAAGGGTAAAGCATAAACTGTAACAGAAAATGGTGACCAAAGAGACATTGAAACGATAGGTTAGTGGGAAGAGCCATAAAACCAAATATTTGAATACACATTGTTTTGTAGACTTGACTTTGAAATGTTTTGTAAATATTTTAAACCATAAAAAGCATGTTTAAAAAACGGATATCCACATGCAAAAGAATGAAGAGGACCTCTGATACCACATAAAAATCTCAGCATAAAATGAATCAAATGCCCAAAGCAATTCATAGAAATCTAAAGCAAAAATAAATGAATGAATTTAATTATACATTGAGTTAAGTTGCATGGAATCTTACCATGGAAAAGAACTAGTTTAAAAGACTTTCAATGAATTGGATTATAAATCCCTAGTAGACTACAATCTAAGGTAAAATAAATGTGGAGATATTTCTTCAGTTTTCATAAATCATACTTTTGGTGGTACTGATATTTTTCTGAGATGGTTATATGTGCTTTGTGAGATGAAGAAAGTAAGCAAGAGTGTTAGTATTCTGAAAATAGGATTTTCACTGTGGGAGAAATAAAATATGGATGTAAGACCAATGATACTTAATAAATATTTCATAGTTCTTTATATTAAAAAATCCACATACATTAACAATATGTTTTCTGATTAATAATGTATTTTCTGATTAAAATGTTTCCTAAATATCCATGATTTCATAGTATCCACTAAAAGAACTGAAAATGATGACACACCCATAAGCAATGAGCACTCCCAGCACTCATACTGTGGTCTCTACATGCCATTAGAGGGACTAGGGCTCCTTAAACAAACAGTTGATTTCAAATATGAGGCAGGAAATGAACAAGATGTGCCCAAGTCACCTTTTATATAGAATGAAAGGAACTACCAGAGACTACTGGGGTCGTATAACCATCATCATTATTAAAGTAATTATAATAATAAATAAATAAGGCTCAAGAGCCAATTTGAATAGATTTATTTCCCAATGGCCAAGGATGTAATAATTTGAGAATAATAATTAAGAATTATTAAGAATTAAGAATAATTAAGAATAATAGGCTGGGAGCAGTGGCTCATGCCTGGAATCCCAGCATTTCGGGGGAGGCTGAGGCAGGCAGATTACCTGAGGTCAGGAGTTCAAGACCAGCCTGGCCAACATGGTGAAATACCATCTCTACCAAAAATACAACAAGTAGCTCAGTGTGGTGGTGCACGCCTGTAATCCCAGCTACTCGGGAGTCTGAGGCATGAGAATCACTTGAACCCAGGAGGCAGAGGTTGCAGTGAGCCGAGATTGCACCATTGCACTCTAGCCTGGGCAACAAGAGTAAAACTCCATCTCAGAAAAAATAAGTAAATAAATAAAAATAATCCAAAAGGGGAAACATATTTCAGTTCCATATATCAGCAATAAAAATGAAATGTAATTTAGACTTTTGTTGCTTTGTAAATGGAAAGTTTAAAAACGCTTTTTAAATCCAGGAATACATGTAATAGAAGTTGTACAGGATTTAATGGAGAAAATTACAAGAGATTTATTTTAAAACACTATAGAAAACATCATCAATGGGTCATGCTTTATAAAAATAAAAATTATCTTCAAATTTATAATGTCATGCAATTCCAATCAAAATTTCACTTTTTTTAAATGAGAAAATTGATTATCTCATTCTATACTAAAAATGTAAGAGAATAATGAAAATGACCAAGACAATCTTCAGGAAATTAAACAAGGTGATGTGGGTGTGTTGGGGAGATTGCCATGTCAAAGCATACTATAAAGGCATAGTAGGAGGCCAAGCACTGTGGCTCACGCCTGTCATCCCAGCACTTTGGGAGGCCAAGGCAGGAGGATCACCTGAGATCAGGAGTTTGAGACCAGCCTGGCCAACATGGAGAAACCCCGTCTCGACTAAAAATACAAAAAAAAAAAAAAAATTAGCCGGGCATAGTGATGAGCATCTATATAGTCTGAGCTACTCAGGAGGCTGAGGCACGAGAACTGCTTGAACCTGGGCAGAAGAAGTTGCTGTGAGTTGAGGTCATGCCACTGCACTCCAGCCTCAGCGACAGAGTGAGACTCCATCTCAGAATAAATAAATAAACAAACAAACAAATAAACAAACAAACAAGTCACAGTAGGAAACAGCAGTATTAGTAAAAGACTGACTGAACTGGACACAGTGCCCAGAAACAGGTCCATGCATGTGTGAAAAAATTAAAATAAGAGAAAGATGTTACTGTGGGTCAGTGGTAAAACAATGGATTAATCAATAAGTGGAGGTGGAACAATTGATTGTTCATATAGGAAATAAAATAAAATTAGGTCCCAGTCTCATTATCTCATGCCACATTCAATATTCAGTTCTAGCTGTGTAAAGCCCTAAATGAGAAAAGCAAAGTAATTTAAATTTAGAAGAAAATTATGGGACTACCTTTAATGTTTCACAACAGGGATATATATTTTTAAAGAAAACCAAATAGGCAAAAACCACAGAAGAAATAATTGCTAAATACAAGTACATTAAATTAAAAAAGAAAAAATTTTTGGTAACAGAAGATCCTATTTTGGAAATGCAAAAATAGCCACAGGTCAGGACAATTAGGCAAGAGAAAGAAATAAAAGGCATTCATATTGGACAGGAAAAAGTAAAACCATCTCCATTTGCAGATGACATGATTTTATGCAAGAATGTCCTGAGGAATCTATAAACAACCATTAGAGATAATAAACAAGTTTAGTAAGGTTGCAGAATACAAAATCAATACACAAAAATCAATTGTGTTTTTATATGTTAGCAATGAGCAATCCAGAAAGAAAACAAACAAAACAATGCCACTTACAACAGCACAAAAGAGAGTAAAATACTTAGGAATAAATTTGACAGCAGAAGTATAAGCCTTGTACATTGAAAACTATAAAACATAATTGAAAGAAAATGAAAATCTAAATAAGTGGAAAGATATCATATGACCATTGATTGGAAGCCTCTATAGTGAAGATGGCAAACTTCCTAAGCTGATCTACAGATCTGCAGATTCCACACAACAACTACCAAAATACTAGGTGGCATTTATTTATTTATTTATTTATTTATTTATTTATTGTAGAGATTGATAAGGTAATCCTAAAATTCATATGAAAATTCAAGGAAATCAGAATAGCCAAAGCAATCTAGAAAAGTTTCAAAACTTACTACAAAGTTGTGGGAATTAAGACTATGTGGCACTGGCATACAATAGACACAGATAAATGGAAGAGTATTGAGAGTTTAGAAATAAACTCATGCATTTATGGTGAATTGATTTTCAATAAGAGTGCCAAAGCAAATCAATTAAGGACATAATAGTCTTTTTAACTAACAATGCTGATACAACTGGATATCTACACACAAAAGAATGAAGTTGGATGCGTACCTCACACCATATACAAAAATAACTCAAAAAGGATCAAAGGCCTAAATGTAAGAGCTAAAATGAGAAAGTTGTTAGAGGAAAACATAGGCATAGATCTTGGATTAGGCAATGGTTTCTTAAAGTATAAGCAACAAAATTAACAAATTGGAGTTTATCAAAATTAACAAATTTCATGTTTCATGTTTTGAAAGACAGAATAAAGTGAAAAGACGACCCAAAGATTGTGAAAAAAAACTTTAAATCTAATATCTGATAAAGTTCTAGTATTCTGTATATATACAGAACTCATGGTTCAACAATAAAAAGACAAATATAACGAGCAAGGGATTCAAATGGACATTTCTCCAAAGAAGATATGCAAATGGTCAATCAGCACATGAAAAGATGCTTGATCTCTTTACTCACATAATGAAATATTAGCCACAAAAAGGAATGAAGAGCTGATACATGTTACAGCACAGAGGAATCTTGAAAATACTATGATAAGTGAAAGAAGCAAGTCAGAAAGACCACATCATGTATGAATCCATTTCTATGAAATATCCAGAACAGGTTAAATCCAAAGAGATAGAAAGTAGATTGGTGGTTTCCAGGAACTGGGGGAACAGAGAATGGGGTATGTTTGCTAATGGGCATGGGGTTTCATTTTGGGGTGATGAAAAACGTTCTGGAATTAGATAGTGGTTATGTTTGCACAGCCTTGTGAATGTGCTAAATGCCACTGACTTGTATTTTATTTTATTTTATTTTATTTTAATTCAGTTTAGTTCAGTTCAGTTTAGTTTTTGAGAAGGAATCTTGCTCTGTCACCCAGGCCAGAGGACAATAGCACTATCTCGGCTCACTGCAACCTCCGCCTCCCAGGTTCAAACAATTCTCCCACCTCAGTGTCCCGAGTAGCTGGGACTACAGATGCATGCCATCACGCCCAGCTAATTTTTGTATTTTTAGTAGAGATGGGGTTTCACCATGTTGGCCAGCCTGATCTAAAACTCCTGACCTCGAGTGATTCACCCACCTCGGCCTCCCAAAGTGCTGAGATTACAGGCATGAGCTGCCTTACCTGGCCTATTTTTAAAGGGTGAATTTTCTGATATGTGAATATATAGATAGACTGGGAAAAATATTTGTAACAGGCAACACTGAAGGACTAATATTTAGGATATCTAATGTGTGATAACTTTGAAACATGAATAAAATAGGAAAACGAACCAAGTGTGTGAATGGCCAATTCAATAAAAAGAGAATAAGAATGGCCAATAAATCCATGATGTAAAACAGTGAGAAGCCTTGCACACTGCTGACAGGAATGTAGATGGTGTAACCACTGGGAATAGCGTGTCAATACCCAGTGAGATTGGAAATACAGACTCTGTGGCCCAGCGATTCTATTCCTAGTTATGCAGCCCAGGGAATAACTCCTAT
>NW_012117666.1:1457396-1513719 GCF_000951035.1 Colobus angolensis palliatus
AGGAAAACAGATATATATATATATATATATTAGTAAGGATACTATATCCATGAGCATAAATGAGCTAGCACTACAATTTTCAAGAGAGGTAGACTTCACAAATATGTTGAGAAAAATATTTTAAATTAAAAGAAATAAATAATGCAAGTTGTTGAAGAGTGTATCCAAAATAATGTTGCTCATATAAAGGTCAAAAGGGCCGAATAGGGTGTCTTGCGCCTGTAATCCCAGCACTTTGGGAGGCCGAGGCAGGTGGATCACCTGACGTCAGGAGTTCTCAAGACCAGCCTGGTCAACATGGTGAAACCTCGTCTCTACTAAAAATACAAAAATTAGCTGAGCATGGTGGTGGGTACCTGTAATCCCAGCTACTCAGGAGGCTGAGGCACGAGAATCTCTTAAACCTGGGAAGCAGAGGTTGCAGTGAGCCAAAACTGCACCACTGCACTCCAACCTGGGTGACAGAGTGAGACACTGCGGAAAAAAAAAAAGAGGTCAAAAGCACATATAGCAATAGCAATACATATGGATGTGTATATATGAAGTACAAGGAGAAGAGATGCATGTACATAAAAAAACCAAACAGAATAGTGGTTACCTCTTACAGAGAGAGAGAGAGGTATGACTGGGAAGCGGGGCCAGGGAGCTTCAATGACATTGATAACATTTTGTTTCTTAACCCGGGTGATGGGCACATGAGCATATATTATTTTATTCTTTATATTTTATTGTATATATTGAATATCATGTAAGAATTTCTAAAAGAAAAAAAATTAGAAACGGAGCGTGATGGCTCACATATGTAAACCTAGCACTTTGGGAAGCCGAGGTGGGAGGACTGCTTGAGCCTAGGAGTTAGAGACCTGCCTGGTCAACATGGCGAAACCCTGTCTCCACAAAAAGTACAAAAATTAGGTGGGTGTGTTGGTGTACATTTGTAGTTCCAGCTACTTGGGAGGCTGAGGTGGGAGGATTGCCTGAACCCAAGAAGTCAAGGCTACCATGAGCCATGATTGTGCCACTGAACTCCAGCCTGGGTGACAGAACAAGACTCTGTCTCCAAAAAAAAATTAGAAAATGTAATTTTGAAACTCTCTCATCAAAACATCAAATTATAAGATATCTAGGGCATAAATATAAAATATGTAGAATAATTAATCTATAAATTTAATGGGATTCCAAAAGACCAACAGGATATTTTACGAAAGTTAAAAGCTGATTATTGAAATGATATGGAAGGGTATTTAAAAATGGCCAAGAAAATTTTGAAAGACCTGAACAAGAATGGGTGGCTGGCCCTATCACAGGTACAAGTTCATTATAAAATTATAAAAATAAAAACTATGCCATTGGCAGAGCTATAAGAAATTAAAACAATGAAACAGAAACCAGAGGCAAGGGATGAACAGATACGCACAACCCTAGATAGATCTTGGTTTGACCGAGGTGACCTTAAATTTGTTATAGGAGAATCAGATTTGTACTTCACAATTGTACACATAAATTGCAGATGAGTTAAAGTTCTTAAATGTGGAAAATAAAGCTTCAACATTTTAAAAGAAATGAGGAAAGGATATCACTTGGAGATAGGGAAGGATTACTTAAACAGGCATAAAGGCAATACTTGCAAAGAATCCTATCAAGCCAAAAAAAAAAAAATTCTACGTAAAGGAGCTTAACATCGCTAGTTAATGACATCCAGTAATAATAGGGATACATTCTGAGAAATGCATCATCAGGCAATTTCATCGCTGTGCAAACCTCATATCATGTACTCACACAAACCTAGATGGTACAGCCTGCTCACACCTAGAGTCTGTGTATAGCCTGTTCTTCCTAGGATATAAACCTGTACAGCACATGGCTGTACTGGATACTTAAGGTCATTGCAACACAATAGTATTTGCATATCTAAACATAGAAAAGATACAATAAAAATACGGTATCAAGGATAAAAAATGGTACATCTGTTTAGGGCAATTACCATGAATGGAGCTCACAGGACTGGATGTTGCTCTGGGTGAGTCAGTGAGTGAGTGGTGAGTGAATTTGAAGGCATAGGATATTACTGTTCACTGTGGACTTTATAAACACTGAACACCTAGGCTACACTAAATTTACAGAAAACATAAAGTAATTGTGCTACTGCATTACAATGACTATGCTGTCACTAACGGATAGGAATTCATAATCTTATGGGATCACCATTTTCTATGTGGTCTGTCATTGGCTGAAATGTCGTTATGACATTAAATACACAGCTGTATTAAGTTCAGGAGAAAACAGCAACATCAGTCAGTTTTGAGGAATGAGAGGAAGAGAGTCACCCTGTGGAGGGAGAGACAAAATAAAGGTGAAACCTGACCTGTGGAATCCTCACCTTTTCTTAATCTCACTTGAGTGCAGGGGCCATCTGATGAGCAGAGACCTCCTCATGTCCTGGTTGTTGGACCCCACCTTATGGTGGTGACATCATCATGAGAAAATAACATGTAATCACGTGACCTATGATTAAAGGCAAGGCCATCCATGATGTGGTTCTACTCTCCTGCAGGGGTGGGCTTCAAGGAGGCAGGAGAGGGCTTCAAGGGGGCAGGAGAGTCCAGGTGGAAATGGAGGGGCACTTGGGCCATAGGAAGAATGATGTGTGGCAGGATTAGGGTTTTTCTTGAGACTCTCCTTGAGAAAACGCCCAGGCTTTGGTGATCTTTTGCTTTCTCTGCCTTGCTGGTGCACGAGTGCACATGGCGAAGCAGGTGGTGACAGAGCCACGTTTTCTTGCCTTGTGTCTGGTGGCCTGCTGCTTAGAGGGGGTCCCCAGGCATCAGAGACCAGGGCAGTCAGAGGCTCAGAAGGAACCAGCCCTGCCAACACCTGGACCTCAGACTATCACAGGCAGCCAGAGCTGTGAGAA
The DNA here is from genome assembly GCF_000951035.1 of Colobus angolensis palliatus. Taxonomy (NCBI): domain Eukaryota; kingdom Metazoa; phylum Chordata; class Mammalia; order Primates; family Cercopithecidae; genus Colobus; species Colobus angolensis. The sequence goes on from NW_012117666.1 coordinate 1,460,311, forward strand.
AACCAATTCCTGTTGTTAAGCCACCCAGTGTATGATAGTTTTTTATGGCAGACTTAGCCACAGAATTTACTGTATTATATCATCTATATCTACATCTATGTCTGCCCTATGTCTATCCCTCTACCTGTCCACCTACCTCCACCTGTGCCTGTATGTATACCTACACCTGTATTTCCTTTGGTCTATTGTATCCCTACCTATCATCTATCTATCTATCTATCTATCTATCATCTACCTATGTATCTGTCATCTCTCTCTCTCTGCCTTTGTGTCTATCTACCTATCTCTATCATCTATCTATCTATCTATCTATCTATCTATCTATCTATCTATCTATCTATTGGTCTATGTATATGTCTATCTATAATCTCCCTGTCTATCTGTCTATCATCTATCTAATTTATCTGTATATCTGCCACCTATTTCCCTATCTGTCTATTTATCTATCTATTGATCTATCAATCTCCAACACAAGTTGCTGAGTGATGAAAGGCAGTGGCAGAGTGAGTTATACTATACAAATGGAATTCATGTAGAGTTAACAGTTCACTTAAAGTTGATAGGTCATGTTTCTACTTTGTTGGGCCAAAAGAGTCTGTCACCCTTTCTAACTCTCCTCTTTCTTCTATGTCCTACATCTGTCCTGGAGGGACATCCTGCCATCTGTACCTTAGAAATACATGCAGTTTGGCCACCTTCACCACCGTTCACCATTTTCCCACTTCCACCTAGTCTATCATTCAAACAGAAGCCAGAGCAATCCTGTTAGACCTAGACTCAAGACCCCTTCACTTAGTCTCCAAGAAGAGAAGACACTTAGCCCCTTTATTCTGAACAGTGAGCTCTCAGGACGAGAGTTGAGGGCCATCAGGCTGCACTTCCTCCACCCCCTTCCCAACTCTTTCTTTCGCTCAGGAGGAAGTGCTTTTGCAGAAGAAGAGACAACAATGGACAGCGTGAGAGAGACAGGTGAAGAGACAGAGACAGACAGAGACAGAGAGACAGAGACAAAGAGACTGAAAGAGACAGAGAAGACAGAAGCAAAGAGAAAAAGAGACAGAGACATGGAGAAAGACAGACAAAACAGTGACAGAGAAAGACAACTAGACAGAGGTAGAGAGAGACAGACAGAGACAGAAAGAGAGAAAACAGAGAGAAGACAGAGAGGGACAAAGAGAGACAGACACACAGAGAAAGAGAGATACAGACAGACAGAGACAGAGAAGACAAAGACAGAGACGACAGAGAGACAAAGACACAAAGAAAGATGGAGATAAAATAGAAACAAAGAGAAAGAGAAACAGAGAAATAGAGACACACAGAAAGACAGAAATAGAGACAGAAAAAGATAGAGCCTGAGATACACAGAGAGAGACAGAGAGAGACAGACACAGAGAGAGAGGGCAAGCCTTGGGGAATGGGAAACCGGAAAGCTGCCCACAGTGAGGGAATCTTTGGGTTGGCTCTGCCCTTGGACTTCTCAAATACAGAAGCCAGAATAATTTCATTTTTGCTTAAACTGTTTTGAGTGGGGTCTCTTCCACTTCTATCTGAAACCACCCAGTATGTAGCTTTTGTTGGACCACAGTCAGTGTATGAAATAGAGACATGAAATTGAATTGTAATCACTATTTCCAAAGACTTATAAATGTGAAGAACCAAGTGCTTATTTATCAAGCTATTTTCCTGGTGCCACAGGTCACTGAATGCTACACGATGAATGTCTCATCATATCATTGTCTCCAGAGTGCCTGGAAGACTTTTGCCACTTCTCTGGGCCTTTTTTTCTTGCACGTGTAGAATAGTGCTACTATGGTTGCTTTTGATCTCACAACCCCTTCCGGAACCTGAGCAGCAGGAATTTCTTAGGAGTAGATGTGCTCTTGCTTACCCCTTTCCTCGGATCACTAATGGGGTAGCAACTCAGCCAAAGGCAGGACAAAGAGCAGGCAGAGCGTGTCTGGGTGGGTGGGGTTTGTGGAGAAAGTTCTGTGTGGGAAACAGTGAGCAGGGCTGCTGAAGCAAGATCCCGAGATGTGCCTCCATTACCTGAATCCTTCCTGGATGCTCACCAGGGCAGGGACCCTTGTCTTCTGCCCACATTGAATGGGTAATGGACAATCAAGAGAAGTCTGTGCCCACTTGCTGTCCTGGGCTGCCATGGAATCTCTCTCAGGAACCCTCTGCCATCTGGATTTTTCCACTCAAAGTGGGACCACCACATGTTGATTCTTGGATGCCTCTTGTATTGCCGCCCTCATCTCTGCCATGGCCATAGGTACCAGCTGCCAGATCCAGACCTCCTACTGTCTTCAGCCCAGTTCATCCAGGTTCTCCAACTTTCCACTGACTGGAGATCACACACCTGGGGCTCAGCAAATTCCACAGGTGATGAGTAGCAGCTCCCAGTTTTGCAGGGACTACAACTTGGCCGTTGAGAAACATGTCCCTGGTGGGCAGTCAGGCTGTAGAGAAGGCCCACACATTCCCCCAAACAAAAGAGGCTAACCTCTAGCCACATGAGGACAGACACCTGCAGAATCACGAGCGTTGTGTTACAAAATATTAAAGGAAGGTGCCTAGAGGACAACAGAGGCCTCAGAGGAGGCCACGGCTGCTGCAACCTTGGATGCTCTCTGTAGGGACACTCTACTAACAAAACACTGTTGTGCTTGTGACCAAGAATGCAGGTCACTTTTTGCTCTCTGCAACTCAGAAAAGAGTCAATCCATGTGGTCCAAGGGTGTGTATGTGTTGGGCGGGGTGAGGGTAGAGGGAAGGCGAGATAGAATAAATCTTTCTGTCTTAAACATGAGGAACCACATGGGCACAAAGAGGCCTGTTTTAGGGCATGTGAAAAGCCAACATTTTGCGCCTGTGTTCAAAGGTGAGGAGCAAAGAGGTGAGGGAGGGGGCAGAACTGGGTGTCAACTCTCAGACGGGATCATGGTGGATGACAGCTGAATCCTGCTCTGTTGTCTTCTGAATTTCCCATCCTCCAAAGTAGGAGGTAGGGGATGGTTATTAAACGCCCTGATAATTGAGACAGATGCCATAAAAATCATCTGGATACAACTTCATTCTATTAAATCAAATAATTGAAGGGCCCGCGCTGTGTTGCCTCCCAGTCTTGTGTGTATACATTCTGTCTTTCATCTGTGCATCCACAAATGCCTTAGGGATAATGGCTGTTATAAAAATGAAGAATTGCCTAGGTGGGTTCTTTTTTAAAAAATAAAGGAAGGATAATTTTTAGACATTATTTTCTTGAGGACATGCAACAGAAAATGACAACTGGCTTCTCCAACTTTGCCAGGTTTTTTTTTTTTTTTTTTTTTCTGTTTGGTTTTGTTTTGTTTCTGAAGGAAAATGTTCACAAGCACCAACATCTCTAGATTTGCAGAAAATTAATTCTGTAGATGATGTGGAAACGATAGCCTATAAAGTTAATGAGATATTACTGAAGTCTGGATAAACAATTAGCAGTATTAGCTGGGAAGATAAACCAGGACCTGTTGCCATTGAACAGAACTGCAACTAATTAAATTGAAAATTACAGCACAAGTGTGTGAAAACAAAGGCGAATTGAATGGGGGGTGAGAATTAACGGAGCTAATATTGCACAGACAACACTGTTATTAAAAATGAAAGGGAGGGTGGCGGTATTAAAACCATTCATTTCCCCCTCCCACATGCTCCACTGGATTCTGTTTTAATCATGGCATTTCTCAGTTGTCCTTATGATCCCAGTGTCTGGTTTTGGCCACTCTGTATGTCTCTGGAGATTCTGAGTTTACAACTTTTCATGTACATCCCCTATGTACTGGTAGTGCCCACCCAAGTGAAGGGGTCCCTTTCTGATCCCACAGATCATCCACATGTCCCTGAGGCATGAAATTGGCTTCCTTGTTTCTGGGCATGGAGAGCTATAGGCCTCCCTGGGAAAAATTAACTGCATGTCACATCTCAGCATTTTGTGTTAAGGTTCAAGAGCCCCACAGCCCATCTCTCAGGCTCAGGGTGTAAAGCTTTATTTATCCTTTAAAAAATTATCATTTACAGTCTTCCCATTTAACAGTTTTTCTCCTCTTTCTCCTTGTCTTGGAGAGCTTGGAGCATCCTAGGAAGGCTGGTGGGAATGGAGACAGAGTGACCCCAGAGGTGAATGGATCCTTCCACCAGGCAGAGACCTGGGCTGGATGGGGTCAATGGCCTGATGGCTGCTCCGGTCCCATCTCCAAGCAGGTGGAGATTGGAGGAACCACATATCTCTTTTGAGATCCAACGTTAGCCCTAGCCAAGACAGAGACAAAAAAGGGATTTTGCCCCCTTTTTAAAGCATATCCAGGTGTTCTGAGGACTCTGCCATCTTCTGCACCTGTACACTGAGGGGCCAGAAGTCACCCCCCTTCCATGACAGCCATTCTCACCCACCATTCAGCTATGTGGTGCTGAGGACTTCTCCCTAAAACTGTGTGCCCTGCTCTCCTGACAGAAAAAAAGCTTGCCCCAGAGGGGAATAGTCATTGCACAACCTCACGCAGGTGACTGGATTGCTACAGAGGTTCTGAGAAAGGTCAGCCCAGCAGCCTGAGAATGACCACGTCATGCTTGAGAACATCTCTGCTGCCCACAGGATTTCCTGGAACTGGAACCAGAGACACTGAACTCCCAATAGGACTTCTTCTCCAATATGCCAGGCTTCCCCTACTTGGGGAATCTTCTGCTACTGGACAGATTCCCTCTCGTAGGCCCTGAGAGTGCTTTCTCTTTCACTATAAAATGAGGGCATCGGTGGAAGATGGCGTTCTCTGAATCCTGAATCCTTGAGAATAGACCACTTAGTTTTGCCCTTATTGTATTCTCTAGCTGGATATATCACAGGGCTTAACGGTGGCCCTCAACAGTTATTTCAATCTGTGACATTTAGCTCTCTTTAGACCAGCTCAGCTCTGTCTCCTATAGTTGTTCCATTTAAGAAGAGAGTAGCCCCAGCTCGTTGCTAAAAGATACCCTTAGAGCCTCTGCCTCCCCCCCATGTCATCCCCGCCACCGATAGTGGTTCTCTGTCTTGCTCTATCATTAGATAAAAGTCAGCTATTGACAATCTGGCTAGAGAAGAAGCATTATCAAAGAGGCCAGTGGATGGAGCTGCCATGTTTGATGTATGCAGTCTCTTTGATTGATCACAGCATGAAGGCCTTTGCTTCAGGCACTCTGCTCTAAAGTCTGTCTGGATTTTCTGCAGGAAAGTAGAACTTATTCGGGAAAACATTGGATGGGCATTTGCTGCTCAGCAGTGGCCTGCAAGTTGGGTTGGAATCTCAACCCACCCCAATGGTGAATGAGTAAAATACCACAAAGATCATTCAACTGGACATCTCTGTACTATCCAGTAAGGACTCAAAGGGCAGTAGGACTGTGTGCTATGAATGTCCAGCTCCCAATAGAACCCTAATTTTTCAATAAAGAACTGGGAGTTGGCACTAATTGAGCCCCAACCCAAGTTATCCTACACAGGAAGGGAGCCAGGGATCCCTTCAAGACTCAATCCTATACCCAACTACACTGCATAGAAGGAGGATGAACAATTAGCCTCATTATTAACTTCACTGTCAATACAGATATGGTTTCTAGAGACATCCATCTAACCAATAGCTGAAGACCCTATTGATTAAACAAATTCGTATCATTTCAAGTGAAAATAATCATCCAGACAAAATGCCGGAAGGAGCTAGACTTGAAAATCTTTCAGCAACTTATCACACATGAGAATAGAGCTGCAGAAAAGATTTTAGTGTAAATACTGTAATTCTGCCAGCAATTAAATAACCTTAAACTGATTCATTATCTTCAGAGTAACATGTTAATAATTTAACTGACAAACATTTCATAAGTTAATTTGGAAAAGACTTAAGCATAGATAGATTTTTTGAAAAGTCAAACAGCGAATAGACATGCTGCATAAATGGTGAAATGACAATGTCATCTTGACATTATTTGGGGAGAGGAATTCCATGATAGCACATGAAGATGAAAAAAGACAAAAGTCACTGCACACAGCTACGGCAATGGTGTGTCACACTTAGGTGGGGAGGGGTCCTCTGGTGGGAAAATTAAGTATCTACCATTTTGCTATCCCTTTAGTTCATTTAAAAATTGGCAAGTATGTTATCTTATAAGATATCTCTGGGTGCTTTCTTCATATGTACATGTCTTAGACATGCTATGTTCTTGTAAACAGAGCTGGTGTTCAAAAAATGATTCACAGTATTCAGGGTAAAAAGTTAAATTGGACCCTTTGACCTTGTCTCAGAAAGGCATTTAACATGCAGTCCCAAACTGTCCACTCTTCAATATGACTTATGCCAGACCCCGGAGAAAGAACAAGTGCAGCTTTAATTGTTATTTGAAGAGGTGTCTGGTATCATACTTCACCTAAATGCTTTCAGCACTAGGTCCTTTGGACAGCTCCAAAGCAACACTAATGTTCCTCTCCTGGAGTAGATAACTCCCTTCGCCAAAAGTTGATTCTGCCATCTCCCCCCTTATCCTCAGGGTGAGCCTCTGCCAGAACCCATTGTGGTTCCTGTCTTTCTCTTCCTAGTTTTATTAGAGAAAACTCCAATCTGCAAGCTGGACCGCATCTCCCTATTCCCCAGCCCCTACCATACTTTAAAGTAGACATGTAATCACCAGCCCCTGATCCCTTCTCTTGTCTTCATTTGTTTTAAGAAAAAGGTGGACATTGGCTCCTAATTAACCCATCTAACCCTGCAGTTTTTAATATCTTTGCTTTAGTGAAATTCTAGATTAAGGTTAATGATTGAACTCTGCTTCTAAGCATGTTCTTTCAGAAGGTAATTCATGCGTATGAGAGGATGGGTATGAGGACATAACATGCCTGGGCCACAGGGTCAGGGCAATTTGAAACAACTTTTATTAGGGAAGAGGGCTGGAGGTCGGGTCACATTCTTAGCTAATTACACACTTTATTCTGGGACTGATTAACATTCAGAGTCAGTCAAAGCTGCTGGGGAGAAAGAACATGGTAGGAAGAGGTGTTTGAACTAAACCCTCAGATGTCTATTGCATAGAAGGAAGCCTTATGTGGGATGGAGCCAGCCATGACTCTGATTTTCCTCTGTGAGCTTTAAGAATTAGCCTTTTCATTGAGAGCTCAAGAGTGAGTCCTGTTGAAGGGAAAGAATGTCACGGCGCAGTGAGTGGAGGCCAAAACAGCCTTGGGTATGTGGCTTGGCTGCTTTCTCTGAGAGGCTGAAAACATGGAGGGTTTCCACATAAAATCCCCCCATTAAAAATTCCTCCTGTTCTCAACAATACTCAACTCTATCTTAGATACAAGCATCATTTCTTGGCTGTGTTAATTTTTAATAAGCTAGTTGCATCCAACATAATCATGCCATTGAGGGCAGTTTGTATATTTTATAAGCACAAATAAATCCCTTCCCAATCTGCAAGATCCTTGGTGGCTGTTTGCAAGGGCCTTTGGGTAGCATCTTTAAACCTTCATCTCCTGTAGGCATCCCTGACTTGTAAGTACCTCTGGAAGATTCATTGTTGCTCAAATAATTGAATCTATTTAAAGAAATGAAGTCAATTAACTTTTCAGTTTATGAACAAGAAATAATTTCACTGTGTGTGGTCAGATTCTGCTAAGTATCTAGGGAATCAATTATTGTTTAGAGCTCGGAAAAATCCAAACAGGATCCTAAACTATGTTGGGCAGCCCCTATCACGGCATTCAGCACGGTCACTTTGGAGTCCAGCCTTGATGGTGAGACACCAAACATCGAGAACAGTACAGAGCTAACATCTTTAAGCTAGAAACAGTTTTTTTTCTATGAAAATCCTCATGCAAAACTTGTAAGTTGGAGATTTCTGCCTTTACACTCTAGCTTGCATGTTTTGTTTTTTTCTGACCTGGTGGACCTTGCTTCCCTCTGTAAGATATGCAGTACCCACCTAGGTCTCTCTTTAATCTTGTTTCTTTCCCTTTGACTCTATGTTCACATTTAGTTATAAGTAATGAATGAGACATTTTTAAAAAGTGGACTTTTGTGGGGATTTATATTTTTAATAGGAAATTATATCTGAGAATATAAAGAAGAAAATGTGGGCCATTGGAATATTAGGCTTGATCACGAGCTGAGAAGAGCTCTACGGACTGCTTTGGGCTGGACCCAGAACTTTCCTCCTTCTTCCCACAGTGGTTCACAGCATGGGCAAGCATCTGAGAGGGGTGATGATTGAACCCTCTGTACTTTCTCACTCCTTGAAGCAGAATTCATCCTCTAGTGTCAACAGAATGTTCCCTTTGACAATTTCACGAGAAGGGAAATACCAAGCCTAGGGAGGGTTTTCCAATAAGCCACGACGACCTACTTTGCTCCAAGCCACTTACCTTCTGGTTTCTTCCCAGGTCCCAGAGTTGCCCCCTCTATTAGTCCGTTTTCATGCTGCTGATAAAGACATACCTGGGACTGGGAAGAAAAAGAATTTTAATTGGACTTACAGTTCCACATGACTGGGGAGGCCTCAGAATCATGGTGGGAGGCAAAAGGCACTTCTTACATGGTGGTGGCAAGAGAGAATGAGGAAGAAGCAAAAGCAGAAACCCCTGATAAACCCATCGCCTCTCTCAAGACTTATTTACCATCACGAGAATAACATGAAAAAGACCAGCCCCCATGATTCAATTACCTCCCTCTGGATCCCTTCCATAACACGTGGGAATTCTGGGAGATACAAGTCAAGGTGAGATGTGGGTGGGGACACAGCCCAACTATGTCACCCCCACCACAACCCCACACTGCTTCTCCCTCCTGTTGCTAGTTCTCAACACTTGAGTAACTTCTGTGTCCCAAGGACTCTGATGGGCAGTGGGGATAGAGAACTAAACGAAGGTTGGCGTGCTCCTGGATGCCACAGAGGAAACCCTGGAGGAGAAGAGATGTGAATCCAGCAGCGCACTCGTCTCTGCTGTCTCTGCCTGCCCCTTGGCAGCCTTCTCAGAGTCCGCCATCTCTTGTCCGCCCACGCTGTTGATGTTTATGTGCAGGGTCCTCCACTCTTTTTACTCTGAGCACGTGATCGAGGTGGTCTGTGGTCTTCCTCTCTGAGCACTGTCATTTCATTTCACTCTCAATTCTATACCCATGACTCCCATATCTGTGTCTCTGGTCTACCCACCCTCTCAAACTCCAGATGTGTTTCTAACACTTTTGAATAGACATCTCCACTTGCATGCCCCCACTTACTTCTCAAACTAAACATGCCCAAGGTTGGCTTAGTCATTTATGAACATGCTGCCACCATTTGCCCTGCACTCAAACTAAAGGCATGGGCGTCACCCAAGTCTCTTTCCACTTACTCTTCTTGCATCTCCAATCCATCACAAAGATGCCAACTTTACCCCTTAGGCCCCTCGCATTTCATTTCTTTCATTCTTATTCCTTGATAGATATGCTTGTTCTTTCTGCCTGTGCTTTTTCTTATTCCTTCATCTTTTCTTATCTAGTCCACCCTAAGTCATTCAACAGCCTTTGAGAATGGCACCTCCTCCATGAAGCCTTCCTTGAATCTACACTCCTTGTAATCTTCCCTCTCTACGAACCTATCATCTCTTCCTCCTCTCTTGACACATGTTTTTGGCCTTCTTATATAAGAATTATTTGGGCACCTGTTTTGACCTGCCTATTATTTTCTTGAGGAAGATCATGCCGTTTTTCATCTCTGTGCTCCCCTCACCTATGACAATCCCTGGCCCATGACTGTTATGTGAGCAGCAGGCAACACTAGGCTAAGACCAGGGTCAGGAGGCTCTGTTGAGGAGAGGAGACACCTGCCCCAGCTGCCTCACTTTTCTGAAGAGAGACTGAGGGGAGAGCTGGTATTCTGGGGTGATCCAGCTGCTATATTGCATCTGGCAGTGGCCCCCCAGCCCTGTTGGTTGAGATTGGAAGAATGTAAAGCTGGGGGCTCAGAGCCCAAATCTCTCCAGCCCATCTTAATGCCATAAAGATTACCCTGAAGCACAACTGGGTTTGCTGTCACAGGGGTCATGTGGTGACCTGCAAAAGCCCCCAGGGCTAATGCATTTAACTGTGGCTTGGAGTGACCAGGCAAGAGTAAGACTCTAGGAAACCAGTCCTCAGACAGGTGAATCCAGGGTAGAACGGGCATTACACTGCAAAAGAGGCTGCAGCCAGGAGTTCTGAAGCCATGAAGGCAACATCACAGTCCACACTGGGGTTGCCTTCTCTGCCTCTAAGGTCTTCAGGTCCAAGAGGATAGAGCCACTGGTTTCCTTTATCATCCATGGTGAGCTACAGCCAACTAGGGGGCATGTCAATGGCTCCTCTCCTGCAAGGGGAACTCTTTGAAGGTCCTACCTGGAAATGCTTTCTGGAAAAATATGTTCCAGGATGATGGATTTTCTCTGGGAATGGAGTCATCAGGTAGACCCAGGCTGGTTTAGGTTTGGGATATTGGAAAGGTCATGTGAAAGGTAGCTCATGCATAAAGCAAGGTAACCTTCCCTGATTTGGGATTTGAGCAACGTTCATCTCCCTCTGTCTCTGAGTCTGTACCACATGGTGAAATTATTTCTTGGTCATAAACTGGAAGTTAATTGGCTCCGTTTCATTAAGTGGCTCTAATTATTTTAGCCCCAGTGAAGATTCTGGTGATAGTTACTAATGAGGGCGCTCTTCCTTGTCTCCGGCCTCGGGGACCTGATGGCACCTTAGTGGCCTGCATGAATTGATGCAACTTGGAAGCAATAACTGAGGGGCCCTGGGGAGATGCTCAGGCCAGGGAGGAAAAGAATCAACAGAACTGCGGCCTTGGGAGCAATTGCCTGGATGAAGGCGTTCACGTACCTCCCGGCTGAATTAGAAATGGGTTTGGAACTTTATCCAACAGCGTAAACCGGCGCAGGGTAGTCTCAGCAAAAGGGAGAGGCAGAGGGCCATGCATGGCTGGAAATGGGGCCTAGAAAGGGCCGGCGGTCAGCATCTGGTGACGATCTTGGGGATTTGACCCAGAACGAGGCTCCTGGGAATTTGTAAGGTTGGCCACGCTCTTGGGGGGGACACAGAGCCATGCCCTAAAGACTATTTTCTCTTCATTAGTTTTATTCAAGAACCACCTATAAGCCTGTAAATGAATAAATGATTATACTAAGTGAATAAGAGACTTACTGAGAATTAAACAACTGTTCTCACATTTCTCATTCACAGGAGAGAATTTTTTTTTTATGGTTGACTATGTTGTTTGGTGAAATAACTAACTGACATTCATTTTTCCATCCTGAAACTAATTCCTCAAATCCAAAATTTCAATTTATTCTTAATCCCTTACTCTTGAGTCCAATTGATGATGCTTAGATTATGGGAGTATTTTGAGGTATCTCATTCTTATATAATTTGAAATGGACTTAGAAATCTGTTGGAAGATATTGGAGAGAGTGGGGTATGTATGTACCTGTGTCTCAGTGGCTACAATAACTATTTTTACAGCATGAAATGGCATTAGTGACAGAATGAAGGATGAGATGATGCTGCTGATAATGGTAATAATGGTAGCTATTGGGACCTCTGGGCACACCGGTATGATTCTTCCTATCCCACCCCCACCCCATCCCCTGGAGTTCTGCACAAATAGATAAATAACATAAAGAAAAACAAGCCATTGGAAGATGAAATGTGAGCATGTCACTGGCAGAGGTTAGTTTAGAAGATGCAGCTCCAGTTCCAAGAGCCTCAAAGCCTACCGCATCACATAGATTTGCCCACCCAGCTCAGGATTCCTGTGTTCAACCATGAAGGAGCAGAGAGCATGTGCTCTCCAGAGACAGCCTCAGTTTATCTCCCCAAATTTACCAATAAGATAGGTCACTCATCTTCCTGGGGAAGAGAAGAGGGCATAGGGGCAGAGAGAGGTCAGGGGTTATGGATGGAAGATCCCTTTGCACTTGGAAGGAAGCATTCTGGGAAAAGAGTGTCTACTGAAGCCAGGGGCCAGCCAAGCTCCACGTTACTGCTGGGACTCTGTTACTTCTCATTTCACCATGGCCTAGATGTAGGTGTGATTGATTCTGTTTTAGAGAAGAAGAGACTGACATGGTCAGAAAGTTAGGTGACTCACCCAAGGTCACACAGCTTGGAAGTGATGGGATGGGGCTTGAACTCAGGGATTTAAAGCCTTGAGACTTTTTGGATCTTGAATGTTTCTACCTGAAGATTGTGCAGAGCTGTGATTCTCAAAATGTGGCATGAGTGCTCCTGGGAGGTCCCTAGACCCGGTGGTGGGTGGGAGTCTTCAAGGCCAAAACTGTTTTCTTCCAGATATTAAGATGATTAAGATATTACTTGTCCTCTTCACTCTCATTCTCTCTGGGATGGAGAGGAGAGCTTCCCAGAAACTACATGTCAAACCAATTGTGATTCACTGGAGAAACAGCTATGGATTCATCTGTCTCCTGTTAAACCAGGGATTCAACAGATTTGCAAATTTTTTGATATAACACCTCTCTTAATTTTGATATAACACCACTCATTAATTTTTTTGTTCCATAAAATATAGTAGTTTTAGTAAAAATATTTATATTACTATGTAAAAAGCTTATATTTTTAATAATAAATATATTTTTAATCCTCAGTTTTAATTTCTAATATGTTAAATTAGAATAGACATAAATAAAAACTCTGGATCCTCAATTTTTTAAAGAACTTATAGAGGTCCAGAGACCAAAAACTTTGAGACCCACGGGCATAAATCCCTGGATAAAACCTATGGCCTCCTTGGGCATTCACTTCTCCTCAGGCCTCCAAGAGATAAGTTTAGTCACCAACCAACCAAAAGTAAATTTTGAAGTGTGCATTTCAAGAAGGCAGAGAGACAAACCTGGGACTTCTTTTTTTATTCCTTTTCAACTTTTATTTTAGAATCAAGCAGTACACGTACATGATGCTGAGGCTTGGAGTAAGAGTGAACCTGTCACCCAGGTAGCCAAACATACTACCCAGTAGGTAGTTTTTCAGCCCTTGCCCCTGCCCTTCACCCCCACTAGTAAACCTCAGTGTCTATTATTCCCTTACTTATGCCCATGTGTACCCTATGTTTAGCTTCCACACATGGTATTTGGTTTTCCATTTCTGCCTTAATTTGCTTAGGATAACGGCCTCCAGCGGCATCCATGTTGCTGCAAAGACCATAATTTCACTTGCTATAGCTGCATAGTATTCCATGGTGTATACGTTACCACATTTTCTTTATTTAATACATCATTGATAGACACCTGGATTGATTCCATGTCTTTGCTATTGTGAATAGTGCTGTGATGTACATAGCATGTATCCTTTTGGTAGAAGGAGATATTTTCCTTTGGGTATATACTCAGTAATGGGATTGCTCGGCCGGATGGTAGTTCAACTCTCAGTTCTTTGAGAAGTCTCCAAATTGCTCTCCCCAGTGGCTGAACTAATTTACATTCCCACCAACAGTGTACAAGTGTCCTTTTCTCTTCAGCCTTGCCAACATTTGTTATTTTTTTAACTTTTTAACAAAGCCATTCTGACTGGTACGAGATAGTATTTCATTGTCATTTTGATTTCCATTTCTCTGACGATTAGTGATAATGAGCATTTTTTTCGTGTTTGTTGGACCTCTTGTATGTTTTCCTTTGAGAAGTGTCTGTTCATGTCCTTTGCCCACTTTTTAGTGGGGTTATTTGGTTTTTGCTTGTTGATTTGTTTAAGCTCCTGGGATTTTGTGCAGCCTGTGTATCTCATAAGTCCTCAGGAAAATCTTAACAAACATCAAGTTTTTCTTTTTTTCTCTAAAAAATCACTTGTGAGCTCTGTGAAGATACAACCCTAAACCAGGAATATCCCAGTTTAGAATGGAAGCACACACTTGGAAAGTTTACTTTGTGCTTTCTCCACCTTTAATATTGTAAGTGGATATTCAGGGCTCAGAATTTACTCTGTTCACTTTGACCTGAACAAATCAAGCCCTCAACTGTATGGCTTGTGGTGATGACCAGCCCCTTTGGAGAAGCCATATGACCCATGAGCTACAGAGGAGACTCAGTTGGTCACGGTTGGACCCGGGCCACGTCACGACCATGTGAGACCACTTTACGTCAACAGCCACTCCTTTTCCTTCTTGGGCAGCTGTGAGAAGAGATGATGGGACTGGTGATGAGATTCAGGCGGCTCAGGCAAAGCAAAACCAGTCTCTTGCATGCGGCCAAACTCGTTGCCATTTTTTTTTTTCTGTGTGGAAGATAGAGCTGGAAGGAACCTTGAACACTGGCTTGGTCCAAGACTGTCATTTTACTGGAGAACAAACAACCCATAGGAGTGAAGGATCCAACCCCTGGTCTCCACCTACTGTTGTTTAGAGTGGTGCCTATGAATGCAAGGGAAGTGGGGAGTTCTCAGAGAGCCTTTGGGCTCCAAGCCTGCACAAGAAGCTTCCTGGGGCCCACAAGGTGTGTGCCACCTGGAGGGAGGGTCAGGGCTTGGTCCCTGCAAGGCAGATGCTCTGCACTCACAGGCTGTGCCTTCTGCTTGGTCAACCTTCTGTTGTAGCTCATTGATCCTGCATCCAATTTAGTGACTTCATCCTATGTTCTCTCCCCATGGCCTGGGAGTTACTTTAATTATGTCTCTAATAATCTTTGTTTTACAACATCTGGCATGAATCTTTAGTGCCTGTTTATTGAGTGAATGTATAAATAACTTTACAATGGGTTAGGATCTGTTCGTCACTTAAATGGGATGGGATGGCATCATCAAAATATCTGGCCCTCTTCTAAGAGATGCCCTCCCTTCATGGTAGATGGCATGCCCTGCAGTGTTATCAGTTGTCAAAACTTACAGAACAGGTAGATTGACTTCAGGGAGTTAGATTTTCACTGATTGAAGTCATGGGAAATTAGGATCAACGAAAGGCTCTTTCAGGTCATAAGTTCCAGGGTTTTGTGTCCTGAACTCATTTTGTTCAACAATATTTATTGGATGTCTATAGAGCACCAGACTCTGTGCTGCAGACCCCCACACTCAGAGCTCAGGATCTTGCTGGGACAATTGGACAAGCAATGGCAGTCTAATCCAGTGGGATGAGGAAGTAAGAGGCCACAGAGGAGGAGCAGCTAACCTGGTGTAGGAAGGGCTACCCACAGGACGAGTCACTGACCAGAGACCTGAATGACAGGACCAGGGGAGCTGGGAGGAGGTCTGTGGGGTGGGAAGGGGACGAGAAATCTGGGAGGAAGGGGCTGCTGTGGTAAGGCCAAGAGGAAATGACATCTCACCATGTTTGAGGACTCTGGATGGAGTATTGGGCTCCCTGTCCAGCTGAGCAGTCAGTCACCTGAGCACCTTTGCTGCCATTTGTCTCATCTCTGACATGACGCACCATGTGAGAGACCCATGCGGGGGGTGAACTAACCCCCTCCCACCTCCATAGGTTTTCCTGGTCAACATCCCCCAGTGCAAAACATCTTCCAACCCCTCTCATTCTGACCCCCCAAAATTAGAAAAAAGAGCTGAGCTAGACATAATGCAGTCACAGACCGAGACCTGACTTCCATTCTGGCAAACTGGCATGCCCACTCCTGGCTCCGTCAGCAGTTGGCCTGAAAGTTACCATTTCATACGAGCAGCCCACCTACCAAGGACAGGACAGTTTTGACGATTATGAGAATATACGAAAGTGCTGTTTGGATGATATTAAATGGAGGAAAGTAGGTCAATATTGTCTGGAATAATGAACTTGAGTTTAATCAACATATCATAAGCAAAATTATGTGAAAAAGCATAGCAAGTTATTATTGCTGTAGCTGGTTATTTGACTACTTAATCTTCTAATACATGCACATAATAATAAAATAATTTTACTGTGGATAGAACTCAATTTTCTACAGTCACACAAGTGTATTTAACAGCATGTTAATAATGCGTCATGCAATATTTGTGAGGAAATGTTTTTAAAGTTGGACCCATTTGGTGACATTGGGCCCCCAGGTTCTCACATCCACAGACAACATGGTGGCCTTGCCCGCATAGTAGATGCTCAATAAAAATGGGTAGAATTGTTAATAAGTTTAGGAGTGCAACTGTTTCCAAGATCATCAGCTGTCCGTGGACCAAGGAAGGGCTTCTTGTTGGTGTGTGGCTTTTCTGACACAGAACAACACTTGAAAATTGGAAGATAGTTCTGTCAATCTCAAGAAAAACAAAATGTGTTTTAAAGAGGTCACTTTCATCAAACTAGAGAACCTTCCCTATGTCCCTCATAGCTCCTGCAAACCTTGGAAGAAGAGCTTGAGTGAGGCAAGGAGAACACAGAAAGACTCAGCGGCTTCCATGAGGGAAGTAAGTTGAGAGCTTGTGCTGAGGAATAAACTGGTGCTGGAATCAGAGCCCGCCCTCCTCGCTGGGTGGCTTCAGGGAGGTTACTCACCCCAACTGAGCTTTCATATCTCCCTCTCAAAGTGGAGTGAGGGCTAAATGGAGGCCTTCCTGGAAGTGCCTGTAGCAAACATTGCTCCTGCAGACATAATATCATGATTATTATTATTGTCATAGTCATTATGATCATCATTGTCATTGTCACTGTCCTCATTAGAGCCCGAGCGGGGGCATCCCCATGCTGAATGTGCATTTGGTCCCCTGAACCTGATGTATGTTCTTGCGCCAAAACAAAACAAACTGGCTGAGCCATCTCCACTCCAACCCTGTGAAGTCAGAGTGCAGCACCATTCTGCAGCATGGGCTCCTATCTTTTTTAAGCCCAGCCGTTTCTTACCCAGTGACATCCCAGGTATCCTGGGGTCTGGGACTCCTGACAGCAGAGAAGAGAATGAACCAACCCATTCTGAGAAGTCAGGACATTGTTATGGCCCTGGAGATGGGTAGTGAAGGCAAAAACTGTGTGTGTGTGTGTCTATGGATGCCTGGATTCCTGACCGCAGTCAGCGCTGCCTGTCAATTCCAGGTCAAAAGAAGGAAGGAGCTGGGCCCCGTGGTCACCCAGCCCTTGCCACTCTGCTCTCCTTGTGAAAATGACCTTCAGAGTTTCATCAGCTGATAGGAGACAGCCAGATTGCCTTATAGTAAAGCCTAGTTTAAGATCAGTTTCAGGAGTGTTCTGGGTGCTTTTATCTTTGCAGTGAAGCCATAAAGGCCCTCACAGCAGCTGGGCAGGCTGCAAAGCTGATGCTTCCGAGCGGCTCATTAGAGTGTAATGGCATTTCTGAGAGTAGACGTTGCTGCAAGCAGCAGGCAGGAAGCTCATGCAGCAGCAGCCTGATGGATACTCCGTGTCAAGGGGTTTCTGGCAGATGCGCGGCAGGCAGGCAGGCAGCGGCTTCACTCCACGGGCGGTGCTGGGTTGTGAAAGGGGCTGACAGTGCTGCTCTCCGGCAGAGGGGTGGAGGCAGGTGCGTGCACAGGTGTGCAGATGAAAAGGTGAGGGGGCTTGGTGGGTGTGACGGGAGTTAGACAATGGTGACAGCACTGTTTAGGAGATGGTTTAAAGCTTTTTCTCTAATTTAAATTAGGTAGTAAATTCTAACACTAACATGAGTATTGTATTGATGGGATTCAGTTTGGGGAAAAATACAGTCTTGAAATCTAGCAAATTGCAGTTTCAGTCTCTTAACCTTGAGTCATCTCGTGGCCTCAGAGAAGTCAATCATTTTCAGACCCACTTTCTTTTCTTAGGACAACCAAGACACATGGGACTTCTCATGATCCCTTCCTGTGGTTTCCTGTGGAGCAAACCACCCTGACACTTCATGGTTCATTATAACAGCAATTGTAAGTTATCTCTTAAAGTTTCTGGATGGACTGCGCTCAGCGGAGTGACTTTCATCTGGAATCTCTCTGGTCACATCCAGATAGGGGCTGCATCTTGAGTCATCAAAGGTTTAGTAGGGCTGGAAGGGCAAGCCGGCTTCTTCACTTACATCTTAGGCACCAAAGCTGGGCTGGCAGGAAGGCTGGGGCGGGTGGGGCGGCCTGCTCTCCCCATGGCCTTTCCACGGGACTGGCGTGGGCTTCCTTGCAACATGGCCATCTCAGAGTAGTTGATTTCCTTTCTTTTTCTTTTGAAACGGAGTCTCACTGTGTCTCCCAGGCTGGAGTTCAGTGGCACAATCTTGGCTCACTGCAAACTCCACCTCCAGGTTCAAGTGATTCTCCTGCCTCCACCTCCTGAGTAGCTGGGATTACAGGTGCCCTCCACCACACCCAGCTAATTTTTGCGTTTTTAGTAGAGACGGGGTTTCACCATGTTGGCCAAGCTGGTCTCACACTCCTGACCTCAAGTGATCCACCCACCTCGGCCTCCAAAGGTGCTGAGATTACAAGCATAAGCCACCGTGCCCGGCTAGAATAGTTGATTTCTTACACAGCAAATGTCTTCCCAAAGACTGAGCATTCTAAAATGATGGGAATGGAAGCTGTCATCTCTGAAAGTCCCGGCCCGGAAGGCAGCACCGAATCACCTCGGCTATTGTCTACTGGATAAATGGTCACAGAGCCCGCCCAGATTCAAATGGAGGGGCAAGGAGTTCGCCTTTCCGTGGGAAGAGTGGCAAAGAATTTTTATGGCCATCTTTAATCTTCTGCATTGAGAAAATGATATTTTCCCCCAAATGCTGCTGAGTGAACTAAATGAAGGAAAATTCGTAGAGCATCTTGCTGAGTGCCTGACACATACAGGTGTTCAGCAAATACCCATTTCCTTCTCCTTCGGCCCTTTGTCCTTCCCTAGGCCACTTGCAACCGAGATGCTTTTAGCAGCAGCAGAGCCAAGAGACCTGGCTGGCTCTCCCTTCTCTAAGGCATGGGAAAGTCAGGTCATCAAAATTTCAGGTTGGGATGGTTTTTCTCAACCCCATCTGCAAGATAGAAACCCATGGGAGACTTGTTTTATTTATTTTATTTCATTTTGATTTTTACTTTTTATTTTTGAGACGGAGTCTCAAGCGTCACCCAGGGTGGAGCAGTGGCGTGATCTCAGCTCACTGCAAACTCCGCCCCCAGGTTCAAGTGATTCTCATGCTTCAGTCTCCCAAGTAGCTGGGACTACACACCACCATGTCTGGCAATTTTTTTTTTTTTTTTTTTTGTATTTTTAGTGGAGACGGGGTTTCACCGTGTTGGCCAGGCTAGTCTCAAACTCCTGATCTCAAGTAATCCACCTGCTTTGGTCTCCCAAAGTGCTGGGATTACAAGTGTGAGCCACTGTGCCCAGCCTATTTTTTTTAGAGACAGGGTCTCTCTCTGTAACCCAGGCTGGAATGCAGTGGTGCAGTTGTAGCTCACTGCAACCTTCAACTCCTGGGCTCAAGAGATCTTCCCTCCTCAGCCTCCCAAGTAGCTGGGGCTACAGGCGTGCACCACCAAGCCTCGCTAAATTTTTATTTTTTGTAGAGATGTGGGGTCTCCCTATGTTGCCCAGACGTGTCTTGAACTCCTGGACTCAAGCAATCTTCCTGCCTCGGCCTCCCAAAGTGCTGGGATTACAGAAGTGAGCCACAGGGCCTGGCTAAAATGGGAAGCTTTTAAACCCTGTCAATTTTTGCCCTAACCCTAGGGCTTCTCACATAGTTGTTTGACATGAGGCTCTTATGTTTCTAAGCTTTCTTTCCCAGGTCACTTCAATGCTGGCAATTGAGGGTTGAACACTGAGGTTCTAGGGTACCATGTTCATGTGCCAGTGTGTGGCCGGGAGAGGACCTAGGAGGTCAGTAGTGATGGTGGCACAGAGAGAATGTGAGTTACCCACGAGCAGAGTCCCAACCAGGCCACTGCTTACAGTCACCAGAGGGTGCCACAGCCCTGGGCTCCCTGGTACCCAAGAGCAGCTGGAGGGCATGGACAAGGTCATTCCAAGGTGAATCTCCCCCCACCAACCACCTCCTCCGGTGAGCGAGGAATGAACTTTTCTTTTCTAAAGATTTAACACCCCATTCGTAAAAATAAAATGGTTACATGAGACCCCCTACTAGAGAGAACACCAAGTACATTTGGTTCCCATCGAGTCCGAGGGCGACGATGGATATAAATAGTTGGCTTTTAAGAGGAAACTGCTGAGCAGGTGCAAATACTCCCCATACCTTGGAAGTGTCTGCTGAGCCTTATTATTCTGTGTAATTGGGGTTATGTGCCGTTGCTCTCTCTTATGGCCAAGGTTTCTGTTTCTGAAGCTGGTGCCTCCAGGATGAATTAGCACCCGCCCCCTTTATAAGCAGTGAGCCATCCATCAGCCAGTTAACCCTTTGTGCACCCAGGCAAGGAGAGTGTGTGCTAATCTCTGCAGCTTCCCCTCCACCCAGGGAACCCCCTTCCTGCTCACCACAGCTGCCTAAGAGGGTGAAGACTGGCCGGGCACAGTGGTTCACGCCCATAATCCTAGCACTTTGGGAGGCCGAGGCAGGCGAATCAGCCGAGGTCAGGAGTTCTAACATGGTGAAACCTTGTTTCTACCGAAAATAACCTTACCTTGTTTCTGCCGAAAATAACCTTGTCTCTACTGAAAATACACAAAATTAGCCAGTCGAGGTTGCAGGCACCTGTAATCCCAGCTACTCTGGAGGCTGAGGCAGGAGAACCTCTTGAACCCAGGAGGCAGAGGTTGCAGAGAGCCGAGATCGTGCTGTTGCACTCCAGCTTAGGCAACAAAAGCGCAACTCTGTCTCAAAAAAAGAAAAAAGAAAAAAAAAAGAGGGTGAACACCTGACCTGAGATCCGAGCACGTGGAAAAGACAGATGAACTCAGTTGCAGGAAACATGTAATTTTTTAGTAGCAGGAAGGCAGAGAAAGAGTGGAGTGCTGGGATCAGTTAATACATGACTGGCCAGATCATCCTGACTCCCCAGCTCACTTTTCAGATTGGAGCAGGGTTTCAGAGAGCCAGTTTACCTGAACAAAATTACTCAGTTCTCCACCCACGCCTGGATTGCCAGCTCAGCGATGACCAGTTGATTTATTAGAAAGAATAGAAAACTGATCAGAGGAATTGTCCCTTATGTAAGGTTTTCCTCCTACCTCGGAGTTTGTCATTTGCTTTCATTCTCTCGATTGATCAAACCAGGCCTCCATTTGAATCGCCTCCAGGGATTTGGTGGAATCAGGGGAAAGGGCAACATTCTAACAGTTTTTGAAAATCAATGTCAGTCTTTGAGAAAGTCTCTGATTTATACAAAGTCTCGTAGAGCCTCTTACCCCTTTTTAAATAATTAGATTTTGAACATACTAGGTTGTATTAATTTTGATTATCCATGCTGTGAGCAGCTAATTTGTAACCAATTGTATAACCTTCCACTGGCCTCAGCTGCATAGACATGGAATGTGGATTTTTGCATAAACCATCTGTATTAGTTTGCTGCTATATCAAAGTACTGCAGACTGGGCAGCTTAAACAACCAAAATGGACAGTCTCACAGTTCTGAACTCTGGAAGTCCAAGATCAAGGTGTCGGTCAACAGGGCTCGTTCCTCCCAAGGCCTCTCCCCTTGGCTTGTAAACGCCATCTTCTCTCTGGGTCCTCACAGGGTCACCCCTCTGTGTGTCTGTTTAATAAGGATGTCCATTGATTGGGTGAGGGCCCACCCTAGTGACCTCGCCTTTACTTGATGACCTCTGTAAAGACCCCATCTCCACATACACTCATGTTCTGATGTACTATGGGGTAGGACTTCAATATAGGAATTTTGGGGACACAGGGCAGTCCATCACATCCCTCGGGCTAGCCCCAGAATCCTGCCTGGCATTGACACCTGACACAGCGGCTGCAAGGGTCCAGGGCCAAGCCTGCGAGGGGCTCCTCATCTTCCCCCTCCCTGAGACTCTGGTAGCTGCTGCTGACTTGGTTCAGGAAGAAGGATGTCCCTCCCGATTATGACCTTCGCTGCCTCTCCACTGGGTTATTTAATATGGCAGATTTCCTTTCCACCTCCTGCAGCCATAAACGAAGACAGATTGCTCCTCTCACGTTTAAGGGCTTTTGAATATAGAGTAGAATCGATCTTATATATGGGAGAGATAACATTCCTTGAACACGCCGGCATGAGGTTGTATTTGATGACAAGGCCTCTAGCTCAGTAAATCCCTCCTCCCAGGGAGATCATAGATGGACGTGCTCCCATATGGAGGTGAGAACATAGCAGAGATAATGTTTAACTATTGTCCCAATGGGTCTGAGTTAAAATTTTATTTTCCTAATCATTTACCAAAGATCCGCTGCCTCTCAATGAAACACAGTTTTACAAGTCATATAAATGAGCTCCAATGGTTATCTCTAAACTCACTGACTGCATTGTTTTTCTGTGTTGTGAGCCTCAGCCTACCTTGCCATGTATCTCCCTTGCTCAAGAACCTTCAATGGCTCCCCATTGCCTCTTGGATCAGACTCAAGTTGTTGCCCCTCGCCTTGTACCCTATTTCCCTATCCTGCTGCAAGCAGCAACTTCCTTTTCTGAACAGACCAGCTGCTCACCACCCACACTCCCCCACCACCCTTGAGAGGTGACCTTCTCCACTAAGCTCTCCCCAGCTACTGACCCCTTTGGAACATGGTAAATCTTCTCTTGAGTATGTTTGTTGCATGCATGTGAATCTAAATAAGATTCAGCTCTGAAGTTGCAGAAGATATAGGAGAGTGAAGAAATGGCTCTAACAAGTTCAATCTTGTTGGACTTGAACAAGAGATAATTTTTTTTCAGGCCACAACATAGCATTCTACCTTACCAATCACGGCTTTGAAATAAAGGCATTGTTTATTTATCCGAATGCTCAAAATATCTCAATCTGCAGCTTTCTTTTCACCTCTATGAGATTTGATTCAGTTCTCTTACTGTTCTTTCTCTCCTGTGATCCTTGGGGTGGGTGAGGGAGGCTTGCACTGGCATGAAGAGGAGAGAGCCCCTGTCACTTGACTCGCTGAGTGACACCCTGTCATTTCTAATTAAACTGCAGGCTTGGTGGATGGCTTAATGGACTTTCTCTGCAGATTTCTCTGGCTTCTGCTTTTTCTGTACTTTTTTGGGACTTGTTTTTGCAAACCGCAGTGTCATGTAGGGCGTGGATTTGGGAGCCAGAAAGCCCAGGTTCAAATCCTGACTCTGCCACTTACTAGCTATGTGGCTTTGGGCAAGTTACTCAACCTCTCTGTGCCTTACTTTTTTAATGGAAGATGATACTAGCTTCTCTCACCGAAGATTGCTGACGTGGGTCCAGAACTGCAATGCTTACATCCGGGTATCTTACTTCTCAGGACTGAAATGAAGGCACTCGCCCCAACTTAACTTTTCTATTTGTGCTGAGAAATTCTTGCCAGGAAGATAAGACCGTAAATGAGTAAATCACAGAATTATCACCCTTAGCAACGCCCCCAAAATCTGTTTGGCAGCACCATAGTTGGCTCATCTGGGCAAGCAACCCCATTCTCAGGACAATAGATCACTAACTGGGTGATACGGTTTTGCTATGTCCCCACCCAAATCTCATCTTGAATTGTAGCTCCCAGAATTCCCACATGTTGTGGGAGGGACCTGGTGGGAGATAATTAACTCATGGGAGCGGTTTCCCCAAAATGTTCGTGTGGTAGTGAGTAAGTCTCATGAGACCTGATGGTTTTGTAAAGGGAAACCCTTTTTGCTTGGTTCTCATTTTCTCTCTTGTCTGCCACCATGTGAGATGCACCTTTTGCCTTCCACCATGATTGTGAGGACTCCCCAGCTACGTGGAGCTATGAGTCCATTAAATCTCTTTTCCTTTATAAGTTACCCAGTCTCAGATATGTCTTTATCAGCAGTGTGAAAACAGACTAATACACAGGGAAAACCCAATTATTTATCAGATGATTGTTTCCTCATCAAAATTTTGTCCAAAACTCTTGCCTGGCTATGTCCACCAATCCTCAACCATTATATGGCAAACATCCCAATCAGATCTGTGTATTGAAAAACCCATCTCGAACTACCCAAACCCAGAATCCCCAAAATCTATACGTGTTTCCCTTTCACCTTCCTGTGACCTCTGTCAAGGTGGAGTTCTCCCCACTGCACCGAGCAATGAACTTGGCCTTGCTTGATCCACAGGTTACTATGGTGCCGTTTGGGAAACTTGGGAGTTAATGAGATTAACTGCATGCTCTTTCATTCATAATGTCTAAAAAACACTTTGTCAATGCTTGGTGCATGCAGGCAATGGGAATTAGTTATTCTTCTAATGCAGTGCTTTGAAATCATTTGGGTGCATAAAAACATATATTTTATTCTCTGTATGTCCTACTAATGCTCAAAAATGTCTGCAAGTGAACAAGCAAAGACAAAGAAGATCTGTCATTGGAGGATAAAATAAAAGCGCGTGTCAGAATTGCAGCTGCACTGTTGGAGCCTCCATGGGATATTTTTAGGCAATGCCAAGAATCTGACAGCGGTTCTCATCCTCTAACCATAAGCAGGATCCATGTTGAACAGTAACCATCGTCCTTATGACTGCAGTGGCTCTTGTGCAGGTGAACAAGAGCATGAGCCTCTGTGCCAGGCCAGCATAGAACTTTGGGTAGGAGGACTTCAAAAGGAGTGTCTCCTTGTCCCTCACCAACCACCCGTCAGGGATTTTGATATGCCCCACCCCAGCCTGCTCGACAAGTTTTACAGCAGAAAACTCAGGAGGAAGGACAGCACCTTTGTGTTTTCCTCTCCTTCCCTGTTTTCCTTGGGCTCTTGATGTCAATTTCAGTTTTTGCCACGCACCAGGGTACTTTTCAGGACCATGACCTTCACGCCAGCCAGTGGCGGCAAGAGCTCACAGAGCCTTCCACAGGATGAGATCATAGGAAGGACCCACTGGAAAGGCAGGTATGCAAGCATGCTAGAATGTTATCTTCTTCCATCCGCCCTTTGTAATCTCGTATATTTGGATGTCAGTTCTTTTTGGTAGGAGCACCTCAGGGCATTGCATGATGGATGGCAAGGTAGCAAAAGAAGACGCATTGCATGTACGTCGATGCACATGCCTTCTGACACTGTGACATTTTTCGCTGTTTGACCAACAACATTTGAGTTTTGTCTGTGCTGCTATTTCATGCTTTTAGGTCTGACCTGGTGCTGGAGAAAGCTGCAGTGAAGACCACGAGGTAGGTCCTACCATGAAAGCAAGTCAGCTGGGAGAGTGATTGGTGACAGAGGGAGGCTGGAGCTACTCGCTTACCAGGGCTGATGCCTCTAAACCAAAATTGTTGTGGTGATGGGAGAGAGTGAGAGACCTCTTTTCTAACGGATGACCCCAGTTCCGTTTGGAGAGGGTATTTGAAACTACTTTTCAAATGTGTTTGGCTTGGTTTTCTTTCTTTTCTTTTCTTTTTTTTTTCCTAGCCCACACAACTAAATTACCTTTTTTTCCCCTCTGAAACAGATGTTTTTGGAAAAGTACAACTACCCCCGTTTCCTTAAAAGTCCTTCCCTTCTTTCAAAATCAATTTAAAAAGCAGGACACAGTGCCTTGTTAATAAACCATAGGGAGAGCAGAAATGTTGACACTGGCTTGAAATGCCAAGCCCCTCAACCATTTTTATTTTAAACTTCAGACCACGAAAGAACTGTTCTGATTTCCCTCCCTGGGTCTGCCAGAAGAGAGTCCTTAGGAAGCCCACCATGGATGTCAGATAAGCCCTCAAAGGCCTTCCTTCTCTCAGCTCATTTTGCTTGGAAACTGGCAAACACTCATTCGTATGCATGCCACTAATCTGAAATTTATGATAATTCAGAGACACAGTGAATGGAAGGTTTAGCTAAACAAATTTATAATGCAAACAAGATTGCAGGAGGGAGGCTGAACTTCTTGTAGTTAGCAGCCGATTTCCAAGGACCGGAGGACCCCATTTATATGATCTATAATTGATTTGCCAATTACCAATCTGTCTTATCTGCTTTTCTGCTAGATTGAAAGGCGGGGACCTTACGTAAGTTGGGACCAGGCTGGTGCTTAATGCTCAAAAGATATTTGCTGATTGAAAAAAAATGAATATTTTTTACTAAAATAAGCGCCCCAGGGGAAACACTTAGTTTTGGTGATCTAGTATACTATTTGACAAATTAATCTCTGTTTTAAAACATGCTCTATTTTAGACTTTTCACTAATCTAGATTAGTCGTTCTCAATAGGAGTAATCTTGCCCCCGCAGGAGACACTTGGCAATATCTGGAGACATTTCTTGTTGTTACAAATTAAAGGAATGAGGGAGCTCCTAGCATAGTGGGTAGGGACCGGGGATGCTACTGAACATTCTACACTATGCATGACAATCTCCGCCCCAGCTACATATCATCTGGCCTCAATGTTAATGATGCTGAGCTTGGGAAAACCTGACTAGGGGACCTTCTTCCAGTTCACCTGGACAAGGGAGCTTGGGGTGTGTGAGTCTCTGGTTACAATTTCTGTGGTTTTCAAGCATTTTGGCTCTTGAAGTATTTTGACGTTTCTGCTGTCTTTCCATCATCTCAGACTCCAGGGGTTTCATAAAACAACGAAGAGGAAAGCTTTCTCATGACCACATTCTTACAGATGAGCAGGCCTAAAGGGGGAAGGGAAGGGACCTCCTTTGCTGCCAGTGACCTCCCATGTCCATTGAGCAACCTCATTTGTACCACCAGGCGGGCTTCCCCTGGGCAATGGTACCTAAAAGTGGTGGGCATTTTTCAGAGCTGCTCTGTTCTGGACAAACACCAAGGGGACCAGAAGATGAACAAAAGCTGATGCAATGCAAGGATTAGAGCCCTAGAGAAAGGAGGGTCTGAAATTGCTCCTCATTCCTGGCATTCCTGGCATGAAGCCAAGGCTGAATACCTTATCCCCTTGTGTTGGTTGGAAATTTGTTAAGTTTTGCCATCTTTTTTTGTCTGTTTGGCCAAGAATTTCATAAAATGCAATTTAGTGGCTATGAAAATGTGCTTGAGAATGTGTCCCACGCTGATGACTTGGAACATATCATGAGGGTGCAGAAACACAAAATGAAGTGGGGGGGTCTCACCTTCTCCAAGAAGCTGAGCCATCAACCCACTCATGGGTGCGCATTCACCCTGCTGCTTCCAGGCAGGTGGAGACTGCTGTGGGACATCATGCTTTGCATGGTGATGAGCTTTGCCATCGTGTTTACCCAACCAAGAGGTCAAGAGCATGGTTTTGGGGTGAGGCAGAAGTGGATCCACACCCCAGCTTCGTATGTGTGTTGCCCACGTCGCACAAGGAACCACTTCAGTGTGGCACACCTCTGTTTCCTTACATTTAAAATGAGGATAATAATGCCTGGCTTTTCTGGTTGTCATGGCAAGGGAGATAATGTGGGTATAATGCTCATCCAGGTGGGTGTCTGCCACAAGGGAGGCCTCAACATCGATAGCTGCAAACCCCTGGAGTGGCATTGCCAAAAGTGGGCATTAATAGATGTAATGCAAAAATAGTGTCTTGTGTTCAAAAAAGGTTGGGAAATACTGAGTTAAAGTTAAGTAGGTTTCTTTTCTTTTTTTTTTTTTTTACTGTAGGACTTCTCAGAATCATTAATATGCTAATGTAAATTAAGGCTCTCCAAGAGAGATAAATAGTGGGCAGCATTTTCCAAACTTATTTTATTCATTTCACACATAATTATTATGTTCATATATATGCAAAACACTATTTGAGACGCTCAGGATGCCGCAGGAACAAGACAGACAAGGTCTGCTCTCTTGTAGGTTTCATCCTAGCGAGTAGATAGGAAGGGAGGGAGGGAGAAGAGCAGGAGGGAGGAAGGAAGAAAATACATTAGGAAGGGAAAGGGCAGTGCAGAGAATGAAAATGACTTGAGTTAAGGGGTGACCACCTCAGCTGGCAGGTCAAGGCAGGACTCCCAAGAAATTTTAGCTGAGGACTCTGGACCCCAGATGCCACCAAGGGGCAACCAAGGCAAAGAACATTCCAGGTAGTAGGAGAAACTCCTGCAGATGAGCTGCAGCAAGAGTGAGCATGATATCTTCAAGAAAGAGAGTGAGCAGCAGGTGTAGAGCAGGGGAGGGGAAGAGTGGCAGGAGGTGGGGTCAGAGAGGCAGGAAAGCCCCAGTCCTGCAGGATTTGATGTGGGTTTGAGAAGGAGCCCTCTGGTTGCTCTGTTATGAGTATCACAGCAGGTGGGCAAGGTGGAAGCAGAGAGACCAGCCAGAGGTTGCTGCAGAAGTCCAGGCAGGAGGCGACAGGGGCTTGAGACAGCAGCAGCAATGGAGGTGATGAGTGTGCATGTTCTAGAGATGTGGTGTTGTTTCAAATACACATTTTCCATTTAAATGTTTGTTCATTCAGAATAGTGCACAAACCATAGGCATGCAGCTCGAGGTATTATCAGGAGTTGAATATGTCCACATGTCCCCGACCCCGCTCTCCAGCACACCGTCCCAGCCCCAACCCACCATCTCGATTCCGAGGTATCTCGGAGTTCTAAGCCATAGAGTAGGGTATAACCAGTATCTCGAGTTCTAAGCCATAGAGTAGGGTATACTCTTTTAGAATTTATATAATGGAATATTACAATATGTATTTCCCCACATATGGCTTCTTTTGTTCAACATGATGAGTGATTCATCCAGTTGTCAATTGTAGCAAGAATTTACTCATTTTTGTTGCTGTATAGATTTGCGTTGTTCAAATATACCATGGTGCACTTCGCATTGGAGATTTGGGTTGATTCCTATTTTGGCCACTGTGAGTAAGGCCATTAAAGTATATACTCATTTCATGTACACCTAGGAATGGAATCTCTGGGCCACAGGATATGCATATTTCAACTTCAGAAGATACTATCCAACACTTTTCCAAAGTGGTTGCACTATTTTACGTTCCCACCAACAGGCTAAGTTTTCAGTTTCTCCCCACTTGGTATTGTGACTTTTTAATTTTAGCTATTCTGGTCAGTTTATAGTGGTATCCTCTCATGATTTTAATTTTCATTCCCTGGATGATTAATGAGGTTGAGCATCCTCTCGTGTTTAATGGACCAATTTGAATATCCTCATTTGTGAAGTGCCCATTTAAACCTTTGGCCCATTTTTCATTGCATTTGTCTTTATAAGTGCTTAATATGTGGATGTTTATTTTTTTGAGTTCTAGAATTTCATTTTGATTTATTTTCACAGTTTCCATTTCTCTGCCAACATTCTATATCTTGTTCTTAAATTTCCTGAACATATTAATCACAGTTACTTTAAAGTCTGTGTCTGAAATCTCAACATCTGTGAATCGCTGTGGGCTTGTTTCTACTGTTTGTTTTCCTCTTGGTTTTTATTTAATTCTTGCATTTTGTTTAATGCAATGGGGCATTGAAAATAGGAGGTGTTCAACAGGGCTTCCTGTGATAGAAAGGTCCTGAATTTGAATTTTGTTTCCCTAACACTGTGAGATTACCAAGAGCTCCGCTAGCCTCTCAGCTTCCTAAACACCATTTTCTTTCCAGTTTTTCAACTTCCAGACTTCTGCTAATAAATCAGGAGCTGCCGGCACAGAGAACACAGCACTAAATGGGGCTCCTTCTCTATGTTTTTCTTCTTGCTGGAGGTGGGGAGGGAGATGACCTAATCAGGCTGTAACCAAGCCCTTGCGAGTTAGGATTTATGGTTCTGTTGTTGTTGCTGTTGTTCCTCCTTCTCCCTTCATTCCTTTTTTGAGGTCTGAGGGATGCCAGTCTACTGATGGTGGCCCTTACGCCCAGGCCACAGCCCTTCCAGGTCTGAAGTTGACACCTAGCATGCTTGCTGCAACACCTCTTCCTCCTGGACAGCCAGGGCGTCTTTCACCCCCACCCCCTGCCCCAGGAGCTGCAAACAGCTCTGCTCACCTTCTTAATCTCTCTGCCTCTCTTTATTTTTTATTTTTTTTATTTTTTGGTGGACAGTTTTGCTCTGTCACCCAGGCTGGAGTGCAGTGGCGCAATCTCAGCTCACTGCAACCTCCCCCTTCCAGTTTCAAGCGATTCTCCTGCCTCAGCCTCTCAAAGTGCTGGGATTACAGGCATGAGCCACCGCACCCTGCCTCTCTGCCTCCTTTTGTCAAATCAGCAAATGCTTCAAGTGGAAAAGTCAGGCCACAGCTCCGGTTGCCTTCTGGAGTGGGCCTGTCTCTGGGATCATGGTCACACACATCCCTGCTATCTCAGTTGCTGTCAGATGCCTTCAAACAGATGTTTTGGGTTTGAAAACATTTTTTTTCTGAATTTCTTATAAAAAGACATTTTCTATACAAAATTTTCTCTACTAAAGTTGTTCTGCATGGTATGTCCTAAAGAAGCTTGTCTGTCATCTCCAGATGAGGAGGTGTGGGGCTACGTTGAAAGGAGAGCCAACAAGACAACCTAAGAGAGCGTGCGTGGGGCTGAGAGAAAGCAGGGAGTCAAGGATGGCCAAGGTTCGTGACCTGAGAAACTGGAAGGATGGAGTGGCCATTCCTCGAGGAATGTTGGAGCAGGATTCGGAGCTAAATTTTGGACATGTTGAATTTGAGATGTCAGCTCTCCCTGCAGAGCTGTGGACCGAGCATTTGGATATTAAATCCGGAGTTTGGGTGAAGGATCCTGGCGGAATTTGCAAATGTGCACACATTGAGCCTGCATTGGGGCTGGAATCTAGACTTTCTGAGAGGGTCTTGCCTGAAGACGTAAATATGGACTCATTGGTACACAGATGTTATTTTTTAAACCATCCAACTGACTGCGTGGAGAGTGGATACGCTTGAGAAGAGTACCAAGGTCTGAGCTCTCTGGCTCTCTGGCTTTAAGAAGCTGCATATAAAAGTATATAATTCTGTATCTTGCTCAGTTACTTAACACTATACAATAAAATAAAATGTTAAAAAAAAAAGCCATGTAGATAGAGAGAAACCTCAAAGGAGGTGAGAAGGAGCAGACACTGAAGCAGGAGAGAGACCAAAAGCATGTGCTGTGTCGGAAGCCAAGGGAAGAAAACCACCAATGAAGAAAGAGGAATCTGTTTTCACAAAAGGTGGCATCAAATAGGGAGAATGTGGGACCCTCCAACACTTACACGTCAATCAAAGAGTGAGGCGCTGACAGAGGAGATTCAGCCACAGCTCCCAGTGAGACAGGAAAAACCTGGAAGAGTGCAGGGTCACAGGAGTCAAGAGGAGATGTGTTCCAAGGAGGAAGTAACACCAAGTGAGTCAACTATGCAGAAATTCAAACAAGATCAAACCATAGCAGCCACCCTTGTCTTTGCAGTTGGGAGGTGATTGGTGACTTTAACAAGAGTAGCTCAGTGGAATCACCAGTGGGAACAAATGCTCCTGTCTACGATTCCCCTCTTCCACTCCCCGCGTTCCCTCTGCCTTCCACCAACACTTCGGCTGGGCATATCCTTTACTTAGAGTCATATTTCAACCCCCTCATTCCTGAGAGATCTGAGGCCTTGGTGGGACTGCCCATAAACAACAGCTCTAGTTTCTTTATTACGATTGGGCTTAGTAGTACTAGTGGGCACCAGGGGATCCCTAAATTCCATACCCCTCCTTCCCTCCACTGTTTATCACTGTTTCCGTTTGATGGTCAAGATCCATCACTTGAGCCAACGTCATAGTTTTTTTCTGGTAGCTTAAGGAACACAAAATGTCTTCATGAATGGTTACTTGTTCCTACTTGGCCCTTTCTGTAACTATAGATCTTATTTCATAGATCAGAAAGACACTGTGGGGATTTTGCTGTATTTCTTCCAACTAGAAATGCACTCAGAAATTAGGTTGGTTCAAGGTGCCCCTGGACCTACCTTCAGAACAGGGATTAGTGCAAAATTCCATGTGCCATGTGGCACTCATGATCCCCCAGTCTAACATGAACCCAGAATTGCTGTGAGCTTGGCCCACGTCCAACAATCCCTGAGTCTGAGTCTGAGCATTTTCCTTTGCCCAGTGCATAGAAGACTTGCTAAAAGGTTGCTGGTTCTTCTTGGAGAGAGTTAGGAGGATGATACACATTTGTGAGGTTATCCCCAGATCGAGTCTCCAGGGTGTGTAGCTAGCTCCTAATTCAAGAGATCCTGGCTCTGTGGACTGACTTAGTTCAGAGAATTTGGTGAACGGCCACATCATTATGGCTCATTTCAAGCTCTGTTCATCAGAGTTGTACAAATCGAACAGGCTTTTCTGGAGCATTTTTACGAGGCCACATTTTTATCATAATCATATTTTGAGTAAGCAAATCTATTATTATTTTTTCTCTTTTTTCCTTTTTTTTTTTTTTTAAAAATACTTTAAGTTCAGGGATACATGTGCAGAACGCGCAGGTTTGTTACATAAGTATACGGGTGCCACGGTGATTTACTGCACCTATTGACCCATCCTCTAAATTCCCTCCCCTTGCTCCCCACCCTGGCCACAATAGGCCCTGGTGTGTGTTGTTCCCCTCCCTGTGTCCATGTGTTCTCATTGTTCAACTCCCACTTATGAATTAGAACATTTGGTGTTTGGTTTTCTGTTCCTGTGTTAGTTTGCTGAGGATGATTGCTTCCAGCTTCATCCATGTCCCTGCAAAGGAAATGATCCCATTCCTTTTTATGGCTGCACAGTATTCTATGGTGTATATCTACCACATTTTCTTTATGCCTGTCACTGATAGGCATTTGGGTTGATTCCATGACTTTGCTATTGTAAATAGTGCTATAATAACCATACATATTCATGTGTCTTTATAGTAGAATGATTTATATTCCTTTGGGTATATACCCATTAATTATATTGCTGGGTAAAATCATATTTCTGGTTCTAGATCCTTGAGGAATCACCATACTGCCTTCCACAATGATTGAACTCATTTACACTCCCACCAACAGTGTAAAAGCATTCCTATTTCTTCACAGCCTTGACAACATCTATAGTTTCTTGGCTTTTTAATAATCACCATTCTGACTGATGTGAGATGGTATCCCATTGTGGTTTTAAGTTGCATTTCTCAAAAGATCAGTAATGTTGAGCTTTTTTTCATATATGTTTCTGGCCACTTAAACTTCTTTTTGAGAAGTCTCTGTTCATATCCTTTGTCCACTTTTTGATGGGGTTGTTTGCTTTTTTCCTTGTAAGTTTGTTTAAGTTCCTTGTAAATTCTAGATATTAGACTTTTGTCAGATGGGTAGATTATAGAAAAATTTCTCCCATTCTGTAGGTTGCCTGTTCACTCTGATGATAGTTTCTTCTGCTGTTCAGAAGCTCTTTAGTTCAATTAGCTCTCATTTGTCAATTTTGGCTTTTGTTGCAATTGTTTGGGGCATTTTTGTCATTAAGTCTTTGTCCATGCCTATGTCCTGAATGTTATTGCCTAGGTTTTCTTCTAGGGTTTTTTTTTTTTGGTTTTGGGTTTTACATTTAAGTTTTTAAACCAACTTGAGTTAATTTTTCTATAAGGTGTAAGGAAGGGGTCCAGTTTCAGTTTTCTGCATATGACTAGCCAGTTTTCCCAGCACTATTTATTGAATAGGAGATCCTTCCCACATTACCTGTTTGTGTCAGGTTTGTTGAACATTAGATAATTGTAGACGTGTGGTGTTATTTCTGAGGTCTCTGTTCTGTTCCGTTGGTCTATATATCTGTTTTGGTACCAGTACCATGCTGTTTTGGTTAGTGTAGTTTTGTAGTATAGTTCAAAGTCAGGTAACTTGATGCCTCCACCTTTGTTCTTTTTGCTTAGAATTGTCTTGGCCATACAGGATCTTCTTTGATTCCATATGAAATTTCAAGTAGTTTCTTCTAATTATGTGAAGAATGTCAATGATAGTTTTATGGGAATAGCATTGAATCTATAAATTACTTTGGGCACTATGGTCATTTTCACGATATTGATTCTTCCTATCCATGAGGATGGAATGTTTTTCCATTTGTTTGTGTCCTCTCTTATTTCCTTGAGCAGTGATTGGTAGTTCTCCTTGAAAAGATTTTTCACATCCCTTGATAGCTGAATTCCTAGGTATTTTATTCTCTTTGTAGCAGTTGTGAATGGGAGTTCATTCATGATTTGGCTGTCTGCTTGTCTATTGTTGGTGTAAAGAAATGCTTGTGAATTTTGCACACTGATTTTGTATCCTGAGACTTTGCTGAAGTTGCTTATCAGCTTAAGGAGTTTTGGGGCTGAGATGACAGGGTTTTCTAAATGTAAAATCATGTTGTCTGCAAACAGAGACAATTTGACTTCCTCTCTTCCTATTTGAATACTTTTATTTCTTTCTCTTGCCTGATTGTCCTAGCCAGAGCTTCCAATACTATGTTGAATAGGAGGGGTGAGAGAGGGTATCCTTGTCTTGTACTGGTTTTCAAAGAGAATGCTTCTAGCTTTTGCCCTTTCAATATGATATTGCCCATTTACAATTGCTACAAAGAGAGTAACATATCTATGATATGATATTGGCTGTGGGTTTGTCATAAATAGCTCTTATTATTTTGAGATATGTTCCATCAATACCTAGTTTATTGAGAGTTTTTAACATGAAGGGATGTTGAATTTTATAAAAGGCCTTTTCTGCATCAATTGAGATAATCATGTGGTTTTTGTCTTGGGTTCTGTTTATGTGATGGATTATGTTTATTAATTTGCCTCTGTTGAACAAGTCTTGCATTCCAGGGATGAAGCTGACTTGATTTTGGTGGCTGTTTTTTGATGTGCAGCTGGATTCAGTTTGTCAGTATTTTATTGAAGATTTTTGCATCAATGTTCATAGGGGATACTGGCCTGAAGTTTTCTTTTTTTGTTGTGTTTCTGCCAGATTTGCAATCAGGGTGATGCTGGCCACATAAAATGTGTTAGGAATGAGTCCCCCCTTTTCAATTGTTTGGAATAGTTTCAGAAGGAATGGTACCAGCTTCTCTTTGTACCTCTAGTAGAATTCGGCTGTGAATCCATCTGGTCCTGGGATCTTTTTGGTTGGTAGGCTATTAATTACTGCCTCAATTTCAGAACTTGTTATTGGTCTATTCAGGGATTTGACTTCTTCCTGGTTTAGTCTTGGGAGGGTGTATGTGTCCAGGAATTTATCCATTTCTTCTAGATTTTCTAGTTTATTTGTGTAGAGGTGTTTATAGTATTCTTTGATGGTAGTTTGTATTTCTATGGGGTAAGGGGTGATATCCCCTTTATCATTTTTATTGTGTCTATTTGATTCTTCTCTCTTTTCTTCTTTATTAGTCTAGCTAGCAGTCTATCTATTTTGTTACTTTCTTCAAAAAACAAGCTCCTGGATTCATTGATTTTTTGGGGGGTTTTTCATGTATCTCCTTCAAGTCTGCTCTGATCTTAGTTATTTATTGTCTTTTGCTAGCTTTTGGATTAGTTTGCTCCTGTGTCTTCAGCTCTTTTAATTGTGATGTTAGGGTGTTGATTCGAGATCTTTCTAACTTTCTGATATAGGCATTTAGTACTATAAATTTCCTTCTTAACACTGCTTTAGCTGGGTCCCAGAGATTTTGGTATGTTGTTTCTTTGTTCTCATTGGCTTCAAATAACTTCTTGATTTCTGCCTTAATTTCATTATTTATCTAGTAGTCACTCAGGAGCAAGTTGTTCAATTTCCATGTAATCATGTGGTTTTGAGTGAGTTTCTTAATCCTGAGTTCTAATTTGATTGCACTGTGATCTGAGAGACTGTTATGATTTCAGTTCTTTTGCATTTGCTAAGGTGTGTTTTACTTCCGATTATGTGGTCAATTTTAGAATAAGTACATGTGGCACAGAGAATAATATATATTCTGTTGATTGGGGGTGGAGAGTTCTGTAGATGTCTATTAGGTCTGCTTAATCCAAAGTTGAGTTCAAGTCCTGAATATCCTTGTTAATTTCTGTCTTGTTGATCTGTCTAATACTGACAGTGGGGTGTTAAAGTCTCCCTCTATTATTGTTTGGGAGTCTAGGTCTCTTTGTAGGCCTCTAAGAACTTGTTTTATGAATCTAGGTGCTCCTGTATTAGGTGCATATGTATTTGGAATAGTTAGCTCTTCTTATTGAATGGTTCCCTTTACCGTCATGTAATGACCTTCTTTGTCTTTTTATCTTTGTTGGTTTAAAGTCTGTTTTGTCAGAGACTAGGATTGCAACCCCTGCTTTTTTTTCTTTCCATTTGCTTTTTAAGTTTTCCTCCATCCTTTCATTTTGAACCTGTGTGTGTCTTTGTATGTGAGATGGATCTCCTGAATACAGTACACCGATGGGTCTGGACTCTTTATTCAATTTGCCAATCTGTAACCACTGCCTATTTTGTTCTTAGAGTTCCCAACATCAATTATCTGCCCCCCAAAGATTTCTTTACATCAGAGCATTTGGTTATATTTTTGGTGCCTAGGCTGTAAGTACATCTACTTTGCCCATTCACTCTGCCTGGATGGTAAAGTATTCAGGTCCTCTGCCTTCCAGGATGCTAGAATTCCTATTTAAATTAGACAGCATAATTTAATGGCAGCACCTTCTACATCTTCAGCCTAAAGACAACTGTTGTCACCATTCTTTTTAAAGATTCAGGTGCTTCCTTCAACAAAGAATTTCCTTTTATTTTTTTAGACAGAGTCATGCTCTGTTGCCAGGCTGGAATGCATGTTCTTGGCTCATTGCAACCTCCACCTCCTGGGTTCAGGCAATTCTTGTGTCTCAGCCTCCTGAGTAGCTGGGATTACAGGCATGTGCCACCACATCCAGCTAATTTTTGTATTTTTTGTAGAGACAGGGTTTCACCATGTTGGCCAGGATGGTCTTGATCTCCTGGCCTCGTGATCTGCCCACCTTGGCCTCCCAAAGTGCTGGGATTACAGGCATGAGCCACCATGCCTGGCCCAAAGAATCTCTTAATGCTTTGGCAAAAGGAGTGTTCTGAGCCCTCTTGCCCTCTTGTAGAAAATAATTTGGGAATGAGTGAGTGGATGGGAGATCCACTCCAGGATTTTAATCTTCTTAGTCCTAGATTTCTTCCTCTATAGTAGTCAGAAGAAGATTGGGCCTCTGGTGAATTATTGGGTCAGGGTCTATTCAACCAACTCATCAAACAATCACAACAATTTTCAGAGGTTTGACCTAGCACATTGAAATCAAAATATCGGGTACCAGCACTCATACTGGGAAAATAAATCAGCCTGTTCAGTATTGTGTTCTCCCCAGCTTGTACTAGAACCTCAAGATCTAGCACCCTTCCCCTTTTCTTATCCCTAGACATTATCCCTACCCTTAATTTTGTGGCTATCAGTTGCTTCCTATTCTTTAGGCATTTACCATGTTTTAAAATTACCGGGCAATATATGAAATATTTGTATGCTTTTAAACTGACGCATAGGTATTTCTATGTTTTATGTCTCTCTCTGGGTCCTGGTTTAAATAGCCAAGATTAGAGTTGTGACATATTATTTTTCTGATATGAATAAATGTAACCTTGCAGTTCTTTCAGTGTGTTAGCTTATAATTGTTTCCACTGTGGACAAATGAGGTTTTGAGTCTAGTGAAAGGCCTGGAGAAAAGGAGGGCATACTCAGGCCTGGCTGCCTCTCACAGTGGTTGTTAGTCAGGTATCTTCAAGAAGGTAGGAGCCCACACCATGAGAAAGGGAATGTGGGCTTTTGGCTGTCAGGGAAGCTCATGGGGATTCAGTGGCCAAGGGTCCTCTAATTCAGCAGCTTCCACCCATATATCTCCTTTCCAGTTCTTGGCTCCAGTGAGGATGTTATTGCTGAGAATTAGATGTTGCAGTTGACACCATCGAATAACTACTCCTGGATGCCTGTCACTAATAGCAGCCATCTCACTGCCCCAGGAACTCAAGTTTACCATGGTCACCCTGTTCAGCAAATACTCACTTCATCCTTTTTGTACATCACTAGCTCTCAATTCTAAAAATGTTGAGAACATCTGATTGACAGAGCCAAGGTGATACAAATATCTGAAGTTCTCAGCTTTTCTAATGGGAAGTAACTTTGCTTGCTATTAAGACTCACAAAAGTAGAAAATTTTCCAAGTGTAGGAAAGGCAAAGCAAGGCAGCCAGAAAGAATGGCAAATGTCTACCACTTCCCAACAAAATT
Source organism: Colobus angolensis palliatus (assembly GCF_000951035.1). Taxonomy (NCBI): domain Eukaryota; kingdom Metazoa; phylum Chordata; class Mammalia; order Primates; family Cercopithecidae; genus Colobus; species Colobus angolensis. Next base: position 1,498,427 of record NW_012117666.1, read on the forward strand.
GAGACTGTGTTTTCTTCTCTTGCTGAAGAAAATAATTTTTAGATTTTAATTTTAAAAAAGCAAAAATTAAAATTTCATAGAAAGATCCTGATGTATTTGGTCATGATGATGACAAGGCCCAGAGAGACCCAGAGACTGGGTGATCTTTCATCCATCCAAGTCTTTATTCACTGAAAATTAATTATATGACACGTATCCTGCTGAGCCCAGGAATCCGGGAAAAATTAACCCAGAAATGGTCACAGGCTTCCAGGAGATTAGTCTCCATGGGGAAAAGCATAGAACAAATAAGTGGTACAAAGAAACATAGAATAGAAAATATCATAAGAACAAGGAAGAAAAAGTATGTGTTGTTACAAGACTCTAGAATAGAAATCTAAATTTGTCTTGAGCTCACCACCTCTCTCTCTCTCTCTCTCTCTCTCTGTGCCAACTCTCAGTAAATAATCATCAGCTCCTGGAAGGGCTTGTGGGTAGGTATGGAGAAAGATGAGCAATGGTCTGCACAGATGACAGAACGTATCTGCCTCCCTAAGGTAGGAAGAGACTCAGTAAGTTCTGGGAAAAACTAGCTGAGTACAACACAGTGAACCAAGTAGACAGAGATATGTTATGGAGCTGGGAGGTTGGGTTCTAGATCTTTGAGACAAAACCAGGGAAGTGATGAGGAGCACATGGTCTTTTTGTGGTCTCTTAGTGGCTTTGTAGAGTAAAAGCAACCAAAAAAGAGTCCAAGTCGGGGCCTTTCCATCCTCAAACCAGACTCCAGTGGTCTGTTCTAGCTCAGATGTGATTAGACTTGCATTTTAGAAAGAGACTTTGGCTACCACGTACAGAAGCAAATGAGAAGACCACCCAAAGCAGCAGTTCTGGCAGGAGATGGGCACTGGAGCTGCTACTTGGTGGCTGAGTGCAGATGCTGGCAGGATGTCTTGAAGGTAGAATGGAGTGTGTAATTCTGCAGGCATGATGTATCCTTAAATATAGGAAAAGCAGGAACATGCTGAGACTGAAATAGGAAAATAAAACGTCTTTCAAAAGATTTCTTTCTAGAGCATGTAGAATTCTATAGCCTGTTATTTTGGAACCATCTCACCCTGTGCTCTTTTGGGGACCACTTCTTGGAGTTTTAGTCAGGATTCTCCAGAGAAACAGAATCGATAGGATGTGTGTGTCTATATATATATATATAAAATATTTTTAAGGAATTGGCTCATGCAATGGTGAAGATTTGGCAAGTCCAAAATCTGACGAAGGAGTCTGGTGGGCGGGAGACTCCGAAAAGAGTTGCACTTGGAGTCAAAAGGCAGGCTTTCAGTGAGCCAGGAAGAGCTGATGTTGTAGTTCAAGTCCAAAGACCCTCTGCTGGCAGAGTTCCCTCCTGCTCAGAGGCACTAAATCTTTTGTTCTATTTAAGCCTTCACCTAATTGGATAAGGCCCACCTGCATTATGGAGCTCATCTGCTTTACTCGAATCTACGAATTTGAATGCTAATCTCATTGAAAAACACACTTGCAGATACATTCAGAATAATATTTGGCTAATATCTCAGCCCAACCAAGTTGACACATAAAGTTAACCTTCACAAGGGCTACATCTGAAATCCTAGATGGGAACATTTCAGAAAGGTACCAGCAGGTTCCTTGACTCACTTCTAGGGCCCTTTGTGCTAACGCTTTTCTGTGGCTCTCAAACCGTTTCCAGGAATTGAGTAGAAACTCTCTCTCTCTCCCTCTCTCTCTCCCCACCCAAACAATATTCCCTGAAAGCTATTACTTCCTGCAAGCAGGAGCTCAACTCAAACAAATGTTTCTATAAATGGCCAGTCAGCAATGGGCAGCCTGGGAGATGTGGCATTTTGTCCCTGGGGACCTTCAGTAAGAGAATGCAAACCATCTGTTCCATTGCGTCTAACCAGGGCACCCACTGGCTTGTGCAGGAGCCTGGGCCAGATGTTTTCCTGAGGTCTCTTCTTGCTCAAGGATCTGATGACACCAGCTCTTCATTTCTTCTGAATCAACAGCTGCTGATTTCATTCAAATAATCTAATTTGAAATTCTGTTTCTGGAACACAGACAGCTTCATCCGCCCAGGCAGAACAAAGGAAGTGGAACGGGGGCCTTAATAGGAGATATTTTGGGTGTTTTCAGACATCGAAGTCAACAATCTGTTCATTCATAAGGGCTCTGACCTCTTGTTTTGAAGGAAAACAGGAAAAACAAGCTGGGTACAAAGAACATAAATATTTTACTTTCACCCATTCTCCAATCTGGGCTGAAACAGGAAACAAATGTCTCTTCTGCACCTTCCCCACCCTCCAAACACATCTGTGAAAAGCAACGTGGAGATCAGATGATGGAAGTGGCTTTAAAACGTAATTTGGCACTTTTCAAGAAATATAAGTTGCAGAAGCATCTGTTCATTTTAGGGAGAAGAAGGGGGTTCTCTGGGACTCTCAGGGGAGCTCTTGGAGGAGAAGGCATTGTCTCCTTCCCATGTGGGTGTGTGGAGTCAGCCAGGAGGGAAGGAGGCATGGTCAGGGGGGAGGAAGGCAGGCAAGCTCTGACAAGTGCATGTTGGGGTCTGGGTGGATATGCCTAAAGGGTCTACCCCACAGGCAGTGAGAGTCTGGAAGGCTGCGCTGAGCTTCAAATTGGGGTCTGCGTGAAGTGCCTGGTCTCCTGCCCCTGGTGGCACAGCTGGGTACTGCGTCTGCGTTTCCTCCCTTGCGGTGGGAGGGGCGGGGGGTCACTCCGTGGCAGGTCCGGAACTGCCTTAGCCTTACCACAAAGGCCAGGGGCGCCATCCCCTTCCATTGCAGTTTCGGGTTCTTCTGGGAAATTTCCAAAGGAAGGACTTTCCAAAGGACTTTCCTAAGGATGGTCTTGGCCGGATCAGGGATGGTGACGGAGACAGTACAGCTGGTCCCCGCTGAGACCAAGGCAAAGGTTCCTACTGTGAGCTGCTTAAAGAGGTGAGATTATTAAAATCCTTTTTCTGGGGGGGGGAAAAAAAACTGAGACAGGTTTTCCCATGATTGTAAAAATGTCACATCACTCTTTTTTTAAAATCAAAAATTAAATGTACATAATGATGACATAGAGAGGATTGTTGCCCCTTGGCACCAAAGTCATCCAACACGACCTGATTCTAGAAGAGGAGGCAGCTGCCACAAGCACAGCCGCACCCACATCCTTGCTCCATCCCCTCTCTGGAATCAGGAGAAGGGCTTCCTTCCACGCTGCTTCCTCCCTGGGGATGTCTGTCCAGGAAGCCCAATATTCCATTAAACCTACAGGGGCCTTGGGTGCCTGCCGTGAATTTGGCGTGTTGTAGGTACCAGCCACATGAGGATAAATAATGACCCTCTTTTCAAGGAGAACACGATTTTGCAAAGAAAATAGATGCATGTTACGTTGTCATTTGTAAAGCAAAAGGGAAATGAAAAATATGCTGGAGGAAGCAGAGGAGGACTGACCAGGCTTGTGGGAGGGAACTGAGGAAGGCTTACAAGAGAGGGAGCTTTAGGAATGAAGGTCGAAGGAGTCTAACGGGATCAGGAACTCCCTGTAAAGACTCAGAGGACAGAAGAAAGACACTGCATTGGATGCTACTGATTCAGGAGGGTGAAGGGGATCATAAGAGGTGAGATGGAAATGTAATTTGGAGGCAGAATGTGAATACCCTTCAAAGGCAGACAAGGACATTTAGACAGTAGAGTGAAGGTAGAGACCCACTCCCATGATGCAGTCATTTGGAACACTGGGTTGAACTTCTGTCTATCAAGGCAGAGATGAGAGCTGAGCAACAGGTCCTGGCCTGGGAACAGAGGGTGCACGTGCGGGTTCCTGACTTCCCAGCGCTAGACCATGAGAAGCCTGGAGCAGAGATCACCCTCAGCATCCAGAGGTCCTTGGAAGGGCACAACCAATGTTGCTCATTTCTTCACTCATTTATGAATTCATCATTAATACAGTAAAGCCCAACAGACCTACATTTCCCTTAGAGGAATTCAAGCCCTATGAGCTCAGTGAAGAGGAGGGAGACTAAGAAAGGAGGCGGGCTCGTCCTACCGAGAGAAAAACATAGCCTCAGCGGCGAGGTGGCCCCTGCCCCACCCCATTCGCTGCCGGAGAGGGGCTTGGATCTGCTGCCGCCAGCCAGGCCACCATGCTCACATTTTTCATCTGGCTGGATTGGGAGAAACTTCTTGTCCAAACGCTCCTGCTGTTCTTACAGCACAGTCCCTTGAATTCACGCCAGCTGCTTTATCTAGACACCAAACCACATCGATAGACCAATCTAGGCTGTGTGAATGTTTTAGACTTTTCAGGGCGATCTTGACTGTTAGCACCTCTCCTCTCTCAGCCAGCTCGGGACATCGACATCCAGGCAAGAAGTGTCCACATTGTCCCCAGTGTGTGACTGACACTTTGGGGGATGAACAGGTGTGTGTGGCACAGTCTCAGGCCCCAACTCCACCCACGAGGGCAGTGGCCACACCCACCAGAATGGTGCCATCCAAGAGGTGAGTTCTTGATCCTGCAGTTTAAAAGGTGCTAACTGATGCTTCATAACAGGATATCCTTTCCTTTTCCTTCCTTCCCTTATCCTCCAGCATCCAACAAAGGCAGCCAGGTGGGCTCAGTGGAAATGATGTGGCTTAAGAGTGAGTTCTGACTCACTTTGTTGAAAACTTCCAAATGGCAGGGTCGGTGCTGGGCGTCACCCCCATCCACCCAAACTTGGCACCTTAGCTGAGCCCAGAAGAGTGTCATTTGTCAAATTTCAGACTTAAGCTAATGGGGCCAGAATGAAGCTGCAGGACCCAGAAGTGCTTTAAGGACCAGAATAGATGCATTTCCCTTTAAGCCCTGAAGCTCTGCTGGTGCATCACTGTTCTGTGCGGGAGACGTGTGAGGGGAGAAGAAAAGGCACACACGCAATATCTTTAAGAGTAAACAAGCTTTGTCCCACACAAATGGCAATGCAGATATAATAAGAAAATTAATGTAATAAGCAAATTAAAATAAACAAATGGATGTAATAAGCAAATGATATAATAAGCAAATTGCGGTGGGAAGGGGAGAAGGGAAAAGAGATATATATATATTTACACTCGCCAGGCTACGGAGGATTCACCATCAGACTGGGAAGCAACAGCCTGGAGTCCGGAGTTGGCCACTCATCTGGGACAGATGAGGAGAGGTCTCATGAAGCTTCGGTGCCGTCTAAGACTGTAGCTCTTTTCGTTGTTGTTTGCCATGAGTCCCATTCATGAGGACCGTTCACAACTGGGCTCAAAGAAGACAAAAAGGTCAACTTGTTTTTGCGACTGTCTTCTGTTTTTCGATGACTAACATAGGAATAGACTGAAATAGAGATTTTTTCTGAAACAGCACTGGATGAAAGCCTCAAGGGGCTCACTCGACCTGTTCCAGGACTTGGTGACCATTGTTTGTGTCCACGTTCAATTGAGTTCAGATTTAATATTTAACTTTTCCTCCACATTCGGCCTCCATTTAATACTCAGTTGTAAGAAAATACCCTTACAGTTATATGGGGAAGGCATAGTTGATATAAATGACAGAGACAGAGTAAGCACAGGAGAATTAAAAACACGATTAACAAAAACCACACCCAGCATGGCTTTGCAAGGAGAGTCCCATTGTGAGAACTGCCAGGGACATACATACAACATTCAGTGTGCGGTAAGGTGCAGACCCCTCCTTGGGCTGCGGGAAGCGTATCTAATGCCATTTGATGTTGCAACACAACAGTATGCAGCTGCGCAAATTCATCTGATAACAACAGAAGTCCAGGGCTACTATCATTACGAGCTTTTCTACATGAAAACGTAATATTTAAATTTGTTGCTGAAACAGGATTGTACCGGCAGCAGGGGAGAATAATACTGTGATAGGATATCACCACCAGGGAGTCCGGCGCATTCGCAACTAGAGGTGTTTGTAAGCGTCTAGACTACTGGGGAGGGGAATATTATCGCAGATGGTGAATGGAATTAATGACCACCCCCTAGTGCATCTCCCCGACCAGTGTGGGGGCAGGTATCGCCACCTGTATGATCCACACACCCAGAGGGCCCCCCAGGGAATAGGAAGAGTTCTGCTGTAATCGTATTGCTGTAATGTGTAATTTGAGTAACAAAGGTGCTGTATCTCATTTGAGCTTGGGCAAAAATAGACAGTTTTTTGGTTAAAAGAAGTCCAGGTTGGATTACAAATGATATTATCCCATCCCCATGGGCATGGGCATATCCATTCAGAAATGTTAGCAGGGACGACTCTCCAAGGTAGCCCATTCCTGGCGGCCTCCGGCAGCTTGAGGAACAGGCAGCACTGACTGCAGTTGGCTTCTGTTGCAGCAGTGGCTACCCAGCTGATGAACTCGTTCTCAGCCTCAGACATGACGACCTGATTTCTAGCAGACAGATTATTCGTCATAACAAAACCAGAGGGGAACATGGCATTGTTTTTCATCTTTAGGAAATTGTATTTTGCCTTAATTTTTTGCTCCCATGGCTACAAGGTGACTAGCCTTAGGGGCGGGACCTGATGGACGCTGTACCCATATTTTGACTCCAGGTTTTAAGTTGCCTACTCCGACTGACCCAAATTCTCTGGTTCTATGTGTTCTTTCTATTGGGGCAGAAATTTCCTCAGGGGTTAATTGTTGACAAGGTACCACTGATAATTGAGCAATCCACATCTGTGGTTTTATAGCAAAAGAATTAGGAGTGGTATTGTACACAATGAGTTTTAACTCTCCCCGGCAATCACGATCAATTCTATCACCATACACTGTAATGCTTCTCCTTGTAAGGCTTGAACGCATTGTAAGCCATTCATCCACATTCAAGTTTGCAGTTGTGGTGGAAATGTTGGCCTGTTGATCTGCCTGCTGATTAAATAGTCTGTTAAGAGAAAGCAGAGACACATGAGCATCAGCATGGAGAACAGCACCAGGATCCAGATATTTTCCCAGTATTATTTTCCCCGAATCTCTTTATTCCCAATTAACCGTTTGTTTTGTTGCCACTGGGGCATCCAGGTAGTAAGAGCATCTGCTACCGACCAAGAATTGGTATACAAGTGACAAATCCCTCTGGCCTCCTCCTAAATAGCTTGGAGGACGGCTACCAATTTAACCAGCTGGTGCTCCCACCGCTTCCTTCATCAGAACCGGTGAGTTCTGGGGGAACTCATGACTGGAGTCATAGTCGTAAAGACATCATGGTTGAAGCGAGGTGCTCTGTTTCCAGCAAGGCCCAATAGCAAGCTAACAGTTGATTTTTGAAAGGGTTATAAGCTTTGCCAACCTCTGACAGCTTCTGGGTCCAAAACTCCAAAGATAACCCTCTTCCCATCTTGTTTCTGCCTAAGGCTGCTATTAGCATGTTGTTCTACGACAGTTACTTGCAGTTCTACTGGCCCATCCCATAAGAGCCATAGATCCAGGGCCAGTTGTACCGCTTGTTTAGCTTGTTAAGCTTGTTAAAAGCCATGCTCTCTTTCTCTCCCCAGTGAAAGTCATAGCGTTTTCTAGTGACAGCATGCAGAGGTTGTAATATGTTACCCAAGTGGGGAATACAATGTCTCCAGAATGCAAATAAGCCAACAAAGGTTTGGACCTCCTTTTTAGTGGTAGGGCTTGCAAATTCTAGTATTTTAGCCTTAGCCTTTGGTAAAGTAAACTATTTCTCTGCGTTCCATAGGATGCCAAGGAATTTTCCAGTTTGTGCACGTCCTCGAATTTTACTAGGGTTAATTTCTTATCCTTGAGATTAGAGCTGGGTTTTTACCTGCTCCAAGCCTCAGCTAACTAGTTCTTCAGTTCTACCCTGACTGGGCTACTCAGACAGCTGCTCTCTTCAGCAATAGGCTGAGAGCTTTGAGCTGGTCAGTCAAGAGAGAGGCCTGGCATCAGGCCAGGGCCAGTCTGGAAGTCAGATTTGCATTTTCCTTTTCCAGCTTACATTTCTCTTGAAGCAACCAGTTCCTATTTTGACACATCAATTTATAAGCAGTAAGCAAGCATCATCCATGCCAGGAAATTCCCTCAGTGTCCCCTTTACCAACTGGTATTCCCTGCAGCGCCTCACGCACAGCCAACGGTTCAAAATGCACTAATTTATATCCCGTTTTCACAAAGGTCAGTTCCCTTGGACTGCTCAGTGGCCAAGAGGGAGAACTGGGGGAGTTCCCATCCCAGGATATGGGAAGTCCCTGAGCTCCCAGCCAGTCCTTGCCATGCGAAAAATGACATGCTTTCGCTTTCGGATCCTGTTCGTGATGCTAGAAATGTTCTGTGTGGGAAACGCATGAGGGGAGAAGAAAAGACACGCACACACACAATACCTTTAAGGGTAAACAAGCTTTACCTCATGTAAATAGTAACGGAGCTATAATAAGCAAATGATATAAGAATAAGCAGATTGATATAATAAGCAAATTGCAATGGGAAGGGGAGAAGGGAAAAGATATTTACACTCACCAGACTGTGGAGGATTCACCACCAGACTGGGAAGCAGCGGCCTGGGCTCCAGAGTCCATCCCTCATCCGTGCACAGATGAGGAGAGGTCTCATGAAGCTTCGGTGCAGTCTGGGACCGGAGCTCTTTTTGTAACCAGTTGTTTGGGATGAGGCCCAGTCACGAGGGCCCTTCAAGACTGGGCTCAGGGAACACAAAATGTCAACTCGTTTTGGCGATTGTCTATTGTTTTTTAATAACTAATGTATAGGAATAGATTGAAATAGAGATTTCTCTGAAACCGCGCTGATGAACGCCTCAAGGGGCTCACACAACCTGCTCCGGGACTTGGTGACCCTTGTTTGTGTCCATGTTCAATTGTGTTCAAATTTAATATTTAACTTTTCCTCCACAGTCACCCCAGCAAGGTGATCGATCCATGGTTGCAACTAGGACAAAACAAGCATGCAGGAGGCACCCGGTTCCCAACAGCATCTCCTGTATTTCAGCAAGACCGTGTCAGGTTTTCCACTGAACCAAAGGGGCCTCTTTCCCCAGAACCAGGCCTGGCCATCTCTGAACAAGGGATCTTGGAGCTGCGGCAGTAGAAACACTCATGTTGTCTTGGTTGACCAAGATCAGTGTTTCTGCCATCCACAGGCACCAAGCAGCTTCGAGTAAATCCTCGGAAAAAGGGGAGTAGTGGGGGTGGGGCCAGCCCATGATGATGGGCCTGAAATTGGCACCCGTCCTTGGGAAGCTTTCGCGTGGGTTTGGGATTCCGCTGACGCCGCCTGGCTCCTCAGCAGCACTGGGAAGCCGCTGAGTCTCCTGCGGGCTGGTGGGTCCTGAGTGCTGCAAGGCCCTGCGGAGGGGCTGCTCTCTGAAAGCTGCCCTGACGCCTCCCTCTGCCTGTTAGGTCCTGAAAGCAGAGCCAGCCAGTCACCTGCTTGTAATGAAAGCTGGTGTCTCCAACCCTCCAGTTTCACTCTGACAAGGGCAGTTTCAGAGCCCCAAGCTTCGTGTTACCGAGGAAGCATTTTATCTCCACTTGACTCCAGGTGCCCTGTCCTTGTCACTGAGGGATCTCTCACCACAGGGCGATCAAAGAGGGGGTAAAACCAGGTCTCCAGGGAAAGAGGGGGGAAGAGAACGGGGCAATCCAGGATGGGAATTCCAGGGTGGGCATTCCAGGAGTAGTCTCTCACCGCAGGGTGAGCCAGCCTTCACACCGGCTGCTTCCTCTGCCTGGATGCTCTCACCCAAACTTCTCTGTAACTCCCACCTGGACACGCTGCCTCTGGTCTCTGCTCCAGTGAGACCTCCCCGTGGCCCTATTTAAACAGCAGCTTCCCTCAGTGCCACCACATCGTCCACACCCCAATGCCCCTACTCAGTGATTTCTTTTTCCGCTCAGCACCTGTTATCCTGTCGTCCATGCTTTGTGTTGACTTGGGTTTTGTTTGCTGGTCTCTCCTTGGGCTTCCCCTGGAATGTGAGTTCCATGAGGGTAGAGTGTGAGTCACTCTTGTTCTTGCTGTTTCTCCTGTGCCCAGAACAGTGCCTACTGCTCAGTCAATGCCTGATGATGGAGTGAACAGATTTCTGCTTTCTGTGGCCAGCTCTGGGTCACAGAAGGCCCAGAGGTTACAAGCAACCTCTGGTATTTGAAGAATGGAGAAAAAAGACAGAGAAGTATGAAAAGGAGCCTCGTTTGGATGCATCCACTGAGCACTGAAGGGGAGGACCCTTAGGTGGCCCTGTCCTTTGCAAACAGGCTCAGTATTTCTCCCACACTCACCCCAGGGCCCAGAATCCATGCATACATGCAGGATGGGGCAGGCCGACTCAGACTGGCACGTCCAGCCTCTGCCCAACTCCTCTGTTGGAGGCTTTGTGGGGAATTTGGCAAAGCCTGGCCATTCCTTCACTAATTCGGCTGTTGTAGAAAAACCACCCAGTTAACAGGTCTGAGCCGTTTCCTCTAATCCTGGGGACTAGAGGTGACTGCCACTTTGAGGCCAGTTAAGAGTTCTTGCCCCCTCCTGGAAGCTCTGCACTGCTGGGAAGCAGGTGGACACACACTTCCAAGAATGAATTCCAAGCGAATTCTCCCATCACTTCTTTCCCCTAGGAGTGCAGGCTGGGGGAATGTCTCTCTCAGATGTCAACTCCCATGGTCTCAACTAGGCCTCCAGGAAAGAGGGGGGAAGAGAATGGGGCATTCCAGGATGGAAATTCCAGGGTGGGCATTCCAAGGAGTAAGCAGAATTCTGAGAAGGAGGACACGCATGATGCATGCATGGCCCATCCGGAAGGTGCAGGATCATCTCCCCAGCCCAAGCCTTTAATCACATCTGTGAAGACCCTCTTCCTATAGAAGGTGACATGGTCCCAGGTTCTAGGGATTAGGATGTGGATGCCTCTGTTCAGCTGACCACAGCCACTGGGGGACCCACTATTGATCCCCCATCCATTCTGATAAAGGGTTTTATGAGGTCAGAAACCATAAACAGCTCATCTCTTCACCCCCCGCTGGTGAGTTTGTGAGCTTCTTGGGGGTGGCTTCTGAGGGTCCGTCCTGCTGCTGGTGTGTCATAGGTGTGGGTGCCTGGTCTGAGGCTGAATGCGCAGCAGGACCAGCCTCCGGCCCTCCCCAGCTGGAAGGGGTGAGTTTCGCACATCTTGCTCTATAGCTCACTCACTCTCCCCTGCCGTTCCCACTGAGGCAGTGAGTTCCAGACTGCTCTGGGGGTTACAGGAAACCTCCGGTATTTGAAGAGGGAGAAAAAGGGCAGATAATACGAAAAAGAGCCCAATTTGGATGCATCCACTGAGCACTGAAGGGGAGAACTCTTAGGTGGCCCCGTCTCTTTGCAAACAGGCTCAGTCATTGCAGGCCTCTAAGGCAGCCCTCAGACGGGACCCTGGCTCAGCTCAGCTCAGCCGACAATAGGCAGCAGAGCTGTGCCGGCCAGGTGGCCTTGCCCTCCTGGGGAGCCAGGGTTGCCTGCGCGAGCCCGAGCCCTCTAGTGGATACTGTGGCCACCGGCCGTCAGGCCTCTGCAGGCACCTGGTCCCTCCTGCCGTTGTCCGCACAGCCTGCGCCTCCACGCCACCCCCACGCCTGGGTTCTGCCTGCACGCCCAGACTCGGTGGGGAGGAGTGAGCCCAACAACTGTTTCCAAACCCTGTGCAGACAGAGCCCTGGCATCTCACCGTCCCTTCCAAATGCCAGAACCCACCCTGGGCACCCACCCCCCGATGGGTTCCAGCCCTGGGTGATGCCCTCCTTGCATGGAGTAGGGACTCAAGCACACCCAGAAACACAGTATGGCTGGGCCCAGGCTCTCTCTTGGTTTTGACCCTGTTGCAGGCCTGACAACCCTTGAAGACACAGTCTCCCTGGGTGGCAAGATATCCATTCAGAATAAAATAAAATTAAAAATTAAATTAAAACTCAACAAGCTGGTGCACATGCAGTCACCTGCATATTCTGTAATTCACAGAATAACAGGCGGTTTTCCAAAATCGAACTTCCAGGAACATGTCCCACATCATCCTTAACATAACCATAAACCTCACCCAAAGGAATGGCAGTCCCACTGGAACGCAAGCCCCTTCGGGTGGCTGAGTCAGTGTGCTCTGTCCCCAACTCCTAGGAGGAGGCCTGGCTTACAGCAGGTCCTCCATAAACATCATCTGGAATCTAACCTTGGGGTTCTCCAGCATTTGTCGGCCACCCCACCTCTTCCCATTGATCTCTGGGCCTCCGATTTTCCTTCTGCAAAATGGAGCTTACACTCATGAACATGCTTGTGTTTGCAAAAGGTGTTACCAGACGTTTAAGAAATTCTGGGTGCCAACTAACAAGATTCGAGTTTATGGCAGCAAGTGAACAGTGCCACATCTTAGCACCGGTGGCCGCGTTGGCTCCATTGGTGCCTTCAGGTGTGTGCGATGGTGACTTCTCAGACAGGGATTCCAGCGTTTCTATGAACCCCAGCCACCTGTGCACTGTGGGCTTCTCTGGAGCGCATGGAATATTCATTCCACAGGTATTTATGGAGGGCCTGCTGTAAACCAGGCCTCCTTCGAGGGGCTGGGGACAGAGCATACTGACTCAGGAGGGGCTTGCGTTCCAGTGGGACTGCTGTTCCTTTGGGTGAGGTCAGTGGTTATGCTGGGGATAGTGTGGACATGTTTCTTGAAGTTCGAAGCTGGTGCTGTGAGCAGCAGGCCCTCTGAGAAGAGGGCTGGAGCCAACCTGCACCATTGCACTCCCCATGACACTGGCCTGGGGTCCTGATCTTGAGAATCTACCGTTTATACAGTGGTGAACAGGCAGTCCCCTCTGGAGCCCTCTATCTGGGCAGGGCCTCTGCCCAGAGGAGCCAGCTAAGGACAGAGTAAGTTCCATGGGAGCATGGAGGCCGGCTGTCCTCTCTGTGAGGCTTGCTGGGCCCCACACGGCTGGGGTGCTGGAGGCCTTTGCTGGGGCTTTGTGAACATCAGTTCCCCGGGGCTGCCGTGGCTGGACGTGGACTCCTGGGCAGGATCAATGCATCATTTATTCTTCAGCGCCCTCCCCATCTGGAGTGGGGGGTCTTGGACTTCCTCCCATCTCAAGGCATGTAAGAGCTACGTGTGGCCAGCAAGGCACCCTGCAACTGTGATGTCCCAGCCACCCACTACAGGCCGAGCTGTGCCAGGGGGCAGTCCCAGGCTCAGGGGACATGGCTAAGGAAGGGTCCATGGGATGTCAGCACAAAAATGCCTTGAAGCAGCCCACATTGATACACCAGGAAAATCACTCAAAAGCCCCCGACTAACTACAGTTAGTAAAAGCTGCCAGTGTCACAAGCACACGGTGAGTGGGGTCCTAGAGAGCCCATGACACACAAGGCTGGCACTATGAGCAGCGCCTCCTGCGAGAACAGGGCTGGAGCCCGGCTTGCATCATCGCGTGTCCCATGTCACTGGGCCTGGGGCCTTGGTCTTTAGAATCTGCCTTTTACACAGTGACGAGCAGGCCGTCCCCTCTGGAGCCCCTTCGGCCAGCTCTGGCATTGTTTGTTCCCTGACTGCGGTGCTGTGTCCTGGGCACTCTGAGGATTCCCTTCTTCTTTAGGGGTATCAGAGCCCGGTGGGGTCAGCCGCCTGTGCAGACTCCTCTCCAGACAATTCAGCTCTGGTGCAGAGGCGGCCTGTGGCTTGTGGAACATCGGAAGACAGAAGAGCCTCCTGCAGACTGAGCCCCAGCATCAACACGGCTGGGCCCCTCCCATCAGGTTCCCACATGGCCTTCTCAACAGGAAACCCAGCTGCGTGCTGACCACAGAGAACCTCGCTCAAGCTAGGAAAGTTCTTGGACTGCTTAACAAAATCAAACTGTTTAGTACTAAAATCATCCTTTAGTTGCCTCAGGGGACGTATGATTGAAGGAAATATTGCAGGTGGGTTTTATTGATTTAGAAATGACTTAAACATCTCCACCTCTGGGACTGGCACCAGAACACAGGGACCACCAAGCATCCTGCCTTTGGAGTGTTCCTGGACCAGCCGGAGGGAGGGGACAGGTCCCACGCACGACCCCTCCCCAGGGATTGGTATTTGGGAGAGACACGTCTTCCCCCTTCCCATCTACCAGGGCATGGATGTGGATTTCCTTCCGGAGTCCTTTTTCACAGTCACCATTTCACAATTATGTCATCAGATTTTCTAGGCAAGACCTTGTAAATCACTACATATTTACTTATCAAATAGTAGGTATTTGAATACCAACTATCTAAATACTACCTATACCTCATATTTAAACTTGCTTATTAAACACTGGGTATTTAAACTTGCTTATCAAATCTTAGGCAGTTGAATACCTATTTATTTCAATACTATCTATACCTCATATTTAAACTTAGCTATTAAATACTAGGTGTTTAATTTAAACTTACAAAATACTAGGTATTTGACCATCTCACGCCAATTAGAATGGCAATCATTAAAAAGTCTGGAAACAACAGATACTGGCGAGGATGCAGAGAAATAGGAACGCTTTTACACTGTTGGTGTGAGTGTAAATTAGTTTAACCATTGTGGAAGACATTGTGGAGATTCCTCAAGGATCTAGAACCAGAAATAACATTTGAGCCAGCAATCCCATTACTGGATATATACCCAAAGGATTACAAATCATTCTACCATAAAGACACATGCACACTTACATTTATTGCAGCACTATTTCCAATAGCAAAGATTTGGAACCAACCCTAATGCCCATCAGTGATAGACTGGATAAAGAAAATGTAGCACATATACACCATGGAATACTATGCAACCATAAAAATGGATGAGTTCACGTGTTTTGCAGGGACATGGATGAAGCTGGAAACCATCATTCTCAGCAAACTAACACAAGAACAGAAAACCAAACACTGCATGTTCTCACTTATAAGTGAGAGTTGAACTATGAGAACACTTGGACACAGGGAGGGGAATATTGCACACTGCGGCCTATCGGAGGGTGGGGGCAGAGAGGAGGGAGAGCATTAGGAGAACTAATGCATGCGGGGCTTAAAACCTAGATGATGGGTTGATAGGTGTGGCAAACCACCATGGAACATGCATGCTTATGTAACAAACCTGCACGTTCTGCACATGTAAAATTAAAGTAAGATTTTAAAAATTTTACTTGTAAATTATCAAGTAATTTATTATTACAAGTAAAAGTAGCACATGTAAAATTAAAGTAAAATTTTTTAAAAAAATTAAAAAATAAATTAAAAATAAAATAAAATAAATTTT
>NW_012117666.1:1513769-1533975 GCF_000951035.1 Colobus angolensis palliatus
CTAGTGCCTAGTAGGTATTTACTTCCCTATTCCCTAGTAAATTACACATCACCTAGTAAGTTGCAGGCTCCAGGCAATATGGGAGAAGCTGTAAATAAAATAAATTTTAAAAAATTAATTAAAAAAATTTTTAAAAAAGAAATCCTAGGTATTTGAATGCCTAGTGCCTAGTAGGTATTTACTTCCCTATTCCCTAGTAAATTACACATCACCTAGTAAGTTGCAGGCTCCAGGCAATATGGGAGAAGCTGTAAACATGTGGGTGCTTGGCGGTGCAGTTGGCCCCCTCCTCCGCTGACTAATCCACTTTCCCATGCCCACCTTGTTGTCCATAACTAAAACCCAAGCCCTAACAAAATTCCAGTGATTACAGGAACCTGTCAGTCACCTGTGGGTTTTTTACTCCTATCTGCACGAGTCTGCTATGCTGAGCACTGAGGAGGCAGAGGTCACGTTGCAGAAAGTAGGGGCTGCCATGGACAGATTTGGGACAGAAGAGAGACATGACCAGGAGCTCCAAAGGAGGGCCTAGTGTGTCCCAGAGGAGAAAGGCTATGTGACCTGGCTGCAGGGGCCACGAAAGCAGGGAGATGAAAGATTGACCATGAGCTGGAGCAAGGCCTTGGGGACTGAGGGAACATCTCGTCTTTTGCTGAAGGCGCTGTTGGAAAGGCCTGGGTGAGAGAACTGCCACCTGAGTTCCAGGAAAGAGGGCTGGAGGTGGATTTGGCTGAGTTTGGCTGGGACAGGGCAAGCAGGGGAGGCTCTGGAGCCAGAGAGACAGGGGTTGTGCTATGACCAACTGCACATCCTGGACCAATGGCTTCGCCTCTGAGCCCACCCAAAAAGGAGAACTGCAGAGGGACAGAGAAAGTTTGAACCCGTGGCCCCATTCCCTATTATGAAAGCCTCTGGAGGCAGATAGTTTAGAAAGGGCTCTCTTGGGCAGGGGACTGTGCATAGAGAGATGAGTCTATGGTGACTTGCGTTTTACGTGCACTTCAGCGTTTATGAAGATCAGTTGCCACCATCTCGTTTTATTCTCACCAGCGCCCTGTGAAGAGAACCAGGCGGATTCTCTAATCCCTGTGCTGCTCACGAGTTGTGTGACGTTCAGAGTGATTTGTGACTTTTCGCACAGGACGTGTCAGGAGGGAGATGCTCACGGGGTATTTGTCCTGGAACGCTCCCACCTCTTCCCTGCCCAGCTCAGCACCGTCCCAAGGGTGGGGACAGGAGTGGGACGAGAAGACAGAGGAGGCCACTTTTGATGCGGGCTTTAGCTGGGGTCTGCTGAGTGCATCTGTGGGGGCGGGTTTGGATTTTAGCCTCTGGGACTTGCCTGAAGCGAGACGTGTGCACAATGCATGTGATTGTTAATGATGCCTCCTCAGCGGCATCTGCGACTCCCTAGCAGCCTGTGGGTGCAGGCTTCGTGCTGATGAGGGTGACATGGCAGCTTCTGTCTCTGAAGGGTCGGCCGGCCTGCCTCTTACCAGCCACAGGACCAGCCTGGAGAAGGCTGGAGGTGGATCCCACTGCCTGAGGGCCTGGGTGCAGTCTCACTGCCCGAAAAGCAGCACCAACACCTGCGAGCTCCTTAACAATGCGAGGTGTCAGCCTCATCCCAGACCTCCTCTCTAACAAAATCCCTGGCATAGACCCAGCCCTGTGCCTGCACAGAGCCCAATCCTAATGCCCCCACCTGGAAGGGGCTTCTGTTGTCCTGGGACCAGCTTCAGAATGGCAGATGCTGAAGCCAAGATCCACGGATCCACCGAGGGTCAGGGGCCTGGCCTGAGTCGCTTGGCTGGTGGCAACTCGGCTGGTGGCAGCTCTGGGGTTCAGCCCTGGTGAAGCTCCCTCCCAGGATTCCAGGACCCGTCACAGGGCCTGGCTTGGAAGATGTGCTGCCTCTGGGCTTGCCAGTGTGTGGAGCATTTCACTGGGGATTTCTAGGATTGCGTGGCTCTTGCTTAGGTATGAGTAAGACGTCTCATAAGATAAACTCTCACGGAAGAAAGTACACGTCTCCTCCTCCCCTTGGGGCCAGGCTTGGGTAGAGGAGATACAGCCACTCCTGGGATCTTCCCATGTGCAGGGCAGTTCTCCAGTGCCTGAGGCACAGACACCACCCCGGAGCCCCAGCCTCAGCCTGGAGCCCTGCATAGGGCCTGCAAAGCACACGAGGTGATACCTGGTACAGAGACTCACCAGGTCCCATATATGCATTAACTCTATCAACCCTCACAAAAGCCCACAAGGAAACTGGGGCTCAGAGTGGTGAGAAATGTGCCCAGGGTGGCACAGTAGGCATATCCAACCCAGTCCTGCTGGTTCTAGGGCCCACTGAGTCTGCTCCCCACCCCCAGGCTCTGCTCAGGATGAATGGGTGGGAGCTCTGTCCCTCCCAGCCCCTCTGGCCCAGGGAAAGCTTTCCCTGGCACCAGCAGTGTGGCTCTCGGCCCCTCTTCAGTTCTGTCTTCTTCCAGGCTGCACACCTGTCATCTCTTCCCTTCCGCCCTCTACACTCGGAGTGGAGCCTGTTTCCAGCCTGCAAGTCAATCACATGCTGCTGGATGCTCACAGTCCCAGGTGGGAGAGGCCATGGCTACTTGGACACCAGGTTGGTGATCTTTCCTGGCTGCTGGGTGCTGGTCGTCCTGGGTGGATAAGTCCGTGGCTATTTAGAGGCTTGGTCGGTGATCTTTCACAACCTTTCTAAGAACAAGCTCAGACGTGAGAGTGGGGCACACCTCTGCTGATCCAACCAAGTTGAGAAAAGGCGAAGAGAAGCGAACAGACATCAGTCCACCCTTGCTGTTGCCCAAATCGTAATTTTCATGCATCAGGATGACTGTAGGGTCCTCAAGTCACTTGGAAATATGAAAAGGGAGGGGACAGATGCAAAGAGAATGCAGGCATATGAGTGGTGAGATTGTGTCCTCCCCAAGCAAGCGTGCCTCTGGATTCAAGCCCCAGCACTGCCATCCCTGCAGTTGTTGAAGGACACCCACTGCCTTCTTCCCATCCCTGCAGTTAATGAAAACTAATGCCACTGGAGCCCAATACTATCTTCTTTTGGACTCAGTTGCTCTGGAAAATCAGCTCACCCCCTTCCCTGCCTTCTCCTTTTTGACTTTAAACAAATGAACAAAATCACACCCTGCTGCTTTCTGATGGACCAAATTCTCTGGCACTAATGGAGTGATTTCTATTCAGTTCCCGTCAATCCTATTCCTGTCAGGTTCGCTGGCTGCTGATGGAAACATGCAGTGGATGTGACTGTCAACACACAACACCAAGAAGCTGAGAATCAGGGGTCGGCTCTTTCTAGGATGTGACCTGGAGAAATAGAAAGGAGTGGCACTCCCTATTCCCACTCAGCCTGGTGATTCAAGGGTCTCGGCAAAAGCTGTTCAGCCCCGGGGCTGAGTGTGTGAGGCTGTGACATCCCCTCCTTGGGTTATTTGCAGTCAGAATATCTTCCCATCTGGGGCTGCTTTGTCCTGGCAGGCCCAGTAATGCACCCATGCCTGAATGAGAGCAGGGGCCACTGCATGGCAGCCTGACCTGGTCTCACCTTGAGGCAGGTGTAGTCTAAGCTCCCAGGACCCTGACGGACACACACTATTCTCCCTAGTGAGTTTTAGAATCCCCAGAGCTGTCTCACTCCCCTTCTGAAAACAAGGGCTCCCAGGTAACCAAACAATCACCCCCGAAACAGGCATGCGTTTCCATCTGTATCTTAATTCCACACAAATAGTAGAGTTTCTGTAGGACAAAGACGCTATAGAGATTGGCCACAAAGGGACAGCCTCTGCTGCCAGTTCCTGGTCCCCACCTCACCACTCCCCTTTCACAGCAAAAACAAAGTGCCAGACAGTGCCCTGCACCCCGCCCCCCAGCCTTTCTGCTGTAACTAGGCTTCATCCTGGATAAGTCTAGGCCTCTATGAAAGAACTCTCCTGAGGACTCAAGGACGAATGGTTTTCTTTCCCTTAGGTGGACATGAGTCGAGGCCTTGACAGGAGTCAAGGCGTGGCACCTAAGGCCAGGCCAGGCAGGTGCTTTGAGTCTGTGGGGGCACCGCCCCAGCACGTTCTTGGTGAACACTGTATCCCGAGGTTGGCTCATCTCTCTGCTTTATGTGTTTTCACACTTGTCAACCTGGTAGGTTTCCAATTGTTTTTAGCAATCTTCTGTTTGAAAGAAAAGGAGCTGCACCCAACAGTGTCGTACAAACCCATGTATCGGCTGGCAAAACGCAATTCCTTCTGAAACCTGAGAATGATTTTCTAGATGGCTCATGGCAGAACCTTAACAGACAGAAGCACGTAGGCCCAGATAGCAAGAGGGAGATTCATGGAGGGAAATAGCTTTCGTGAACGTGGGCACAGGAGAATGAAGGTTGGTGGAAGCTGCCCTTCTGGTGGCCTTGGCAGAGAAACCCATACTAAAACTCAGGGGAAGGAAACACCTCCCATGAAAACCTTTAAAAAGAACACTTTGTTTTCGATGGCATCTGTGTTCTGACAAATGGCTGAGCACTGAGCAGGCCAGATCAGTTCGTTTTGCAAATTTTATTTTAAGTAATTGAGTCATCTAAGGATGATTTACCAAGTGCCTCTTGCATGGGAGTTTCTATACAAAGCCCTGGGCAACCCAGGGTGGAAGTTGCCAGCCCTGCCTTCAAGAAGCGCAGCTGGACTGCAGGCATGCATGGCCTGGGAGGAGTCTAGCATTCTTCTGTTGTCAATTCTTACGTCAATTTGTAGGAATGTTGAATACAGGTGTAGCTTGGAGCAGGGCTCAGTCACCCTGAATGGTTTCCAGTTCTCCCCTACACCAAAATGGCTCAAGCCGGTGCCCAGAAATAAGAACCCAGAGACATCTCTTCTGCCCAGCACTTTCCTGCCGCTTCCCTTAAGCGGACGATTCAGGCATTTGCCCGTGATCTTAAAGTGACTCACACCCTGTTCCTTATATATACTGGCAGTTGCCACACGCTCTCTCTCTGCCTGGGAGGATGGAGGGCTGCCCTCCCCAACTCACTGCTCCCTCCTTGCCCAGGATTTGTAAGTAAAAAGTCTTCAAACTTGTTTCCAACTGTGGTGTGCACTGAATTCGTGCCTTCCGTCGGAGGATCTAGGTGTTACCCCAGGCTTTGAGATGCCAGGGAGAATGCAAAGCCAGGCTTCCAGCACCCGAGCAACAGTCAGGCAGGCATAAACCGGACACGGCTCAGACAAAAGCCAGCTGGGCATCTACCAGAAGGACCAAGTTCCCCATGAGGGATGCCTGGTCATGGGTCTGACAGCAGGGCATTAGGCCATCCACCAGGTAATAGAAGTTTCCTATGAAAGGCATGCTGTGAACACCACGTTTAGCTCCCCTTCATTTTCCATTAGGACAGGATTGCCAACTGCCCTGATAGTGAAACTCCCAGCTTGGCTGGTGGCTTGCAAAACATTTTCAACCAGGAAAAGGCAAAACATAAAGAGTCAGCAGTACTTCTGGCGTCAGAGTCAGACCTGCCTCCAGCAGAA
Organism: Colobus angolensis palliatus; assembly: GCF_000951035.1. Classification (NCBI taxonomy): domain Eukaryota; kingdom Metazoa; phylum Chordata; class Mammalia; order Primates; family Cercopithecidae; genus Colobus; species Colobus angolensis. The sequence continues at coordinate 1,519,319 of NW_012117666.1, forward strand.
GGCTTTGGCCATGACCTCCAATCACACCTCCTTGCCGGATTCTCTATGCCTATAGTGCTAGTGAGGAAGAGGATTGGAAGTGCCACGTGAGGTGGGCACGGCTCACAGCCTGGAGGGTCTCATGTGACGTGTTCGGCCTTGACCCTATTAACAAGGTTATAGGAATCTATTTTCTGGATAGAGGTTGGGCGGGTGGACTTCTAAAGGTACAATGAAGGTTCTTGTCTGGGAACAAATCCCAGTCTTGCTTGGTCTCAGATGCAGCCTTGGGAGCTGGGACATTCCAGGGAACTTTAGAGTTGACTGCAGACAGGGACCGTTCGGGGCTCCCCCCGCAGGGACAACTCCCCATGTTCCTAATACTCATTCAGGGTTGAGTCAATACTGCCCCTGGAGGGGTTTGCTTTCATGTTTTTCAAAGTTCTATCATCTTCTGTAGACAGAAAAATGGCAGAATTCATTGTCCAAGTCCAGCTGTATTTTGGGAGTGTCTCCCTAACAGGTGTTTGCAAAGATTTTCAGGTTTAGAGGAGTCACACAGGAGAACAAAAGGCAGCTTTGGTTTTGAAGTTAACAAATGCACAGGAACATAATTTGGAATCTCTGTATTTATACATATATAATCATAGTAACATGATACAAAAATACAATATTTAATATTTATGTTGATGCAAAGGGTGGAGAAGCCTTTGAGCCTGCTGGTATACCTTTTAACCTTAATGTGGTAACCCTTGGGAGCATTGCAAGGGGACTTTGGAACTCTGGACTCCTGCTTCTGGGCTGCAGCCTCCAGACATCCTCTCTAGTCTACGACATGGCTATTGGGGTCATACGGGGTGACTCCAGCCATTCCAACATGTTTAGGCTATCTTAATGATGAGGTGAGGCTCCACGATTGGGAACGTGACCCCTCCGGTTATTACATTTCTTCAGGAACCTTTGCCCTGGTCCCCGAGGCTGACCAGACCACTGAAAAGGAGAAAACAGGAATGTTAATTATGTAGCTCCTATGCTACCCAGAGAATTTACTGTGCGAGTACCCAACAACTGCCTGGGAAAATTGAGGGCGCATGCCCTTGGAAAACAAGGTTCTTCTGCACATTGCCCATACCGGTGCTTACAACAGACCTCACGGCTGGAAGAATCTCAAGCATGACCTGATAATAACATGCTCTTAGAAATGGGGGCTGAAATGACTGATGCTATGCCAAGCAGTGGGTTAAGTGGATTCCAGGAATTGTTTCTGATTCTCAGCAGCAGCACCCTGCCTGGCACGTGGTCAATTCCATCCTCATCACTAAAACCCAACCTCTTCAAGGTCGCCAAGGACTTCCACGTGGCTGAATCTAAGGGACGTGTCTGTGCTCATCATGCTCAACCTTTCTGCAGTATTTAGCACAGCAGGTCCTCCTTCTCTCATGTCACCCCTCCCTGGGTCACTTTCTACCTCCCTGGCAGCTCCTCCCCAGACTACTTTGCTGTCTCCTCTTCCTTGGCTCAATCTTTAGAGATCGGAGCACCCTGTCTCCCTCCTGACCCCTTCTCATCTCTATCTCCACTGATTCTAACTTCATCATCCAATCCCATGGCTTTAAATCACCCTGTGGGCTGATGATTCACAAATGTCGGTCTCCTCCCCATGGCTCTGGTCTCACACATCCAGCTGCTTGCTTGACTTCTCCACTTGAAAATGCACCACGCATCTCAAGCTCAACATGTCCCAGGGGCAGCCTGGTCTCCTGCCTGCCCTGGCATTGTCCCTCACTGGTCTTCCGCCTTTCAATGAATCTGACCGCCCCCAAACACGAAAGTCGTTCCGGATACTGTACTTTCTCCTCCTCCCGCACTCAAATCCTCACTCGGCTCTGCATCTGGCTGGCTGGGTCATTGCAAGGCTCGAGATCCCTGTACCTGCTGTATCTGCTGCACTGCCCCCATCGTGGGCCCATCAGTGTCGTGGATTCCTGCAGTAGCTCCCACCCATCTTCCCACAGCTTTTCATGCCTCAGAGCCTGCTCTCCACAAGCAGCCAGAGTGGCTTCTGTTTGGCTTCTTTGTTTTTAATGTAAACCAAATCCATCGGTTAAAATCTTTCCGTAATTTTCTGAGTCCTTAGAGCAAAACCTAAGCCCCTTAGTACAGTCCACAAGACCTCATGTGGACGGGTCTCTGCTGGGGCATTTTCGTTGTCACGTCATCTGGCTGGCAGATTCTTCCCCACCCTTAGCATACAATGTCTCACCAACCAGCCCCCAGGCACCCCTTCCGCCCACCTCTCTAAAGCCATGTTTTGCACCTGTGCCTGCTCATTCGTTTCCTTAGGATGCAATAACAAAGCACCTTAGGCCAAAAGGTTTCAACCACAGGACTTATTTTCTCACTGCCCTGGAGGCTGGAACCTGAGACCAAGGTTGGCAGGGCTGGTTTCTCCCGAGACTCCTCTCCTTGGCTTTTAGATGCCGTCACCTTTCCATGTCCTCACATGGCCATCCCTCTGTGTCTGTGTCCTCGCGTCCTCTTTTTATAACGACGCCAGTCAGATTGGATCAGGACCTACTCTAACGACCTCATTTTAACTTAATGGCTTCTTTACAGACCCTGTCTGCACATATGCCACTTTCTGAGCTCCTGGGGGCAAGGACACCAACAGGTACATTTGGAGGGGCACAGCCCAGACCGCATTGTCCTCACCCTCCACATCTCATCTCTCTGCTTCTTTCTCTCGAGTAGTCACTACGTTTTGGAATGACCTCCCTCTCTTTTTATTTTTTCACCCTTTTTGTTGGTTTTCTCCTGGGATGGATGGATAGTTTTTGTTTGTTTGTTTGTTTGTTTGAGACGGAGTTTCTCTCTTGTTGCCCAGGCTGGAGCGCAATGGCACGATCTCAGCTCACTGCAACCTCCGCCTTGGAGGTTCAAGTGATTCTCCTTCCTCAGCCTCCCAAGTAGCTGGGATTACAGGCATGTGCCACCACGCCCAGCTTAAAATTTTGTATTTTTAATAGAGACGGGGTTTCACCATGTTGGTCAGGCTGGCTGCTCTCGAACTCCTGACCTCAGGTGATCCACCCACCTCAGCCTCCCAAAGTGCTGGGATTACAGGCATGAGCCACTATGTCCAGCTGGGATAGACATTTTATGAGGCTTTTCTGCTTGTTCACTGCCAAGTCCTCACCGTCCATACCATGGAGGCTGTGATGACATCTTCTACAAATACTTGGGAAAGTTCCAGAGGAGAGGGGGGTTCAGTGGAGAGGATGAACAGCAGGAGGAACTGCTCTGGTTATGATTAGTCCCATGGAAAAGATGCGGAGGGTTCGAGGGCCAGACATCACTGAGATGCCCAGACGTGGGCCATTCTGAACCCAAAGCTCATCACTTTCTCCCGCTCTGCCCCTGCCTGTAGGAGTGGGCATTGCTGCTTCTCAAGCTCTGAGCCAGAGCAGAAAAATCCCTGGCCACTCCCTGTGCAGAACAGACTTGAGTGAGACTCTTGCAAGGCCACCTGCCCAGGCTCCTAGTCCAGGACAGGGACAGCGGGCTGCTGCCCCAGGAAGCCAGGAGGGCGAGAAGACCCTGAGAGTGCCCAGAACCCAGAGAACTGGATTAGGACCTAGAGGCGCTGGGCCCCTGGAGCACCAGAGGGAGCAGACCCACAAGTGCAATTGTGCTGTCTGCATCCTCTCCCGGCCAGTTCAGGGCAGAAGTTTACTCCGTGAATGAGTCTCCTCTGTCTGCTGTCACAAAATACCACCTACTTGATGGCGTTAAACAGCAGAAATTTATTCTCCCACAGTTCTGGAGGTAAAAAGTCCAGAGTCCAGGCCTCGGCAGGGCCCTACTCCCTCTGAAGGTTCTGGGAAAGGGTCCTTCCCCACTTCATCCAAGTTCTAGGGACTCCTGACGTGCCTCACGGAGGGCCGCATCGCTCCCATCTCTGCCTCTGTCTTCACATTGCCTTGTCCTCTGTATGTGTTTGTCCTCAAAAGATACACACGATTGGGCCGGGCACGGTGGCTCAAGCCTGTAATCCCAGCACTTTGGGAGGCCGAGACGGGCGGATCACGAGGTCAGGAGATCGAGACCGTCCTGGCTAACACGGTGAAACCTCGTCTCTACTAAAAATACAAAAAAGAAACTAGCCGGGCGAGGTGGCAGGCGCCTGTAGTCCCAGCTACTCGGGAGGCTGAGGCAGGAGAATGGTGTAAACCCGGGAGGCGGAGCTTGCAGTGAGCTGAGATCCAGCCACTGCACTCCAGCCCGGGCGGCAGAGTGAGACTCCGCCTCAAAAAAAAAAAAAAAAAAAAATACACACGATTGCATTTGGGGCCTGCCCAGATAATCTAGGATAAGCTCTTCTTTTCAAGATCCTTAGCCTAATCACATTTTTTGCCATAAAAGGGAACATTCTCTCTTCTGTCACATAAGGTGGCATTCCCGTGTTCTGGGGATTAGGGTGCAGCCTCTCTCTCTGGGGCCACCTGTCAGCCCACCACACTGTTTTATGAGTTTCTTAAATAAACAGGTGCCATCTCCTGTGTAGATCAAGGGAAGAGCCTCTGCCTGTCTCACAGGCTGGGCAGAACCGCCCATAATAGCAGCATGACATTTGAGGTGGCTTTTCGGCTTGTTGCAGGAATATTCTCAATATGAAAAGATAAGACCTTGGCGTGGGTGGGGAAAATAATGCTTCTGTCTTTCAGAGCAGGAGTGGCACAGAGCGGCCCTCTGTGCTTGAGGAGGGGAGGTAGTGGTTGTACTACAGAGGCTCTGCTACTGGGTGGTGAGACTTCCCCAGATGAGGGTGAGATCAGGATCCACACACACACACACACACACACACACAAAGCAGAGCATGGAGGAGAGGACCTTGGGGGCTGAGCCGTTGAATAGAAACCAGGAGAGGTGAAACCCCAGAGAGAAACCACACGGGGTCCTCTTCTCCCTATCTCCAGAGTGGGGTGAACCGACCTGCCTGTTGCACCTCACCAGCACACATGCACATGCTCTCCAGTTCCTTACTGAGCTCATAATTAACCTGTGGGTGCCTGGGGGAAGACATGGGTGACAGCTGCCCCGCCTCGGGCCTCCCCGAGCCAGCCCTCTCGCTGCTCCCTCTGCTGTCCCTGGGCACATGTTGTCAGAATGAGGCTCAGGTAGCCAAATCTCAGGGCCCAGAGTACCACTTTCCCTCCTCCCATCCTCCCTTCTGGTCCAGCTGGCATGTGCATGGGCTGCCCATAGGAAAAAAAAAAGCCCAGATCAGAGACATTTTAAAAGGAGTCAGTTTACCCCACCCAGGGGTAAGAAGGACCAGACTTCAACAGTCCAAAACTGCTTCCTTCTGGAATGTTTGCTCCCCTGAAGGACAGACAAAGTGAAGCTTGCTCCATTTTCCTTGTTAGGGAAACAAAATGCAAATGAGTTTTCTGAGGATTACTTCTGCGTATTAAGAGGCTTATGTAACATTTTAGCACACACAGGGAAGAGCAAGGGATGCACAGAGGGTGAGCGGAGAACCAACCAGGCGAGTCTTAACTCCATCTTCAGTTCTGCCCCTGACCCTCCTTGTGACCTTAGGCCAGGCTGTAACCACTTTGGGCCTGTTTTCCTTTTAAACCTGTAGTGATGAAGCATGGTTTGGTGGAAATGAAAAAAGCATGAGTTTTAGAACCAGACAGAATCACATTGAAACACTACTCAGTTGTGTGATCTTGGGAAAGCTTTTTTAACTACTCTAAACCTAGTTCCTGAGCTGAAATAGACAGATACTATATTCCTCATTGGGTTGTTATGAAAATTTGTGAAAGACACCTGAAAATGCATAGTCCAAACCCTGGCACATAAGCACTCAAAAACGGTGCTCTCTCTCCTCCTTTCCTGACTGCAACCAAGAACTAAACAACAGAAGTGAGTAAAGTAGGTCAAGTTCAGTTCCACCTTTTGAAAAGTGATCTCATGGTCATAGCAGTAAGGAGCTAAATATTTCCTTCTTCATCAGTAGGAACTCAATGTTTATAAACTTTGGTAATTTAGATTGAAGGGATACGTAGTACATTAAAATGTTACTCAGAAATAATTTATGTTCCCCAATCCATTAAGATGTCTAATTTTAAATGCCTAATTTTGAAATGTCTAATTTTAAATGTTGCCCTCTAAATGCAGCCTTTGATGATCAAACTGACCAGGCAGAATCAAGCCATCTGTGAATTCCTGTGGTGACTTTTCTGTAGTAAGCTGCATTGTAGTTAAGTAGCTTGCATCTCTCTTTTTCCAGCAGCACATTGAGCTCTTCAATAGGGGGCTAAGTATTTGATTATTTGGGCTGTGAGGGAGCCTGGGGAGGGGTCTGGAATGTGTTCACTGAGTGGTTGAGGTACAGATTTTTCTGCACTGGCATACACATTTCCTACTCCTGCCCAGCCAGATGTGTTCCCTTGCTTGTTGCAGAGGCTATGTTCATTAGGAATCCACTGGTCACAAATCACCATGACCCACTTTAAACTGGCTGAAGCAAGGCAGGGCATTTGGAAGCCCAGCTAACCCCACTGTCTGGTCCAGGGGTGGGAAAGCCTCAACACCCAAAGCCCAGTTATACTTCTTGATGAGTTCCCTAAATACAGTAACAACATAACTCAATTGGTTGACTTGAAACAACAGGTGTTGTCTCACAGTTCTGGAAGCCTGAGATCTGAAGTCAAATTGTGGGCAGGCCCATCCCTCTTCCAAAAGCCCTGGGGATGGCTCCATCTGAGTCTCTCTCATAGCTTCTTGTGGCTCCTGGCAATCCTTCTTATTCCTTGGCTTGTGGTTGTATTGCTCCCATCTCTGCCTCATTCTTCACATGGCCATCTTGACAATGAGTCTCTGTGAGGTTCCTTTTCTTCTCATAAGGACTCCAGTCATATTGCCTGTATAGCCACCCTATTCCAGTATGACCTCATTTTTTTTTTTTTTTTTTTGCAGACAGAGTCTTGCTGTGTTACCCAGGCTGTAGTGCAGTGGCAAGGTCTTGGCTCACTGCAGCTTCGACCCCCTATGCTCAAGCAATCCTCCCACCTCAGCCTCCCATGTAACTGGGACTACAGGTGTGTGCCACCTTAGCTATTTTTTATTTATTTATTTATTTATTTATTTATTTATTTATTTATTTATTTATTTATTTTGAGACGGAGTCTCGCTCTGTCACCCGGGCTGGAGTGCAGTGGCCAGATCTCAGCTCACTGCAAGCTCCGCCTCCCGGGTTCACGCCATTCTCCTGCCTCAGCCTCCCGAGTAGCTGGGACTACAGGCGCCCGCCACCACGCCCGGCTAGTTTTTTTGTATTTTTTAGTAGAGACAGGGTTTCACCGTGTCAGCCAGGATGGTCTCGATCTCCTGACCTCGTGATCCGCCTGTCTCGGCCTCCCAAAGTGCTGGGATTACAGGCTTGAGCCACCGTGCCCGGCCTATTTTTTAAAATTATTATTGTTTGTAGAGATGAGGTCTCACTATGTTGCCCAAGCTGGTCTTAATCTCCTGAGCTCAAGCAATTCTTTTGCCTTGGCCTCCCAAAGTGCTGTGATTACAGGTGTGAGCCACTGCCCCTGGCTGACCTTGCCTTAATTAATGACCTCTGCAAAGACCTCACATTCTAGGTTCCAGGTAGGCATGGATTTTGGGCCCCACAGTTTGACCTATGCCCCACTCCACCTGATTGCGCTTGATTGCCTCTTCCTGCTTTCAGGTCTCATTCTGAGGCTGACTCTCCTTTCACCAGTGCCAATGACTATCAACCCCTTGGACCACGGCTGTTCTCTTCCCCTGCCCATCCTATGGGAGAGACTGAGCTCTGGTCTGTCTCACCCCTCCCAGAAGGTGGTGGGAGGTCCCTCGAGTGGGGCCAACGTAAGCCACGTGCCCACCTGTGCATGGATCCCTGGGGCCAGGGCCACGGGAATTGCTGATCAGCTGAAACCAGGAAGGCCCCCAGGCTCCTCGAGAAAGAATGAAGTGGGGGTCCCCAAAGGAGACGTGGGTGCCCTTTTCCTAAAGGAGGAGGGAGGATGGTGCCCGCTACAGAGAGGGAGAAAGTCACCATTAGAAATACCATGATAGAAGAATATGCGTCATCCAGCTGCCAGGGCTGAGGCAGCCCCACACTCGGCCTCCCTGCTGCAGCTGACAATACCCCAAGTTCAACAGTGCTTAAACATGCTGAATAATTTAAATGGCAATTCCGGGGAGCGCTGCCAGCAGAGACAATCAAATGACACTCCACATCCCACCCGCAGCCCCCTCCCAGCCTTGACCGCAGTGTCTAATCAGGGACAGGGTTTTGTCTTTCTACAGGCCCAAGGTGGGTCTCCTGTTATCTCCTCGGCTTTGTTCCCGATCACGATCTCTGTAGCACTTTCCTGCGTTTTCCCAACAAATAAAACTGGAGGCAATGACCTGTCATTTCCCCGGCATTCCATTAGAAGGGAAAGTGGTGGTGGTGGGAGATGGGCAGTCTCCCTGCCCCTCCTCCACACAAATGTGTCCTGGCTCCCTGAAGCCAGCCACAGTGGCCCTCCAGCAGGGACACAGAGACGGTCCCCAGGGTCACCCAGGCACAGACCCGATGGGGTCCATGACAAGACAGACATGGAGTCCAGGCGGCCTGCGGCCTGAGTTCAGGTAGGAGGCTACCCGTCCCCATGCCTCTCCTGCCTCCTCTCCCTCCCCTCCTTGCCACCCCGCCTCCCCTCCCCTCCTCTGTTAATCTCTCTGTAGGATCGGTACACCATGACAGCCGCCTTGACAACCAAGGTCAGAATCTTCTCTCAGCAGAGCCTGGCATTCCTGGGCGTTCCTGGGCTGCCAGGGTGGGTATGCTTTGCAGAAACAGTCAGGAGCACACGCCCGTCCGGAAGTCCACACCAGGAAGGCTTCCCCTGGGGATGCAAGGGTTACTGGACTGATGTCTCTTTCTTTTCTGAGGGTTCAAAGCATTTGTAAGATGATCCCATTCCCTAGACACACCATCGCCATCAGAGAAGCCTGCAGAGTCCAGGGATGAGGTTGGGGTCTCTCTTAGGAGGGTCTCTCCCTCTGCCTCCTGCCCCACCTGCCCCACAAAGGACTGTGGGGCTCCGTGGCATCCACACAGGCCCCGGTTATCCACAGGACTCTAGAACATGGACTAGTCCACGTGTCAGTGGCTTTCATTCCGACTTCTTTACACCTTCATCCTCCTGAAGGATTCTCCTATAAATTGATAGGTAGATGATGTTAAACCCAGGCACCCAAGGGAAGGGAAAAAGATGCTAAACGGAAGCACATAAATAGTCAGGTGCCCAAGTGGAGGCAATAAATTCACAGTTTCGCTGTAAATCGGGTCTGTGCTTTGCACTTTACATGTAATTGTTAAATTGCTCTAAAAATAAGTAACCGATAAAATGAATAACGATCCAATTTGCCTCATCCGTGACTCAGTTTGAACCGAGTGCTGACACAGACACCATCACTTTTACACTCACCATTTGGCAGCAGCAGAGAAAAGGCTTTTATTCCACTAAGTTTGGGATCCACTTAAACAGTAGGATAGTTAGATTCTGAAGTCAGCCTGGGACTCTCAGAATTCACGTCCAGCCCTTGGCACTGGGCCCATCTGATCTTCTTCTGGGGCAGAGTCTGTAGCCTCAGAAGACCTCTCTGCTCAGGGACTGTGTCCTCAGGCTGAGCCCTACTTGGTCTCATCCCCTGTTATCATGAGCCTTGGTTTGAATTCGTCTTTCCTTGTTCACATACCATGTGCTTCCTTTACACTGGTTGGGCCCTGACAGAGACACCAAATTACTTGGACCCAGGAGAAAAGCCCCAGACATTTTATTGGCAGGTTTTGCAACGCCACATCCTTCCTAGTTTTCGATAGGAGCTAGTTTCTGATAGCCCCTAGTTTTCAATAGGGGCTCCATTTCTAGACCATCTGCCTCAGTTCCCTTCTGCAACAGTTCCACCATGGGACTCTCGTGGGGGTTTCTGGGTGCGGCAGAGGCACGGTGGGGCCTGGAAACATTTGTGCCTGGGCTGCATCTGAGCCTGACACTGTCCCTACCATGCTCCCTGTCTGCAGAATGAGAGTAACCACCAAACCCCACAAAGCCATCCTGGGGATGAGGTCAGGCCATGTGCACATGGGGGGCAGGTGCCCGCAATCACTTAACAAGGCTTAAACAAGCCCTTGCCATTCTGACTCGGACTCTGCAGGACCAATTTTTACTTCCAGTGTGAGCTCAGCCCTGGCCTGTGGAATGCAGGGCCCCTGTAAGTGTGGGTTCAGAAGAGAGGGAACACGGTCCTCTGCCCCACTCCATCAGCTCACGGGCAAGCCCCATGAAGAGAGGATCCAGGCGCGACACAGGAGGTGCAAAGACAGCGACATGCATTCCCGCGTTTAAAACGCACACCCCACTGGGCATGCAGACAAGAGTGTCTGCCTGGCTCGGGTGTGGCAGAGGGGCAGGGTCTCCAGGAGTGACCAGGCTCTAGGCAGGAGGGAGGGCCCTAAGGGCGGCTCGGGAGGGCAGACATGGGGGAAAGGGACAATGCGAGTGAAGCCTCCTGAGTGAGAAACTGCGTGACTCATTATAGGAGTGTGTCAGGTCTGCGGCTGGGACTGAGGACTTCCTAGGCCACAGGGGAGAGGCAGTGTGACCACGGGGACTGAGCTCAGCCTCCACTGTCCAGGCACTGGGGAGCCATGGAGGAGTGAGACACAGAGCAGCAGCAGAGTCAGACTGGACCCCAAGGAAGAAAGCTTTGAAGAGAGGCAGGGAGACCAGTTGGCCACCCACAGACAGGGCCAATGCAAGAGCTGATGAGCCCTGAGTTCATCAAGGGGGTGGAAGTGGGGACGAGGAAGACACAAAGATAAGGGCAAATCTGCAGAGCTGGCCACCGAGAATTAGGGTGAGGAGGAGACAGGATGAGGCAGACAGGGATCTGTGCTGGAGAACAGGCCATCTGTGATTTGGAACGAAGTGTCCCTTAGATTCTATTAGGCAATTGTGCAAACTCCCACTCTTTTGCTGTTCATTCCTCTGATGCTCAGGTTCAGGCTCCTGTTCTCAACCTCACACAATTCAGTTACCTGGGACAGGAAGGAGTGACCTCAGGCCCCAGGAGGTCCCCGTTCTAGCAGAGCAAACAGACAAGCAGACGAGTGTCCAGAGACCCAGCCCAGCCCTGAGTTCAGACGGCACCCTCCTGTGGCTCCGCAGGACTCAGAGCAAAGGCCTGTTCCTAGCTGGGCAGTGAGGGTCCCTGCGGAGGTGGGTGCTGTTTGAAATGAGTCTGGGGGAAGAGACAAGGTGAGCTGGGAGAGGGAGATGCTGGAATGTTCCCTGCAGAGGGAGAAATGGGGAGGGCAGAAAGGGGACATTCCAGAGTGGTGGATGAGGGCTGAAGGGGACAGTTCACACTGCATGGATTGGAAGGGACTGAGAGCTCGGGGCCTGTGGGCAGGCGGCTGGGGGACCCTCACGTGCGCTGGCCTCGGGACTCAGGCTCCTGCGGCTGTGTAGACATGGGCTTGGGTCATTCCTCAGGGGATGGTGCAAACTGCACCCTATCACAGCTGGGCTTCCCCAATGCGGTGCCCAGGGACAGACTGCTGGCAGGGCCTGAGGAATGGACAGGGATCTCCTGGCCACCCAGATCCTGCCCCATAAATTGTACCAAGAGCAGACCAGGCAGCCCTGCCAGCTGTCACCCACCCCCCTCCACACCCCACACCTGGCTGTGCGGGAGCCACTCAGAGGCTGTTTTGATTGGCTCATTTCAGTGGAGCTCATTATTTTTACAGGGAACAATTTCTAACCATTTTCCTTGTCACTCAGGGCGGTTGCTACTAGCTGAGTTACTCGGGTCGTTATAAATACATTATCAGACACGTTCAACACGCGATCGCAGGTAAAAATAATCCCTGCAGCAGTGGCAGTGTGGAGCGCTGATGCAAGCCAGGCTGATTCCTGGCAAGACACATTGGGCGCCTCATCTCTCCCTATGCACAGGGGCAGGGGTAGGAGTGGCGCTGCCGGGTCCAGGGGAGGGTCTCAGAGGCCTCCTGTCCCCCTCAGGGTAACAGAGTGTAAACCCTGGGGGTGCACCCTGAGGGTGCAGGGGCTATAGAGAACACTGGCCCCACGGTCTGGGGGCCTCTTGGGAACTTCCTAATAGGCCAGGCCTGCTGCATAGGGGCCTCTGGAAGTGGGCACAGGTGGCCTTGAGGTCTAGTCAAAGAGGGGGCACAGGCAGGTTGGGCACACCCACCCCTCCAGTGGGGAGGCGGGGTGGAGCGACGGGGCAGCCAGCCTCAGAGTCGGGACCCAGCGCTTTCTCACAGGTACAAGTGGCCTAACTTATCCAAGCCTCAGCTCTATCACCTATCCAGTGGGTAGAGTGAGGTTTACCATGCAGGGTGTCTAACATTCCGTGTGTGACACAACGTTTCCCAGGCACTCGTAATCGTCCTGTCATTAGTAACTAATTACGGTGAAGGAGAGCTGCCGACTCACATAGCTGTCAGCTGCCAGGCTCCGAGGCTCGCCTCCTGTGCAGGTTTTGGGTTGTGTTGGGTGTTAAGACCGGTGCACACAATAGGGACGCTGGTGTGTCATTGAGGGGGTAGACCTGAGCTGAGGGCCCCAGATGGGTGGGACACATGTGGCATGTCTTTGGGGAATGCGTGGAGCCCTCCTGGAGTAGGAAGCGAGAAGAGTTTTCAGGGAGAAGACAGAATTCCAGGCAATGGGGTGCACACAGTCTGAAGAAGGAAGATTGCAGGGAGCTTGAGCAGACAGGTGGGATGCCTGGTAGACGAGTACAGCTAGGATACCTAGTAGGCATGTAGGAAATCTCTGATACAGCTAAGGCACCTGGTAGGCAGGTGGAATACCTGGTAGACTGGAAGGGGAGAGAAGGACGCCTTGTCAGATCCGACTATAAGGTCGCATCATCTCAGTTCCTCCGTGGAGGCAGAATCCCACACTAGTGGGACCCTGTTCTTTATCATTTCCACCCTCACTCTTGTTGACTGAGTGCTCACTGTATCCTCAACCCTGTGCCAACCACCTTATCCACTCCTGGTGTCTTTCGGTGGCCCTGGGCTGGGCTGTCATTCGAGAGTGTGAGCAGCTTGCCCAGAGGATGCTCACAGCTGCTCTGTGGTGAGTCAGGGCCGGGACCCACATCCTCCTGAGTCCCCACTGTGGGGTGTCACCTGCAGCTGTTTCCTCCACACCTTAGTATCTGGTGGGGTCGTGATCCCTTCCCTCGCCTCCAACTTGCTGCTCCCCCACAGTTGGCGCTTGCCCTGCCTGGGGCCCTGGTCATGGTTAGCACTCACAGTGGATGCGCCGACCACCCTTGAACTCGTGACAGGCCCCACTGAGGCTAGAGACCCCCCCTCATTGCAGACACACTGACCGCTGCCCTTGAACTCGTGACAGGCCCTGATGAGGCTAGAAGCCCCGCCACAAGGCCTGATTTCTTTTCTGGTACTCCCATCACAGCTCGGTGTGTGTTGAATTTCTCGCCCCAGCCTTGGTCTGTACCAGCTTGAGCCTCGGTGCTCCTGTCCTCACCTGGATCTCAACCTCTACATTGCAGGAACCGAGCCTGTAGGGTAGGAAGGTGGACACCAACGCATTCATGCAGGGGCTGGGCAGGGGCTGGGCTCCGCCGTCTGACCAAAGTGCTGCCTGGTCCTCCCTGGCCCAGGGTGGAGACTCAGGCACCTTCAGTGCTCTGATACCGAAACCTTCCTCTCCTGAAAGGACCCTCAGACTTTTCAGTCTCTAAAGGGAAGGACCAACGCTGAGCATCTTTCCTCATCCCGCCAAGTCTTGCCGCGTGTCCACAGCAGAAGCCACACCTGTGAGGTGGAATGAGTCACACAGAGTCTTGAGGAGCAAGAACAGCCAAGTCAGCCTGGGGTGGAGGGGCCAGGGGTGCTGAGGTCTGACTTGGGAAGGGCAGGGGCAGGGGCAGGGCTGGGTCTCAGGTCCGTGTCAGGCCAGGGAGGCTGAGTCCCTGGGAGGCCAGCCCCTGTGACCCCCTGCCTGTGATCTCCCCACTCTGGAGCAGCACACTTTCTGCTGTGCTATCCAAAGGTGGCCCTCCAGGCCTCTGGGGTCTCTGTTAAGGGGCCCCCAGCCTCCGCTACACCCACAGAACCCTGCAATAAATAGGGCAGAATCAGGGCCTGTCCAAGACAACCTGTGCTTTCTATCCCAGGGCCTGCAAAGACTGGAGACCCAAACTTCTCCGAGTGTAGCTCTCAACAGGCAAACATAGTCTACAGCCACAGAAATCAGAAGGGTGGTGACCTCTGGAGGCAGGACTAGCTGCAAAAGGGGCGCAAAACCACTTTTTAGAGTGATGGGAACTTTCCTTATCTTGAGTGGGTGCTGGTCACTGGATGTATACGTAGATCAGAACTCACTGGAGGGTACACTTACTGTGTTCTCAATTATACCTCGGTGTTTAAAAAAGGTCTTAGACCACATGTGTCAGAATGAAATAAACCATCCTGGAAAACCTAAACTTTGAAAACCTCTGTTCTAGACACACTGAGATAATCCATAGGATAGTTATTCAATCTGCCATCCAAAGGAGGACACTTTATTTTTTTT
>NW_012117666.1:1535106-1569001 GCF_000951035.1 Colobus angolensis palliatus
CCTCACACTGAAAAGTGAAAATATTTCACCCAAATACATTTCCAGATGTTGGCTTTTTGGCTCCATTCAGATACCTTTACAAGAGAAAATTCATTAAATAAGTTGTCTATTTTGGAGTTGTTTCTCTATAAGTTTCTCTTCAATGTTTCTCAAATTTTAGATTACAGCAAACTTGTACATCTTTTAATTTTGTCTCATTTTGGTACAGTTTGTAAATGAGTTTAATTAAAAATAGGGCTTCATTAAAAGATGCCTTCCACACGTTGAGATATTCTGAAGCAAAATTATATAATTTCAAAATTTAATCTTATATGCTGTCAGGACACTCATTGTTTAATTTATCTCATCCCTCCCTCACTTGTAAGGGGTATATTTAATGTCTTCCTGTTTGCAAGCTTTGTCTTCAACAATTGCAATTTTCTAGAAGCTTTAAAAACTGAAGTTTGAGGCCAGGCAAGATGGCTCATGCCTGTACTCCTAGCACTTTGGGAGGCAAAGCAGGAGGATCATCTGAGCCCAGGAGTTTGGGATCCGTCTGGGCAACAGAGTATGACTCTGTCTCTACAAAAACACAAAAGTTAACCGGAACATACCTGTAGTTCCAGCTACGTCGGAGGCTGAAGTGGAAGGTTTGATTGGACCCAGGAGGCTGAGGCTGCAGTGAACTGTGACTGTGCCACTGCACTCCACCCTGAGTGGCAGAAAAAGACCCTGTCTAAAAAACAAAAACAAAAACAAAAACAAAAAACCCCCAAAGTTTATTGTTGTCATTGCTCTATTCATTGAATTCATCAAATTATTTGGTGCAACCAAAATTTAGAGGACTCGTTTACAAAAAGTCTCACTGCAGTGTAGGACCCTAACTTACAAGGCAGCTTTCTACGGGCTCGGTTTGTAGAATCTCCCTCATGATGTGCGCAGGGAGAGGGCATAGCCGCACACTGAGATCTTTTTAAAATTAAAAATCAACTTTGTGGCCAGGTGCGGTGGTTCACACCTGTAATCCCAGCACTTTGGGAGGCCAAGGCGGGCAGATACACTGAGGTCAGGAGTTCGACACCAGCCTGGCTAACATGGTGAAACTCTGTCTCTACTAAAAATACAAAACTTAGCCAGGTGTAGTGCACGCCTGTAATCCCAGCTACTTGGGAAGCTGACACAGGAGAATCACTTGAACCCAGGAGGCGGAGGTTGCAGTGAGATGAGATTGTGCCACTGCACTCCAGCCTAGGGGACAAGAGTAAAACTCTGTCTCCAAAAAAAAAAAAAAAAAAGACAAAATCAGCTTTGTTGCAAAGTATTGTAATTCAGCTACTCCAACTGTATGCATATAAATATTTGTAAGTTTGTGCAACTACAATATTGTTTGATTGTTAGATTATCTCAACTGGTTGGACACAAGTTTGAATGAAGGTGTCCTGCAATCCATTCGTGGTTCCTATTTGCTCCATACGTATCTTCATATAATAAGAATATCACTTCTACCCGGAAACTGTTATCTAGTATGTCCATATGTGATCACCGCAATGAAACAAGGAATTTCATATTCAGTGTGGAGCCTTTTTGTTTGTTTGTTTGAGATGGAGTTTTGCTCTTGTTGCCCAGGCTGGAGTGCAATGGCGTGATCTTGGCTCTCTGCAACCTCCGCCTCCCACATCCAAGCAATTCTCCTGCCTCAGCCTCCCGAGTAGCTGGGATTACAGGTGCCCACTGCCATGCCCAGCTAATTTTTGTATTTTCAGTAGAGACGGGGTTTCACCATGTTGGTCAGGCTGGTCTCAAATTCCTGACTTCAAGCAATTCTGCCTGCCTTAGCCTCCCAATATGCTGGGATTACAGATGTGAGCTACCGCTCCTGGCCTCAGTGTGGAACCTTTTCACTGAATTTGCGGTAGTCCTCATCAGAGTCTCAAACGTCTCCCCTTAGAGAGAATGAAATTCTTTTTTTTTTTTTTTTTTTTTTTGAGACAGATTCTCACTCTGTCGCCCAGGTTGGAGTGCAATGGCCCAATCTCAGCTCACTGCAACCTCTGCCTCCCAGGTTCAAATAATTCTCGTGCCTCAGCCTTCCGAGTAGCTGGGGCTACAGGTGTGCACTACCACACCCAGCTAACGTTTGCATTTTTAGTAGAGATGGGGTTTCACCATGTTGGCCAGACTGGTCTTGAACTCCTGGCTTCAGGTGATCTGCCTTCCTCAGCCTCCCAAAATGCTGGGATTGCAGGCCAGAATGAAATTCTAAAAGTTGCTTTTTTAGTTCACAAATGGGATTGAAAAACATGGGCCCATTGCTGGAATTCAGTGACTTCCTATACGAAGTATCAGATGGTGTCATTTGAAACTGGCTTCAGTGACCGTTTGCTGAGTTTTTCTTCTGCTGGTGGTGCTGGCACTTGAACAGTTAACTGCTTGACTTTACAGACATGCACAGAGAAGCTTGGCTGCCAAGCATGAGCTGAGCGTAGAAGAGCAGCATTTGATCTCAATGAAAAACCATGCTCTGACCTTCTGGTGCCACATGCTGCATACCCTTGTCTTCAACAAAGCCTTCGACCACCGTCTTTGGAAGTAGATGCAGCCGTTTCTTTAGCAGATGATGATCCTTTGGCTTTTCCGAGGTCAGAACAATGCCAATACATATTTTGTGCAAGCTGCAGCTTCATCATCAATATGAATGGCCGATGGAAATTCTGTGCTTTTTCATTAAACATGTACTTCCTTTATTTTAGCTCATGTCTATCAAACGGGTTTATTACAAAATTTTAAAGGCATTAGCGAGTGAGAAAATAAATAATTCATTGTACGTTCATCCCACAAAACAGCAATGATCACCTGTAGCAAGAGTGCGTGGCAGCTCCCTGTCTGTGTTCAGGGTCACCCAGCCTCTATTTCTTCATTGCATTTCACACCTTTGCCCTGTAATGTCCCACGGATCCCACGCCTGGCATCTGGTGGCTTTGACATCTTTCGGGTGTGGCATGGGCCACAGCACAGTTGTCCACCAAATGTTGGCTACAGTGGGTGGGGGCAGTAACGTGGGACATTTCTGCCCTCTTACTTGGGGCCAGAAGGAGGTAGTTCTCCCTGGATTGATGCCTGAGTAGCTTCCTCTGTGGTGCCCAGGTATAGTCCTGGATAGGGAGGGGTGGCTGTTGGGTCTGGAAAGAGCTGAAAACAAGCTTAACTGGTCCTTACCAGTGGTCTCGAACCACAGGTTAAATTAAAAACTGCTCGCTGTACATGTCTCACTCACTAGTGGGCAAGATCATTGCCAAAGCCGGGGACCAAGGTGGAGTCTACCAGACTGTGTCCTGCCTATATTAATATGAGTCTTCATAATAAACTTGTTTAGAAAATGAAAAATCTGACACACACATGCCAAACTGACCAGGTGCCGGGGCGGCACGTCACCAGATGGTGGTCGCCCTACAGAGATGGCTGACTAACACTGCCCGGGGGTGTCCCATCTTCCATGAGCCCCAGGAACGAAGAGCTGACATCCCCACTTCATCCAGCTGCTCCAGGCGGGGTAGCTGACCCAGCAGCACCTGGGGGCTGCCGCAACTGCTCTTACAAGCGATCTTCAGCCTGGGCCTCAACAGACACATCTGAACCCTTACCAGACACACGGAGTTAGAATCTGTCATGGCAGGAACTCATGAGTATGCATTCCAACAAGATCCCAGGCAGGTGAGCAGCAAACCAGTGCTTCCCGACTCCAAAGCGGACTCTGCTTCCACCGGCCCTGTTCCGAGGGACACACATACGCGGTCACCTGGTTTGCTTTCCTCCCCACCCCCTCTCCCCAGCTTAGCCCCCACACCCCCTATTTCTACAGAGACCATAGCTGTAATGGCTTCTCCAGATTCTGTGAGTGGCCCTGGCCCATGCATCCTGCAGGAGAGCCTTTCAGCCCGGTCCTGGCAGAGATGCCCTCCCGCAGTGCCTTTGCCCAGGGAGCCGGGCTGGACGCCATGAGTGAGCATCCTTCCGTCACTCTCACTTGCACGAATGCTGGGCGGTGGGAAAAGACAGGGAAAGGGAGTGAATGTCCATGAGAACCAATTACTCACAGTGCTGCGAGTTTCATGTCCACCATCACAGCAGATTCTCACCACATCTCTGCGACAAGGTGCACCCACAAGGCAGAAAACCAAGCCAATCTCCCTTAAAAAAAAAAAGACAGAGAAAATCCACCTGCCAGAGTGCCTGGTGGTCTGCAGTGCAGCCGGTCCCTGATAGGGGCCAAACCTCCTTGAACCCAAACCCCACAGCCGCAGCTCTCCCTCTCACTTGCCTTCTCTCTGGGATCTTCCCTCTTCTCATCCTCTGCGTGGGCTGGCGAGATTGACATAGGTGGGCGAGGATTGCCATCTGCTCCCTGTGCCAGCTTTCCTCAGTTTAAACCCAAATCACAGGGACTCGACAGGATAGAGTTTGTTTTCTGCTTGTGTCTGGTCCTGTCTAGGAGTTACTGTTCCAGGGTTTTCTAAGACACTGATCCATGGGCCCACACTCTTTCCACGTGTGGCTCTTCCCAAGGTCACCCAGAGGGCCATCTCCATCCCTGCCACTGAAACAGGAAAGCCCAGGGGGGCATCCTCTGAGAGGGTTTGGTTGGCCAGGCCTGGAGGTGGGATCCATTGCTTCTGCCCAGTGTCCAGCTGCCAGCAGTTGCATGGCCACGGCTCATGGGAAGGGGAAGCAGGAAACCAGGAGGAAGCGGACAAGGGTCACTGTACCCGTAGAAGCATCCCCCACAGTTCTCATCCCCAAGGTCTGTATCACAGCCAGGGAGGGACTCCGACAGACCCTGCTTTGGTGACACCTCCTCCCTGCTGCAGGGGAGGGGCGGCTGTGAAGGAGATTCCCTGTGCACTGGTTACCGACCTGTCTGAGTGTGGTGAGACAGACATTCGCACAGACTACACGAAGCAGCTCAACACCTCATATGTGGGCAGCAAGAGGCAGCAGAGCTGAGAGTTCACGGCGAGCTGGTTCCCCAAGGCTCAGGAAAGCTGCCCAGCCTGGCAGGAGCCTTGTTGCTCTGGCCCCCCCTGCACCTCCGCTGAAGGACCCTGGAAAGTCGCCCGTCCTGGGTTTCATACCTTGAGGCCATAGGCCCCACTGAGCTAAAGGACATCTGTTTCTGGGGGGCTGTGGGGCTGGAATAGAGCCTGGGCTATTCCAGCCAGTTCCTCCCTAACTCAGGGTGTTACTTTCTGGCACATTCTACAGGAGAGAACTACAAGTGAGAAATTGGGGAGGCTTCCCTGTGAGCCAGCCTGCAGCTGCCAGGGTGAAATGGGGCAGCTAATGGACACTCGCAGGGACCCACAGAGTGGGAGGCCATGGCTGTCGCAGGGAGGGACGCTGTACAAACACCATGCTTACCTGGGCAGGTAACATCCCCCCACTCCTAACTCCCAACTCCCACGCCGTTTCTTGCAAATTGAAACCCAGAGGCCCTCACTAACTCAGCCCAGGCCACACAGCTGCTATGTTCAGAGTGGAGGCTGGAACCTGGATGTGTCTGACTCCAGAACCCACGTCCGGGTGAACACTGGGTGCCACCTGCATTTGCCTTCACGTGGCTCACTCTGAGGTGGCTCCAGGCCTGCGCTGGGCAGCAGAGACTGGGGACTGGGGTATCTTTAAAGTTTTGCAGCCCTTGGTCCTCTGCAGTGAGTGGCATCTCCACCGCCTGTCTCATGCCTCCCAAGGAGTGACAGACAAGTCTGGGCTGCAGCTCCATCCAGGCTCTGTCCTGCTCTTGCAGAGCACCCGAGTCCCCCTGGAGAGGAAGGCTCTGTGCTTGAAATATCTCTGTTGCCTCCAGGAGAAGGCCGTGTCCCCACATCTACAGGGAGCAGCCGCCAACGCGGTATTAACTCTCACTTACAGCCAAAAATAAATCAATACCTCCCTGAGGCACATCACACACAGACACGCGGCAAGAGGATGCAGGGCAATTTATCCGAATTATAGACAGGAAGGCTTTTCAGAGGATCTATCGCAATTAATGCCGATGCCTTAATTCCAAAGGTTCTCTGACAGGAGGAGCTGCAAACTCGGAGCAAACCTGCGCCTCCCTCTGCTCAACGGTGATGGGGTCTGTAATGAGTGAATGAATGACACTGTCTTCCGGGAGCCACCTACATCCATTCCCCAATTATACTTTTATTAAGCACCTACGGTGGCCTATGGAGCTGAGCATGCGGTCAGTGTCTCCTGGGCCTGCCCAGGTGGATCCGAGAGGGAACAGAAGGACAGGACCTGACCCCAAGGAGCTGGGATCAAGCAGCTTCTGGGATTTTCCACCAGTGGGCTCCTGCTGCCCTGAAGCCGTGTTTGTAGCCTGGGCAGATTCAATTCTTTCATTCGGTCAAGGTTCCCTTGACCCTGGTGTTCTAGGCACTGTGCTTCTTGGTGCATGTCTTGAAGTCTAAATGAAACCTCAGATTTGCCACTCATGCCGAGGGAACACGACAGATAATTATTACATGAAGTGCAGAGAATATGCTGAGACCTGTGCAGGGCTTGGGGGGGTCCTTAACCTGGCCAAGAGGTGGCTGGCCAGGGAGAGATTCCTGGAGCAAGAGACGGAACACCTGTGCTGAGGCAGCTGGAAGATGGGGCCAGGCGGAGGGCTGGGTGCAGGCAAGTGGAAGCTACAGGTTCTATGCTGCTGGGGCACAGAGGAGGAGGTGGAAGGTGGAAGGGGACAGGTGGGCGAGGTGAGCCCTGGGGCCTGGGGATGGCAGTCCCAGCATGCATCGCCAAGGTAGGCAATGTTTGCTGAGTGCGAAGAGCCCGGTCCTGTAGATGCAAGGACGATGCAGCATGTGGTTCCTGCCCTGCCCTATGGAAGGAAGTGTCCAGAAGAGAAAACAGACACAAGCACAGCAACCCAGCTCCTTGATGTGGGCAACTTGCAGTACGTGCCGTTGTGGTTGGGAGCCGGTGTGGGCAGGCACACTAGAGCCGATTGTTCGGTGTTCAGGAATTTTGTGAATAGGTTGTTACACAGATATGGCTTAAATTGGCCCAGCTGGGAGCATTTACACCATGAGGATTGGCAGAGACTCTGTATCAGAATTTTTTCTTTTCTGTGAGTAGGCTTGCAGTGTACAAGACAAGGAAGGGCAGGCCAGGTGTGAAGTGCAGCAGCCAGACACAGTTTGCTCAACAAGTCTCAGGGTGAGGGCAGCGGACGGACAGGGGACAGGACATGGAAAGGCTGGCCTGGACAGCTCCTGGGGGAGCAGCAGCCTCCACCTCACCTTTGCCAGCAGCCCCAGGTGCAGGGCTGCAGGGACCCAGGTACAGCCAAACTGCAGGCTGCTGGGGGTACAGCAGCAGCCCATTCGGCCAGGATACAGCCAGGAGCAGCTCCATCTGGGGCTTCCTCTGTGGGAACAGAGGGCGAGTGACCCCACAGAGGAGCCCAGGGCTGTGCTGGGGGGACAGCTGAGCTCTGACAGGTGTCTCAACTACTAATGTAAAGCCCAGACCTTCTCACCACCCACAAAGACATAAAAACAGTCCAAAACTGACTGAAAAACAAACAGAGCAGCTCTTTGTCTCCAACCTCTAAGCACAGAGCTTGAGATGTTCCAGTGCAGGGGACTGGCCGGCTGTCCCAAGCCAGGAGACTCTTGGCATGGGCGCTATAGAAACAAGTTACCCATGGCCAGAATCAGTCCCCAGCCAAGCACAGAGGCTTCCTCATCTTCTGAACAACAGGCTCCCGGGGATGCCTCAGAGCCTCCTTCCTGAGATTCCCAGCATCCAGAAGAGTTTTCTTTATTGTGCCCCTTTAAATTAAAATCTCTCCATTTTGTGGAATTGTCAGCTGCCGGAGGAAATACAACTGTTCATCGGCTTAATCATTTACATATGACACTTTAATATGGGCGGTGATGTGCAAAGGAGGAAAAGTCGCCCCACTTCCAGCGCAGATGGATCACTGGAATCACTACCCCGCATAACTTTTAATTTGAGGGTTTCATGTACCAGACCTGATCTGCGTTGATAAATAGCAAAGGCAGAGAACAAGGGCTTCAGGCGTGGGGGTGAGGCCTTCCAAAACGGACCAGAGGCGGCAGCCTCTGCAGGGAGCTGAGCCTGCACTACAGAGCGAGAGCCAGTGTGGACAACATCCCTGTAACAGCAAGGACCCGCTGTCTCCTCCGACTCATGCACAGGCATTCAGAGTTTGCCACCAGACTGCCCAGGGCTACTGCTGGAGGCCCTGCTCACCAGTGGAGCGAGGCAGAATGAGAGGTGTGACAGGTCCCTATCCCCAGGCAGATAGCAAACCAGATGATGAGAGCCTGAAGTCCGGCATCAGATGCAGACTTCGCTTCCTTTTACTGTGTTAGTTACTAGCTGTGTGACCCAGGTAGAGTGGCTGGATTTAGCAGATAAAGAGATAGATACCCAGTTCCATCTGAATCGCAGATAAACGAGCATCTGTTAGTGTAAGTATAGCCCATGCTATATTTGAGGTACATTTAAGCTTATGTTTATATTTATTCCCCTCTGCCACCCCTGACACTTGCTCTCCAGGACTCCCCCACACAGTCCTCTGCTCTCAGATCCATGCAGCTGCTCCAGGTCCCTCACTTAGCCCAGGCTGGAATGACGGGTACTAGATAGGTTCTAGACTTCCTGTCTAGGTAAAAAGGGCAGACTGGACCTTGGAATCTAGAGCCCATTACTCTGAGTTTCTGGACAGATTAGGAGACGGGTACCATTCATTCATTCATCTGAAATTTAAATGACATGGGGCATCTTGTATTTCATCTTGCAGCGCTGAGACCCAGGCAGGTCTTAACTTCTCACAGCCTGAGTTTGCTCATCCCTAAAATGAGAAACAGCATCCACCCCGGGAGGCAAGATGATCCCGGATAAGCAGCACAAGCACACGGCCCAGCACAGACCTTCCTCCTCTTGAGGTGAGCAAGGGTTGCTTGTCCTTCCCGGCCTCCCCAGATACACAGGAACCAACCAGAAAGTCCTGCCAGACAGCCGCCCAGGGCCAGGTGCAGGATAGCGATGGGTGGGTCCGTTTGCTAAGGCCATGGTCAGCCAGGCTGACCAGGACACTGCTTTGGGAAGAAGGAGAAGGGCTAGATGTGAGCCACACAGCAAAAATACAGGTTCTGAAAGAAAGACCGGGTCAAGGAACAGTCTAAAGTCTGAGTCTGGAGAAGAAAAGGCTGCTCGTGGTCACAATGGGAGTGGAGGAAGGGAGCTACATTTGGGATGGATTTGCTTTGGGATGTGGAGTGGGGAGGAAATGAGGAAAGTAAGGCCCTGGGGGAGGAGGAGGGGCCTTCCAGGCAGAAAGGCAGCCTGGGTTGAGTGGGTGCCGTTGGGGAGCTGCACAGAGCTGAGTGCAGAGAACTGTGTGGGGGAGTCCCGGGGCGGCTAGTGTTAGGGGTGCAGGAGGGGCCAGGCCAGGTTGCCTGGCCAAGGATGATGTGGGGTTCACCCCATGGGAAGGAGTCACCCTCGAGTCACAGGAGGCTGGGGATGGGCTGCCTTGTGGACGCTGCAGCTGGCAGAGTTCTCAGATGGCCCTGTGGGCATGTCCACCCTCACATAAGGTTGGATCTGTGATTTGTGCCAAGCCAATAGCCTGTGGCAAAGGGGCAGGACTTTTGTAAACATCATTAAAGTCCCTAATCAGCTGATGCTGAGTTCCTCCAAAAGGCTGTTCCCCTGGGTGGGCCTGCCCTAATCAGGCGACGGCCCTGCTGAGCCAGAGTCCCAGTCTCTCTCTTCTGCTGGCCTTGAGGAAGGAAGCCACCATGAGCTCCACAGCTGCAAGGAACTTGATTCTGCCGGCAACCCTTGGAGCTTGGAAGAGGACCCTGAGCTCAGATGAGACCTCAGCCCCTGCTGACACCTTGATGGACTCTGTGAGACTCACTCCAAGGACCCAGCCTGGCTCCTGACCCTCAGCAACTGTGAGATAATGAATGGGTGTGGCTTAAGCCTCTGAATCTGTAGTGATTTCCTTCACACCACAGACAGCTGGCTCAGACACCCAGTGCCCTGTCCCTGCAGGAGCTCGGGGGGCCCATCCCACGGGTGTGCTGCACAGGGACGTCCTGTCTAGGTAAAAGGTCAGAATAGACCTTGGAATCTATAACTCATTATTCTGAGTTTCTGAACAGATTGGGAGATGCGTATCATTCATTCATTTATTGCAACACATTTTCTGCAAGGCACATGTCGGAGCAAAAGCAGAGTTGGCGCCTGCGCACAGGAGCTGAGACGCAGGTGGACGAGGTCAGACATTCACATGTTGACATGCGTCAGCTGGACTGTGCTGCAAAACTGAGGCTTTTGGTGCAGGGAGACCACTTGGTGGTGGCGTTGGGGGCGGGGGTTTAGACCAGGCCAGGAAAGTGGAGGGCACCTTTCTGGAAACACAAACTGATTAGGGAACATCAGTGTTACCTCCAGGTCCTCGTAAGCTTCATAGCCCACACAGATCCAAACTCAGGCCCTAGGTTTGCTGTGCTGGCTTGGAAGGCACAGATGTGCTCCTGCCCTCAGCACAACCCAGGTGTGGACAGGTCTGGGCCTGGACTTCCGTGCTCTCCCCCAGCCTGGACCAGGTGCACCTTGGTGGTGCGGCTTCCAGAGCCTTCCCAAAGGTCTTCTCTCACTTCTGCTCCCATGTGGGAGTTGGAGGCCCCACCCAGCACAGCGGTTCTCACTGTGGGCTCAGATGAGAAAGGAAAGGAAAGTGGAAGAGAATCAAGAAAGCAAATTAGGGTGAGGAAGCGATTATCTTTCCTTCTGATTTAAAGGGGCTGCAGGGCTGGCTTGCTTGGCTGGCCGCAGTGCCAGGGTCTGTTTTTATTTTTTAACAACACTGCAGACTGAGCTGGGGCCATGAGATGCCTCTGAGGTCCCTTACCTAGAGCTGTGGCCACACCC
The DNA here is from genome assembly GCF_000951035.1 of Colobus angolensis palliatus. Classification (NCBI taxonomy): domain Eukaryota; kingdom Metazoa; phylum Chordata; class Mammalia; order Primates; family Cercopithecidae; genus Colobus; species Colobus angolensis. Next base: position 1,546,066 of record NW_012117666.1, read on the forward strand.
TCATCCTCTGGCCCAGAGAAGGACCCAGTGTCCATCTGGGGAAGTGGAAAAGTTCTCCCGCCGTCCTGAGTTTTGTTCCTAAAGAAGGTGCTGCTCTTTCTTGCTCTCTGCACAGCAGGAAATTTGCATTTTTAATGCTCAGTGCGCATGTATCGACTGAAATTACACCGATTTGCATTTTTGAGATGGTCAACCAGTGCGGCTGACTTTCTAACTCACATTTGATAGGAAACTCAAAGCCACAACAATTAACAGCAAAGGACCCGGAACGTGAAAGCAGTTGCTCCGCTACCCTCGGTTCTTGAGCCCTTCTTGGGGTGGGAGAGCTGAGGGCAGCCAGCACAGTCAGACCCAGCCAAGCAGGTCAGCACCTGGGGCCTGCAGGGGATGCTGGGCCTGCGGGACCCCAGGGTTACCCCTCCAGGATGGAAGGGTCTACCCAGAGCTAGGCAAATGGCAAAGTTTAGGGGACCCGGTCTCATGCAGGTGACCATTACCTGCACTTCTGACACGGACTGCAAGCTTGGGGGGATTTCCCCAAACTCCTGAGGTTTCCTAACTTGCTAGAAAGACTTGGTGTCCACTGAAAGCTGTTCTACTCATAGCCATGGTTTATCACAGGAAAGGACACAGATCGAGTCAACCCAAGGAGGAGACGGGGCCAGGGCCGGGGACTCCAGACCTGAGGCTGCCGGTGTCCTCTCCCTGTGGAATCAGGATGTGTCATGTTCTTGGCATTGAGGTGTGACAAGAGGCACTGTGCACCGCCAAGCCGGTGAGCTCCCCTGAGCCCCAGTGTCCGGGGCTCTGTCGGGGCTCCATTCCCTGTGCACGATTGATTGATTGAGCCACAGGGTTGGTCTTTCTGGCATGGTCAACCCCACCTGAAGATCTGGCGCAGTCACAGTCTCAACAAAGCTCCTCCCAGAAGCCGAGGACAAGGGCAGACCTCTCTGCAGGCCAGGCCACATTCTTTATTACACGGGGTGCTCCACTGGACCCCCCACTCCCGAGGCCAGACCATACCTTTGGAGCTGTCTCTCACCATCCAGGCTAGGAGGGGGTTGGGGGAATCCAAGAAAGAGTTTTATGGGGTCGGGATGGGGCTCTGGGCTGGGGATCATGGGATCACATCCGGTGCTGGACCATGGGAAGAACAAAAACTCCTGAACCAGGACAGGAGGTGGAGCCAGTCGCGCTGGGCACAGCCTCAGACTGTGCTGCCGACTGCACACTGGCCTTGGCTCTCGCTGACTTTTCAGACCTCCACGGCCCTGGGCTGACCCCTCCTCACCCATCAAGCCTCTGCTCAGAGGTCACCCCCTCCAACCCAGTAAAGATTTTAAAGTGTCCATGTGCACCCTCCTCTTCTGCTTGCTCTGCAGCTCATGACCCTGTTTTCTTTCATCCACAGATTTGTTTTGGGGGGTCAGGGGATAAGGTATTTGTGCTCTATGACTGCTGTATCAAATTGGTGTCTCCATAAACTTAGAGACTCAACATGGCACAAATGTATTATCTTACATTTTTAGAGGCCAGAAGTCCCAGAATGAGGGTGTCAGCAGCACTGGCTCCTGGAGGCTCCAGGGCAGCCTCCTTCTCTTTACCTTTCCCAGCTGCCAGAGGCCGCCTGCAATCCTTGGCCCATGGCCGCCTCCTCCGTCTTCAAAGCCAACAGCACAGCATCTTTCCATCTCTCTCTCACCTCTGCTTCCTCCTTCCATCTCCCCCTGTGACTCTGGCCCTCCCGTCTGCCTCGTACAAAGACCTCTGTGATGGCATCACTCCCCGCAACCCTGACTACTCCAGGATAAATCCCCACCTCAAAATCCTTACATTAATCCCACCCAAAAAGGCCCCCTGTGAGGTTCCGGGATGAGGATGAGGACATCTTTGGGGGACATTTTTATGCTGCCACAGGAGGAGATGATCTCTGTATGATCCGTAGCTATGCCAAAACCTACAGTGCCTGCACTAAGACTGAGTGTCTACATGCCTGTCCTCACACCAGACCAGACGTTTCCTGAAGGCAGGGACTCGCTCATGCTGTGCCTTGGTTCCTAAGTGCCTGGCATGCAGCCCACGGCCCACAGCACATGGCCCACGGCCCACAGCACATGGCCCACAGCCCACAGCCCAGAGCCCAGAGCCCACAGCACACAGCACACAGCACACAGCAGGGGGTTCATCCTGATGCATGCGGTGAAGTAGTGGCTTAATTCAGCAGAGGGAGTTCACAGGGTGCGTGCTGTCTGCCTGACCTGGAGAATGGTTCAGAGGGCAGGTGGGCTCGGGCCCCGGGTGCCCAGTGCAGCAGCGGGTACAGAAGCATCCACACAGAAGCCCGCGTTGGGGGCCAGCACTTCGCTTGTCAGAGGCTGGACCCGCCAACCTCAGTGCTGAGCAGTGCAGGCCAAGGAGTCCCATCTGTCAAAGAAACCCGTGGTGGATGGTAGCTGAAGCGATAAGAACAGATGTTATTCAGGGACGATTGCAATAGAAAGAGACCTGGGTATAGAACCAGGATCAACCCCAAACACACCTCAGGCAGTGAGGACTCGCAGCCAAGGAGCAGGGCGGGGTCCACGGATGGAAAGTGACTAGGAGGAAACATCGGGGGCCGGGGGGTTCCGGCTCGAGCCACCTAACAGGATTCTTGATGAAGGTAGGCCGGGGTGGTCAGACTTTCCTGGGGGTGGTGGGGTATGAGGAACCTAATTAGATATTGGAGGTGGGGGTTTCAGGCCAAAATGACTTAGCCTTGCTAAGTGGTAATGGTAAAAGTGGATTTCATAGGGAAGTGTGGGCATGGGCCTTGCTGGAGGCGGGGGTCAGGAGCCTGCCTCAAGTTTGCACAAGTGAGGAATCTCTGTCATGTCGAAGTCCTGCTCGGAGTGGGAGGCTGCAGGAAGCCAGCAGCGCAGCCGTGGAGCTGGTTCCCCACCTCTGTCCCCGCAGAGCTCTGCCTTCTCCCCAGCTCTCCGCCAACATGGATGCTGTCCCAGCCGGGAACCTGTGAACCACAAAGAACCACCACCAGCAACTTCCGATGCCAGTCACGGGTACCCGGGACCCTGGGAGATGCTCAGGCCTTGGGGACACCCAGCCCCTGGCTGCTTCCTCACAGCAGGACTTGAGTGCCACTACATTCAGGCAGCATTGGAGGTTTGGGGGTGCCACCCCCTCCAATCCCACCAGCCTCCCTTCAGTTCCAGAAGGTGTGGCTTCATTGCTCATCCCTCACCCACATGACCTGTGCTGGGAGGAAGCGTGGACATCAGTGGATGAGCTCGTGTTAGCTCAAAATAAACAGCTGTTGCCATCTGCTTCCTGTGGCCGAGTCCTCCCACTGGGAAACCCCATCTCTCTGCATCCTTGGTCTCTTCTTGTGTGGAAGGTGGGCCTGCTTTGCTTTTGAGTGAGTCAGACATCCTGAGCTATTGTGTTTTGCCTCTAATTTGTTTTTAAAAGTCTCCAGAGCCCAAAATAGCATAATCATCTTCAGGCACATAAAGGCAATTTATGGGAACCTGCCTGTCTCTGCAGTGCTGACTTCAGAAAGGCTAAACCTTGTGAGATCCTATCTGCAAGCCTGGGCCACTCCTCCGTGTTCGGACCCGCAACGGAGCCACTGCTGTCAATCCCCAGCGTTCAAGATGAAAGGAAGCCCTTCCCCAAGAAGCAGAATGTGTCCCCTTGCTCACAAATACTGAACAGCACACTGGGGCTTCTGCACTGGGCGGAGTTAGACAGACTTTATAGGGGTTAACTGGTCATTTGCACAAGACTGGATGCCAGGAGGGCCAGTGACCTGACAGTTGGCATATTGCAGGCCGTCTTCCCAGCCTGGCAAGTGCCTTAGGTTTGCTCACTGGGGAAATGAGTTTGCAGGACTGGGTTGCAGCACAGCACAGTGATCACGTGCGGATGCTGTGTGACCTCAGGCTAGTGTCTAGGCTTTTCTGTGCTCTCATGCCTCAACCTAGTATTCACTAACTGAAAACAGCAGTGGGACCAGGCACTCTCCAGAGGACATGTGTAATCCCAAACTGTGATTCCTTTATAGCTTTTCAGTATGTCTACGTCTTTTCTCTTACGTAGTTCATGTTTTCATATGACTGGGTGACCCCACAGCACAGCTGAGGCTCAACAGTTTTTACGAAATAAATGAATTAATATGTCAGCTAATAAATAAATAATATGAAGAACAAAGACACCCTGCTGCTTCTTGACCTTTGAAGGTAACACCAGTGCACAGTCCTTATCCAACATCTTCCCTTGGTTTAACCACCTTCTTGTTCTCAGCCAGGTAACCTCAAACACAATCAAGGGCCTGCTTTTGAGTAAAATTCCTTTTTTTCTTTTCTTTTACTTTTTTTTTTTTTTTTTTGGAGACAGAGTCTCACTCTGTTGCCCAGGTTGGAGTGCAGTGTCGTGATCTTGGCTCACTGCACCCTCCACCTCTCAGGTTCAATTGATTCTCCTGCCTCAGCCTCCCGCGTAGCTGGGACTACAGGCGAACACCACCATGCTCCGCTAAATTCTGTATTTTTAGTAGAGACATGTTGGCCAGGCTGGTCTCGAATTCCTGACCTCAAGTGATCCACTGGCTTCAGCCTCCCAAAGTGCTGGGATTACAGGCGTGAACAACTATACAATTCTTGTATATAATATGTTTCCAGAATGAACTTGCTACTTACGATATTTAACTACAATGAAAAAAGCTGTCTACTCATTGGGGGTCTCCCTAGAAGTCACTCTACGTTTTCCATTAATTTGTCAGAGGGTTTTATGATGACAGAGATGAATGAGTTTACCAGGTGAACTGGGAGCCTCGCCTGAAGGATGAAGAGGGACTTCAGCCTCAGCTGAAATGAACTGTGCCGCCCGCCTGTGCACGCGCCCATCCATTCACCTTCTCACACACCCGTCCATCTGCTCCATACTAAGGACTCAGCACCTTTGGTGAGCCAGGCAGCGTGTGATTCCCCTGTCATCTCTGCTCTGACCCCAGAAACACCCAATAGAAGGGAAAGAGCTTCCTTGACAAGTGTGGACATTGCCTTGTTCTCAAACACCAAAGTATACGCTGAGGCTGCAGCACCCCTCGCGGAGGTGGGAGAGGCTTCCCAGGCAGCCCCTGGGTGTCTGCAAGGACCAGGCACTGAGATGGCCAGAGGCAAGGCCTGCCCTGCGGGAATGAGGGTCCAGTGGGAGAAACAGAAAAAGAAGGAGGAGGAGAAAAAGAAAGATGATGGCGGAGGGGGAGGAGGAGACCCTGCCATGGGCTGTGGCACTGGAGGGGGATCCAGCTGATCGAAACAGGGAAGTTGGGAAACTTCTCAAGAGAGGTGACACTCGCAGGAGTCCTAAAGGACTAGGGCAAATTGACCAAGGGACATGAGTGCAAGGAGGAGCTCTCCAAGAGGAAGCGCTGGCCGATGCAGGGGCCTACTGGTGAGTGAGGTGGACAGAGGGCTTCGGGGACGAGCACACGAGGCAATGGCAGGGCTGAGGGAGGAGTGGGCAGAGCAATGGTGAGTACCAAGGAGCACGCACGGAGGAAAGAGGGGCCAGGTCCTGGAGAGCCTCCAGTGCTGTGCGGAGGATCTGTGTCCTATCAGAGCAACAGGGAGCCCTTGCTGCATCTCAAGTCAGGGAGTGGCATCCCCACGGCGGGGGCCGCCGTCACTGCAACTTAGTGAAAGCTTGTTCTGTGCCCGATGCTGCTTCCAGGGCAGGGCCTGTGACGACTCAGCTAACAGAACCACAAGAGGTGGAAATTATCATTAACCCTATTTTATGGAAGCGGAAATTGAAGCACAGAGCAGTTAAGTAGCTTGCCTGAGGACGTGCCGCTGGAATTTCGGATGCAAAGCTCGGGTTTGAGCCCAATCCACCTGGCAGAACCTGTGGCTTAGCCATTTTGCTCTGCTGCAGCACAGGGCCGGTGTGCCTGTGACCTTTGATCCTGCAGCTCTTGAGAAGAGGGTGACCATGGGAGGGGGCTGCAGAGAGTCTCAGAAGCTTGGACACCCGAGGTGCCGCTTCCTGGAGTGTTTCGGGACCTCGCCTCTGACCTCAGTGTCTGGACCCCACTCAACAGACACATTCATTCTCAGGAAAGCCCTTGTCTGGTTAATCATGCTGAGTGGAAATCAGAGTGTTTTTTCTTTTTTTTTTTTTTTTCATCAACAGTCTGAAAGCTCCATTTTCAAAGGGTGCCTCTCACTGAACAAATGAATAGCCATCTCCTTATAAAGCATTCTGCTTTGAAATTCTGGGATGAAAGGGCCAGAGCACAAATGATTGCAGTGCTGGTAATAATGGTAACAATAATCATGATCATCATACTGTACCAGGATTTTATTTTTGAACTCAGGGGAGGGCTTATTTGTGCTCTCTGGCTTCAGGCTGAAAGCCTGAACCAGGCCCTTCCTAGAAGCAGGGATGCGATCAGGCTGAGAAAAGTTTCTCGTGCAGAAATAGGGCCTCCGGTAAAGTAGTGCGCTCACCTTGGGCTCTCCCCTCCCTTCCCTGGGACTTTTGAAAACCTGACAAAGGTGTTTTAGTCCCTGGCAGCAGCCGCTGGGACCACCGGAGACGAAAACGTGTTAAAATCCAGGACAAACATGCCGCAGCATCTCGGGGCCAGGCCACGTGTCTGTCCCGCACTGCAGCCTTGCAGGGTGGGAATGTCTGCTCTGCCCCAAATACAGGGAATCCCTCACCTTGGAGCAGGTCAGTGAGCGCCTCAGACAGTGGTGTGTGCGGAGACTCAGGAAGTGGCCCACACTGGAGTAGAGGAAAATGAGGAAAATGGATTTCTTTCCCCCCCCAACAACCAGGCCAGTCCCAGCGCCATGTCCTTCTAATCCGCGCTGCGCTCCCTCCTCTGGCTGAAGGTCATCTTCCACTTCGTGCTGGGAGCACAGGAAGCTGCCAGGCAGGCTGCGCTGGGGGAGAGATCACAAGATGCTCACATCAGCGGACCATCCTTGTTGAGCTGCAGAAAAAGAAGAGAAATCGCGGGAGAAAGTGAAAGGAACAGAGCCTTTGGAGCTGGAATGTGCTCTCCAGCCACGACACTTACTTTTGCAGGCTCTCTGTGGGAAATGGCCTTGAAAAGATGGCAGGACGGTGTCCCCTTCGTGCGTTTCAAGATTCAGTTCCCCCGGTGTCCTCCCTTCCCCTGTGTCATGCAGAGTCGGGGTGGGGACGATCCTCCTGCAGGCCCTACGGCAAACGACTCGGGGTTTCCCAGGCGTTCAAGCATCAGAGGTGTTGAAATGAGGAGGAAGTGACAGGATGATTTAAGGAAGTTGGGCAACTCTTGTTCACGGGGCACTGTCAGGGGCAAACGGGGGAAGGTGAGTTTTCGGACTTCTCCACCCCAGTGAGAGGACACAGAGGAAACAGAGCCCACTTTGCCCTCTAAATACAAAGGAGCCCTCAGCTGAGTGAAGTGACCAGAGGCTATGGGAGGGTTTGGCTTAGAGAATTTTCTGGTTAACAGAGGATGAGGCAATGATTCCATCTTGGTTCACAACCTCACAGGAAACCCTTAATAAATACCTCGCCTCCTGGTCTCCATTGGGAACCTCAGTGCAGGGAAGAGAAGGTGACCCTTACCTGCTGACCAAGGCTCATGGGGTCAGCACTGTTGCTGTTCAGGACACAGACAGAGTTCAGGGAAGGAAGGACGGAGAACCGCCGGGATGTCTTGCTTTTTCAATTCTTGTTTGTTTCCCTTTGCAGACTTTAGGTGCATGTAATTTGATGAATGCCATGCCTGGGTTCATGACTCGCCAGCCATGCCTGGCCCACTTTTGCTAGTACTATTGGTACTTTTTGAGACAGAGTCTAGCTCTGTCGCCCAGGCTGGAGTGCACATTGCAGCTTCTGCCTCCCGGGTTCAAGTGATTATCCTGCCTTAGCCTCCTAAGTAGCTGGGATTACAGGCGCATGCCACCATTCCTGGCTTATTTATTTATTTATTTTGAGATGGAGTTTCACCCAGGCTGGAGTGCAGTGATGTGATCTCAGCTCTCAGCTCACTGCAACCTCTGCCTCCCAGGCTTAAACGATTCTCCTGCTTCAGCCTCCCAAGTAGCTGGGATTACTTGGTGGCACCCGCCACCATGTCTGGCTAATTTTTTGTATCTTTTTTTTTTTTCAGTAGAGACAGGGTTTCATCACGTTGGCCAGGCTGGTCTCGAACTCCTGACCTCAGGGGATCTACCTGCCTCAGCCTCCCAAGGTACAGGGATTACAGGTGTGAGCCACTACACCCGGCCTAATTTTGTATTTTTAGTAGAGACGAGGTTTCACCATGTTGGCCAGGCTAATCTTGAACTCCCAACCTCAAGTGATCCTCCTGCCTTGGCCTCCCAAAGTGCTGGGATTACAGGCGTGATCCACTCTGCCTACTCTATTATTATTATTATCATCATCATTGTTGTTATTTTTAGTTTCTTTATTTTATTTATTTATTTTTTGAGACAGGGTCTCACTCTTTCACCCAAACTGGAGTACAGTGGTGTCATCTCGGTTCATTGCAGCTTTGACCTCCTGGACTCAAGTGTTCCTTCCCGCTCAGCCTCCCAAGTAGCTGGGACCACAGGTATGCACCACCACACCCAGCTAATTTTTGTATTTTTGTCTAGGCAGGTTTCACCATGTTGTCCAGGCTGGTCTCGAACTGCTGGGCTCAAGCAATCCTCCTGTCTCAGCCTCCCAAAATGTTGGGATTACAGGCATGAGCCACCAAACCAGGCCTAGTTTCTTTATTTTTAACAACACAAGGCACTCCCATGAATATACCATGCCACCCAGCAACTGGCAAAATAACTAGCAAATGACTGGCATGTGTCTAGAGACGTCTCAGGATTAGTGCTGACCACTCCTTCTCTGAAAATAGCTGTGTCATATCTACATGGATGCCTAAGAGCAGGTTATTTATCTTATCTGATTTTCTGGCCTTTATTTTGATAAAGAATGTCATGCTATATGTAGTCTTTTGGTACCTGCTTTTTTTCACTCAACCCAATTACTAATTAAGTTGGATTTTTCTTCAAATGTTTATTGGTCAGTTCTATTTTCTCTTTTCTGAAATGTCTGTTTCTATATTTTTGTTCACTTTCTCATTGGTGTGTTTATCTTTGCATTAATGGTGTCTGGTTTTAAATATATATACACACAATACACACATATGTACACATTATATACATACACTATATATAATTAATACTAACACTTTTTCAATTATATATGTCAGAAATATCTTCTCCCAGTTTGTAGCTTGTCTTCATTTTCTTGAAGGAATTTTTAATAAACAGAAGTTCTTAATTTAAATGTAGTCAGTGTATCCATCTTTTACGTAAGTGCTTTGTGTATTTTGTTTAAGAAATCCTGGGATCTCAGGAAAGCGCCTCACTCTGGCTCATGGTGGACACTTGATATATATCACCAAACGAAGGAAGGAAGGAAGGAAGGAAGAAAGGGACAAATGAGTGACTGAGTGGCCAGCACTTCAGTCAGGCTAAGAATGTTAGGAACAGTAACTTATCGACCTCCCCAAGCTCCAAGAGGAGAGCCTGTGTGTTAGATGTAGCAGCAGACAGCTAGCCTCCTGCCTCTTGTGTGGGTCACCCAGTGAGCAAAAGGCCAGAGCAGACCTTGGCCAGGACTCTGACTCTGGAACACACACCACAGACCTATCTCTGCAGCTGCCTCCTGGAGCTAATGATTCTTACTTTCCAGGGCTGCTGTGGGGTTAAATGGCTCAGATTGGGAAAGCATTTGGCACATAGTAGCTAGTTTATTATATTAGCTAATACTGATACCATCATCCTCATCCTCATCCTCATCATCTCAGCACAGAGTGGGCGTTCAAAGATTCTTTTTGAATGAGTGAATGAGCAGCTATGCTGGCTCGGGAATAACAGTGCTTGTTTTACAACTGAGACCAGTAGACTCAGTCACTGAGTCTCCATCTCAAGCCTCATTCTTTTTTTTTTTAAAAAAATTCTTATTGCTAATGTAAATAGCATTTTGATTAAAAATAACATTTCCAAATTAAAAAGAAATTACGTGAGGCAGCTGGATTCTTTTATCTGTTTTTTCATTCAATCTGTTGCAATATGTTGTTTTGGTTGAAGAATAGGAAAGAGCCTGGCCTCAAACTTCCAATTAGTTAGAAAAGAGATGAGTGTCTTACTAGCCTTCTCAGGCAATATGGGTATCTTGTTTCACATCACCCCGAAATTTGACAAGTGGGCATTTCTTTGATAAGTGGTGGTTGATTAATGATGGGTTGTAAGGAGAATTCCGTGCCCATGCTTTTTGGACTCTATTACATTACAATCCACTGGTTTATTTTACTTTGAGTGGACATTTTACCCATGCGTGATTTCTTTAAACAGCTTTATTGAGATGTAATTCATATGCTATACAATTCAGCCACTTAAAGTGTATAATTCAATAGTGTAAAGTGTGCATTTCAATTTAACTTGATGAATTTTGGTGTATCTGCAGTGTGTGCAACCATCACCAAAGTCAATTTTGGAACGTTCTGTCACCTCAAAAAGAAACTGTGCCCTTTAGCTATCACTCTTCTATCTTCCTTCCACCACCCCCGCCTTAAGCAGCCACTGATCCATTCTCAGTCTCTTTAGAACGTCCTAGTCTGGACATTTCCTATAAATGAACAACACGTGGCCTTTCCTGTTTGGTTCTTACACTCAGCGCCATGTTTTCAAAGGTTGTCCGTACACTCAGCGCCATGTAAATAACATTTTGATTAAAAATAACATTTCCAAGTTAAAAAGAAATTGTATGAGGTGGCTGGATTCTTCTGTTTTTTTCATTCAATCTGTTGCAATATGTTTTCAAAGGTTTTCCGTGTTGTGGCAAGTGTCAGTGTTCCCCTCCTGTTTCCGGTCACAGAACATGATGCCACTGTCTGGATAAATCACCTTGCGTGGATCCATCATCCGCTGATGGGCATTTGGGTGTGTCCACTGCTTGACTGTTGTAAATAATGCTGCTATTAACATGTGTGTACGTGTGTGGACTTTCATTCCTCATTCTTAACACCCCAGGTGGGTTGACATCCCCAGGGAGGGGCTCTGTCTAATGCTGAAAGCCATTGGTATGGTACCTGGTGGATAGAGTCAGTGTGTTCTGGACGGAACTGTGGCCTCCAAAGACTACTATGATGAAGCCCCAAACCTCCGCTGAACGTATTTGGAGACAGGGCCCTGAAGGAGGTAATTAAGGTTAAATGAGGTCATAGGAGTGTGGCCCCAGTCCTATAGGGCTGGTTTCTTATGAGCAGAGGAAGAGACATAAGTGATGCACACACACACAGGGGGAAGTTGGGGACACATGAGGACACAGCCAGAAGACAGCCACCTGCAAGTCAAGGAGAGAGGCCCAAGGAGAATCCAACCCTGACAGCACCTTGATATGGATTTTCAGGCTCCAGAACTGGTATAATATGAATTTCTGTCATGTAACACCCCCAGTCTGTGATCTTCTCCTACGGCAGCCCTAGGAAATGAAAATCCTCACTGTAGAATGGACTGTAGAATTTATTGTCCAAGCTAGAGTGCTTTGAGTGCAAGGGGGCTACCATGAACCCAAGGATCACAGCTCCAGGTAGACCAGAACTTATGGGTCACCCTGCTGACCAAGAACCCCCTTCCCTCTGGGGAACTCACTTCTCCTAGATTGGCAATCACCTTCCTAAACACTATGCAAAGAAACCTACCTACCCCCTCTTCCCATCTCAAGCCAGGGTTCATGAATATCTCCAATATCCCAACCCCAGAACACTTAATAACTTTCTCACCTGCATCTTTGGGACTTGATATTTGATCAGAGGCATCTGGGCATGGAGAAAACCCAATCTCAGCAGACCCTCACTCCAAGTTCAGGTTTCAAAGGGATGTTTGTCTGGTCTATGTTTGCTGAAATTCACTGGAATACAATAGAAAATAATATGAGAGTAGATACCTCATTTGTTGGATTCAGCCATCACGGAATAAATTTTGGCTAAATGAATGAATAAATGAATTGAAGAATGAGTGGGTCTAAACTGCCGACTGCATTACTCAAAGAGAAGTTAACCCAAATATTTGCGGGCCATTATTTTTCTACCAAGTTTCTTAGAGGCGCAGTCATCTCTGTATCCTGCACAGCATTTAGCAATACCTTGTCAGTCTTTACTAAATTTTAGTAAAGACTGACAAGGTAAAGACTGATTTTACTTTAGTCAGTCTTCACTAAATTCCTACTGAATAAAGTTATGATTCTCATGAACCTGTGTGGCTGTGGCACAGGCTTTCCTGCATTCTGATTCTACTAACTATCTTCTGGGATCCAGACACTATCATTTCACAGTCATACATGGGATCTTTTTGCTCTTACAGGCAAGGAAGTCTAGGGAATGTAGTTTGCAGGTTTCTAACCCCTGAGAACAGGAGAGAATTTGGAAGGGTGATGATGGCACTGAGAACCACAGAAAACAGTCAGCCAATGACCTTCAGAGATTTTCAATGAACAATTGTGCATTTATATCTTACGTATCTGTCTATATTGTGAAAACCCTGTGAGGGCAGGAACCAAGGGTGTTTAATTTACCAAAGCATACTTGGGACCCAGGAGCATGTGCAATAAATGCTTGCTGCATAAAACTTAAGTTAATAGACACTTGATGGCTGTCCTCAGGTGTACATCAAGTTCAATCAGTTTCACTGATAGTGGGCCTCATACCAAAAATGGTGACTGTTTGAGAGTGCCCAATAGGACAGGTTTTCACAGTTCATCCTCAGCCTGGTCCCTGAGACACGGTTCTTCCCCTCCCGTTCTCTGGATGTGAAAATCATGGTCAGGGAGGTGATGTCACTGGTCTAAGATCATGCAGCTGGTAGGAGGTAGAGGTAGAACTTGAAATTATTTGTGTAATTCCTAAAACAAAAACAAAATCCAGAAACAAAAACAAAGCAACAAAATTGTGTTCTTCTGAGTAACATGCTTCCTCTTGCTTGATACAAGTGTCTATGCTGATTTCATGGACCTGTGTGTTCTGGGAAGGGGGCGGGACGGCAGGGAGGGACGTGTCCTGGGGGTGGGGGGAATGTCAGGGAGGGACGTGTCCTGGCAGTGCTCCTCCCCAGTGCAGACTCTGGATTGCTATCGCCACTTTCTATAGCTTGGGAAAAAGAAACTCCTTGAGTTCATTTGGGAAGCCTTGGGCCTGATTCAGCATCTGAACCTCTGCTCAGACATGGAGATCCATGTTGCCCTGTCGTGAGCCTTCTGTTGGTGCCTACAATTAAGAATCTTCATCAGAACGCACACCCAGAGCCAGGAGGAGTCAGCCTCCTGGGAGACTCAGCATTTACTTCTTCACTCAGTTAAAAGTCCAGCAGCACCGGAACAAAGGGATGACAAATTTCTTAGCTTCACCACCCCATCCCAATGCAAATCTCAGCCAATAATATGACTTTGAGCTTTGGTGAAACAGGTGTAGATAAAAATGTATAAGGGATAATGTGAAGGTTTAGCTTAAAACTCACATGTTATGTTTATGTTTCTATGTAGCCCTTTGATTCTACATTTATCTCAGTCTTCCTCTTTGATTATGACTTTTTTTTTTTTTTTTTTTTGAGACAGAGTCTCACTCTGTCACCCAAGCTGGAGTGGAGTGGTGCAATCTTGGCTTACTGCAACCTCTGCCTCCTGGATCAAGCTATTCTCCTGCCTCAGCCTCCTGAGTAGCTGGGACTGCAGACATGCACCATCATGCCTGGCTAATTTTTGTATTTTTAATAGAGACAGGGTTTCACCATGTTGGCCAGGCTGGTCTTGAACTCCTGACCTCAGGTGACCCACCTGCCTGGACCTTCCAAAGTGCTGAGATTACAGGCATGAGTCACCGTCCCTGACCGATTATAATTTTTAGTGGTAGTAGGTAAGATTGTTCCCTAGAAAAATTAGAACCCTGAAGAAATGAAGGCCTGTGTTTGGGTTTTAACTGCTTTGCAGATAAGCACTTGCTCCCTCTGCCAATTTAGGATTATAGCTGGCCAAAAGTTATAGAAAACTGGAGCAAACTACAGCTTAAACTAATGAAAGATTTCCTTTTATTGCCTGATAGCGAATCTGGAGACAGGTAATTTGGGGTTCAAATGGACATCTGTGATGTCTCAGGGCCCTGAACTACTTGTATTATTTTTCCCTGGTATTATCAGAGTGCAGCTTCTACCCTCAAATCTGTTACTGCATGATGACAACATGGCTTCTCCACACATCTCATCTGCGTCCCAGCCAGGACTAAGGACAAGGAAGGCAAAAGATACGTGGTAACGGGTCAGTCCTCTCCTTAAGAGCTTTGCCAGAAGTCACATCAAACAACTTCTGCTTACACATCATTGGTGAGAACCGTGTTACGATCCACCCTAGGTATAAGGGAGGTTTGCAAACATAAACTCTTGACTTGGCACATTTGTTATACCCTCTCCCACCCCTCACCACCACCACCGCAGTTTTGTTAGTAAGGAAGAAGAGGAGAATGAACATTGGATGGTCAGCGGCAGCATGTCACATTCTTAGCAATTAGCCATGTTCCATCAAATAAAACAAAAGTGGACATGTCCACATCAGTGCAATATCAAAGGTGAAACTCAGGACCAGCATTGTGCAGGGATCAGCTCTACTGTACGTAGGAAAATAACCATCAGGACAGCAATTCGTGCATTTGGCTACCACTGCCTTGAACACATGCTACCTGCCAGGGGCTCCTCTGCACGGTGTCGTCAGAGTGTGGGAAATAAATGGACTGAGCTGTGACTTTGTCTGAAGTGTCCTCCATGGGAGGTACTAAAGGAGGCCTCGGCATTGGGCAAGTCAAGTCTGGGTCACTTGTCAGCCCTTCCCAGCTGAAGGCTCCTCTGACATATGCTCACTTGATCAGGTAGCCATGGTGGATGTTGCAAAACTCAATACCTGAACACTGGTTGGGTCATAGCCTGGACCCTAGCCTGGAGCTTCCTCTCCTGGGAACCATCTCTCCGTCTAAGGAAAAGCCAGTGATTGCCTGGCTCTGTCTGTGGCCGGCCTCCACTTCAGTGCCTGGGCTGCATGGGTGTTAAATTTTTAAAATAGTAGGCCCGGGTATGCTAATGTTACCAACCCTTTTGGGTCTTTGTGGAGGTTAAATGAGATCACAAATGTGAAATGCATCCTGCCGAGGCTGATGCTTATAGACGAGGGTAAGTTTTAGGCAGAAACTAGAGTGAACCAGGTGGGTATCTGTTCTGCATCAGGCCACTCAATAAGTGAAATGTTTTCCTTCCTTCCCAGCATGTTCCAGAAGCTTCTTCATGTCCAAGGACAGCAGCTCAGACAGGGCACTGCTAGAGGAAGTGACTTTTCTGCTCAATTACCCTCTACGTTGGTGGTGAGTGGCCTGTATGCCGCCAGATCTGCTGCTTGGGGAAGATGAGGTCCTGCAATGACTGGCCAAAAAGGGGGCCACAGGAGGGTCAGCTGCTTTTTCATGTTTTAAGAATGGGTATCTTGGCAGATACTGAATTCCAACAAAACTCTAAAAAAATAACAATGCTGATGGTGTGATGGTGATGGTGGTGGTGGTGATGATGGTGGCTCTGATGGTGATGGTTGTGATGGTGGTGGTGATGGTGGTGATGGTCATGGTTGTAGTGATGGTGGTCGTAATGATGGTGATGGTGGTGACAGTGATAGTGATGATGATGGTGGTGATGGTCATGGTTGTAGTGATGGTGGTCGTAATGATGGTGATGGTGGTGACAGTGATAGTGATGATGATGGTGGTTGTGATGGTGAGGAGGTTGTGATGGTGATGGTCATGGTGGTGGTGATAATGATGGTGGTGGTGGTGGTGACAATGATAATGTTGGTGGTGGTGATGATGGTAGTGGTGGTGACGGTAGTGATGGTGGTGGTGATGGTGGTGATGGTCATGGTTGTAGTGATGGTGGTCATAATGATGGTGATGGTGGTGATAGTGATAGTGATGATGATGGTGGTTATGATGGTGATGAGGTTGTGATGGTGATGGTCATGGTAGTGGTGACAATGATAATGGTGGTGGTGGTGCTGCTAATGATGGTGTTGGTGGTGTTGGTGACGATGGTGGTGATGATGGTGGTGGTGGTGATGGTGGTGATGGTGATTGTGGTGGTGGTGATGATGGTGGTGGTGGTGATGATGGTGGTAGTGCTGGTAGTGATGGTGGTGGTGGTGATGGTGGTGGTGATGACAGTGGTGGTGTTGATTGTGGTGGTGATGATGATGGTGATGCTGGTAGTGATGGTGATGATGGTGGTGATGAGGAGGGTGGTGATGATGGAGATAATGATGATGGTGATGGTAATGATGGTGATGACTTTTTATTGGTACATAATATTTGTACATATTTTGGAGGTATGTATGATATTTTGATTCATGTATATAATGCATAATGATCAAATCAGGGTAATTGGAATATCCATTCCCTTGATCATTTATCTTTTCTTCATGTTGGAAACTGTCCAATGCTTTTCTTTTAGCTATTTAAAAATGTACAGTAAATTATTGTTGACTATAGTCACCCTACTGTACTATTAAACATGCCTATTAACCGACCTCTTGAGGACTTTTATGGAACGATCACAGCTCTCCCCTCTAGACAGAAGCACAACCCTGAAAGATGCATTATCTGGCCATCTTAGAATTAGAGGTGAACCTATCACTCCCACAATCCAATGTCATTTACAAGCCCCCGCCTCTGGTGTCTACTTCATGGATCAGAGCTTTGGAGGCAGAGGAAGGGATGCAAACTCAGCATGCTTTATGGGAAGCATGCATTTTTCTTTCTCACAAATTCTGACATTATCAAGTTTAGGGGCCTGAGAAAAACAAGATACAAATTATCTTCTTGAGTTGTTGGTGCCCATGAGTGTAGAAGATTGTATGACTTGTATGTGCAGTGTCCCCTGTCTTCCTTGTGTGAGGTCTATGCTTCCTTATTCCCCACCCAACATCAGCCTGGCCCTGTGACTTGCTTTGCCAATGAAATGTGAGTGGAGGTGACATATGCCCCTTTCCAGGAGAAGCCGCAAGGGCTATGGCATGAATCTGCCATGATTCCTTGCCCTGTGCTATGTGACTGGGATGTCCCAGGTAAGAGCAGCTCCTTCAGGTTGGGCCACAGGATGAAGACAGTATGGAGCAGGGCAAATGCCAGCTGTTGGAATTTGTGATCATGAACAAGAAGTCAACCTTTGTTGAGTTAAGCCAACTCTTGGGGTTGTTTGTTGTTGCAATATAATCTAGTGTGAGCTGGCTGATGTGGTTTATGAATTGACTTGGAAGAGGCATTGATAGCCCAGGCTCAAAGCTGCTGTCCAGCTTTGCCACTTCTGCGTGGAGCCGATGGTCTCCAGACCCTGCTCGGCTGCTCCCAGGTCAGACCTCCAGCTCTACCTGCTTGCACATCATCCATTTTGGGAGCTCCTCTTCCCAGGCCCTGATTTTTCCCAATGACCCTCACTCACTAGCACTTTCTTTACCCTCTTAAGGCTCAATCAACACAATGAGTGCATGTTCTTACCTCCTGTACTCAGGGCTCAGTCAGCAAGATGAGTATATACTCTCACCTCCCCTACTTAAGGCTCAGTCAACAAGATGAGTACATACTCTCACCCCCTCTACTCAGGGCTCAGTCAACAAGATGAGTGCAGCTCTCACCTCCCATACTCAGGGCTCAGTCAACAAAATGAGTGCAGCTCTCACCCCCTTTACTCAGAGCTCAGTCAACAAGGTGAGTACATACTCTCACCTCCTCTACTCAGGGCTCAGTCAACAAGATGAGGGCAGCTCTCACCTCCCATACTCAGGGCTCAGTCAACAAGATGAGTGCACTCTCACCTCCTATACTCAGGGCTCAGTCAACAAGATGAGTACATACTCTCATCTCCCGTACTCAGAGTTCAGTCAACAAGATGAGTACAAACTCTCACCTCCTCTACTCAGGGCTCAGTCAACAAGATGAGTAAACACTCTCACCTCCTCTCCTCAGGACTCAGTCAACAAGATGAGTACATACTCTCACTTCCCATACTGAGGGCTCAGTCAACAAGATGAGTACATTCTCCCATCTCCTCTACTCAAGGCTCAGTCAACAAGATGAGTGTGTGCACACACCTCTCTTACTAGTGAAACCAGACTTTCAGAGCCAGCGATGTTATCTCTCAATGTTATGTGAAACCAAGTGCCTGACTCTTTCATGTCCCCAATTCCCCCTTCCCTTAAATCCAAACTATTTATCTCAAGTCCCATCCTGAGGACTGTGTGAATTTCTGCATTTACTCCTCTTGTCCCCCATGCAAGGCCCAGAATCCTCTATAATATGAGGAAGGAAGGTTCTATTTCCTAAGTCTCCTTCTAAGTTAGTCAGAGGGTCCCAGTTCTTCCTCTTGCTCCTCTGGACACTATGGCCCACCCCTCTGGCTGCCCCACAGTAGAGACACCCCTTCCATCACTCCTCCACACACCTGCAGCACAAGCCTGACCTCCGTGGAGGTTTTCTAAAAGGGGACAGAGCTGCAACATTGAAACCTGAGATTCTTGTCCCAGTCACAGTTATGAGAAAGCATAAGGGCTTCACTGGTCACCTTAGCCCCCTGGCCCTCCCCTTTGGGGCTTCCCTGGTGTGGACCCCACTCTTGGACTCCCCTCTTCTCTCTAATTTGCCACTCCAGACCTTCCAATCCCAGTAATGCCAGGGAACTGCTTTCAAATCCTGTCACTTTACTTTGCAATTTAGATTAACCTTTCTCTTCATCCCTTTCCATCTAAAGAGAAGCGGTAAACCTATCGACACAGAAGATCCATAAAAGCCTTGAGATGAGAGTTTTTCTCTATCCTGGGCCAGATCAAATTCTTAGACGGCCTTCTTTCCTTCTGCACCAGGAGGCTATCACTTGCTCAGAGCAAGCCCAGGAATCTGCTCTTCCTCTCTCTGATGCACAGGTACACTTTGACAGTTCAGGCCTGGCATTTCCTCTTGCCTGGCCGCTGCTGGGCTGCAGGATGATTGTCCTGTGAATCGTTTTGTTGGTGGGAGTACAACTCCTTGGCTCCCACCTCTGCCCCAAGGCTTGGTCTCTGCCTTGCACTCAGCTGGTACATGCAGTGCAGCTGTGTGCAGCCTCACCCAGGAAACAACTCAGGTGCCGGGGGAGGAAACCCCAAATCTCCAGCATATAACCTCCCTGAGAAGGAAAAGCAACTTTGCGTCATTCCCCCTGCCCCCGACAACCATGAGCTTCCTGCAAGTTTTATTGGGAGGGGGTAGCAAGGCAGATAGGAGAGTCAGGGAGGATACTCCTGTGAATGCTTTCAAGAAACTTATAATAATTTTAATCAGCATTTTCCCTTCCATTTAAAATCACAAACTTAGCTACTTAATCAAATGTCATGGTTAAGACACATTTACCTCCTTGGGAGAAAAATGAACAATGGCAGCTCAATTTGGCTTTGGATGGGTTTTAAAAATAGTCAAGTCTGTGAAGGCCATTAGATAAATGGCCTCAGAGAGCTTCAAAGAGGACCTCCTGCGGGGGCCTGCTGGCTCCTTTGTTGGGCAAATAGGGGAGGGGACTAGGTGAGGAGACCGCAGGGGTTCCCCAGGGTTCCAGGCTGTGGACTTCCCCCAGCAGGGAGAAGGGGCCAGAACGAGCAGGGTGACCAGAAGAACTTTCAACAGCACGGACATCTGAACAGTTCGCTTTTGCATCTGCCGAAGCTGGGAGGCATGTGTGTGTGTGTGTGTGTGTGTGTGTGTGTGTGTTGAGTGGGAGTGACACACACACAGCTTCCCAATCCCCAAGGGAAGAAAACGGAATCAGTCAGAAATATGAGAGCCATCAAAGTATAGAAAACCAGTTCTAGAAATGCGGAAACACAAGTTAAGGCTTTTTTGTTTTACAGTCTGTAAAAAAGACAATGATATTGTCATCGAAATAATAATAGGCTGGTCATGGTGGCTCAGTCCTATAATCCCAGCACTTTGGGAGGCCAAGGAGGGTGGATCACCTGAGGTCAGGAGTTTGAGACCTGCCTGACCAACATGGTGAAACCCCGTCTCTATTAAAAATGCAAAAATTAGCCGGGTGTGGTGGTGCATGCCTGTAATCCCAGCTACTCAGGAGGCTGAGACAGGAGAATTGCTTGAACCTGGGAGGCAGAGGTTACAGTGAGCTGAGATCACGCCATTGCACTCCAGCCCAGGTGACAGAGCGAGACTCCATCTCAAAAATAATAATAATAACAATAATAATAATAATAATAAATAAGAATAATAGGTGGATTGCTCTTTTTGGAGAGAGGTTACGCTAGAGAAAAAGGAAATCAGTGTACCCTAGTCCCAAATCATGATTTTGAGCCTGGGTGGGGGCAGAGGGCATCCTCCCTCCCCATAGACCGAAGAGGCCCTCACTCACTGGGGGCAGCAGCTGCGGTCTTTAGGTTCTGACTTCGCCTGGAGACTTCTGCAGGGCTTGTTCCCATCTCGGTTTTCAGGAAACACTTCCTTCTATCATTTTCTTTGCCCAGAGATTCCCAGGGTACCTGGATAGAATTCAAAGGCTCTTTCAACTCAGACGGGGAAAATTGGCATCTTTATTTAACCCTAACTGAAACTTGGCATTTCCTGTCATTATAAATGTAGGTGGCAGAGCCACGGTGCCTGTGACCGTCAAACTTAGAAACCACAGGCATTTTCATATCACATTGCCATGGCTGCAGATACCTCAGAATATTATTGCTGCATATCTGGACTTCAAAAGGAAGGTAATTTAAGATCTGTCAATTGCTTACTAAGTGTATTAATAAAAAATACATACGGCTATGTCAGAAATTTGTTTTTATTACTCTTTTGATAATGCATTTGCATATAATTGGTTTCCTGATAATCCTGGGCTTTTTCATCTATGCATTTAGAAGGCATTCTGAGAGAGGTTAGCAGGTGTCCACAAGGCTGCTCAAGGGGTTCCTGGAGCCGACACGGTCCGGTCCGGAGTCCCTCCCTGCCCTCCTGGCTCCTGGTCTGCGAAGCGGGCCTCCTCCAGGTCCAGTCGGGTTGCAGGAAGGGCCTCCCTGGTGCAGCACCGCCACCTCGTCCCGCTAGGTGGCAGCACTGCGGGCGCCTCCTTCCCCGCCCGCCGCCATGGGCCCCGCTGGTTCCAGGACCTCCCTGTCTCCTCCGACTCTTGATGGGATCCGCTCAGGGAGAGGTTCTAGGGGACGATGACCCAGGGGCGGCCCGGCAGGGAAACTGCTGAGTCACCCTGCTGCTTCTCTGATCCTCTGGCCGGCTCCCAGATGACCGTAGCCACACCGTGCGTGAGGCCTCCTGGAGCCCTGCCAACACCTCCCCGGGCAGGGGCTGTGGGCCCCACATCTTACAGAAGAGGAGACCGAGGGTCGGAGAGGCCAGACAACTCGGCCAGGACCCCGACTTAGCAAGCGCCAAGGCTGGCGCTCCTGCCACCACACCTCGCTGCCTCTGGCCCTCTCCCGGGAATCTTTGTGGGGAAGTCACTGTCTTCGTCCTCCTGCCTGGGCAGAGTCCAATCCTGTGCCTGGCTCCTCAAGACCCTTGGCAAAGATCCTGGAGGCCTGGGGGTGAAAGGGCTGCTTGGGGGACTTAAGCCCCAAGCTATGGTTCTCCTGGGAGACTAAGCCCCAAGTCATGGTCCTCCTGGGAGACTGAGCCCCAAGCCATGGTCCTCCAGGCTCTGCCCCTCCACCCTCCCACTGGTTGCCCCTCCCAGGGAGGCCTCACCTGTGAAGTGCTTCCCGCCCCTGCCCCCCACCTCCCTCCCATGGCTTTCGCATGGCCTGGAGCGATTCCAGAGCTGGCCTGGGTCAAGCATCTGCACAGAGCGCAGAGCGAAGACGGCTTGGTATCCCCCGCCCCTTGCACCTTTCCCAGATGAAGGGTGGCACCAGCGTCCTTTCCAAGGCCCGGATTCGGCACTGCCCTCAGCCTATGGAGGATTAAAAGCAGGGCTTTGTCGTGGTTTCTCAAAGCGTCAGCGGGTCTGTGGAGGATTCTGCCCCATGTCACTTCTCTCAGGGAAAGGTCCTCACCCAGTGTCTGTCCTCCTTTAAGTGCCCCCCTTTTGTGTGTGTGTGTGTGTTTGTTTTTGTTTTTGTTTTTTTGCAAATACAGACTAACCAGGTAGGCACAGAGGAGTCCTGGCATAGGGAGGGCGCAGTGAAACGCCAGTGGAGAGTCTGGGAGGCCCAGATTCCCTGGAACTTTCCAGTGACTCCTCCGGAGCAAGGGCCTGGCCAGGCAGCAGCTGCGCCGGGCGATGAGAGACCGTTGGGTAATCAGGGGCATAGGACTGGGCTTCGCTGGGTTCCGGGCAGAAGCGCTGAAGCTCCGACCCGGAACGCCGT
Source organism: Colobus angolensis palliatus (assembly GCF_000951035.1). NCBI lineage: Eukaryota > Metazoa > Chordata > Mammalia > Primates > Cercopithecidae > Colobus > Colobus angolensis. The sequence continues at coordinate 1,568,566 of NW_012117666.1, forward strand.
GACTTCATCAACGCAGAAGCCCGCGCAGCCGAGCAGAGGAGTCCCTCGTAGGGGACTCTCGGACAGACGCTCCTGCGCGGCCCGCGTGGCGCAGCTCCGCCCCAGGAAACTTTTCGCACAGCCCCTGCTCCATGCGCCCCCACCCAGTTCTTCCTCGCGGCCGCCCCCTCCCCAAAGTAGCTCTCCGGGTCCACTGGGCGCTCCCGTAACCGGGTCGGAACCTCTGACGGCTTCGCATGCCATCCGGTTACCCTGGCAACACCATCCGGCGGCGCCCGGCGGTCCAATCGGAGCCTGCGGCCTCTCTCGAGCCTTTCGCAAGGTGGGGACCGGGACGCGACCGGGGATGGGGAAGGGGGCTGACGAAGCCCCCGCCTGCGCTGTCGCCCGCGCTGGGCACAGCCCTCTGACCCCCTACCCCCGCGGCGACCCCGGC
>NW_012117666.1:1570423-1587386 GCF_000951035.1 Colobus angolensis palliatus
AAGCTAAAGCTCCGGGCTCCCAGCGAGAGCTTCGCAGGCTGAGTTGGAGGAAACCAGAGCCGAGCAGCCACTCCGCCCGCCCTTCTTTCTCGGGGCCCCGGGGCTGAGCAGGGGCCTCCCAGGCTTCCAGCTGCCGACCCAGCTGTTTGCGGGTGACCTCCGGGCTCGACGGGCGCCCACAGCTGGCGGGCAGCTGGGGCGGGAGAGCTGAGGCTCTTGGGGAGCGCCGGCGGCCACCCCCCTGTAAACACACACACGCACACACGCCCGCCGGCGCGACGGGGCTTGTCTGTGTCTGGGACTCCAGGGCCAGATGGAACAGGGGGTTCGAGCCTAGAGCCCGCGGTGGGGGTGTCCAGAAAGACCCTTCTCGGCAAACTTTGCCGGCCCGCCGGGGTTCTTGGGTTTCTCCAGCTTCAGCCTGGGGTGGCCCAGGGCCCACCAGAGCACAGCCGTCCTTTTTGCTGGGCAGGCTGCCTCTGAGCCCTCGCCCTCCTGCCGGGCATTCACGGAGCTCGTGCCTTTGGGTCCCGGGTTGGAACCGCGAGCGGGGAGGACAGAGGTGGAGGCGGAGAGCAGCGTGCGGTTCTCGAGTTTGTCCACTGGGATGCACTGCGCTCCCGCGTTGGGGACGAAAAGGCCAGTAGTTGTTAGCCGGCTGCTTGAGCCGCCCCCACTCCTGGATAAAGCTGCGCGGGGAGTGAGGCTAAGGGAGGGAGGATCTAGTGCGTGTCCTGATTTTGAGAAATCGGAAGGGGACGGGGACGCCAAGTGTTTTCTAGCGACCCTTGATTTATGAGCTGATTCTGCACCCAGAGGTGAATCCCGTGTAACACATCTAGTGAACATTGTCAGATGTTATTATTAGCTTCCCTTCTCGCAGTGGCGGATCTTGCTATGGGCTTCAAAGGTTAATCATGGAACCGGTTGTGTTGGGTGTTGGATATTGGCCGGGCCTGAATCGATAAGTGTGCTTGGGCTAGATAAGGTTTAGGCTTGGACTGTTCTGGGATGTCGGCAAAATGGAGCGAGGACAGCTTTGCAGAAATGACCCTGATCCAGGTGCCCTGCAGGCCTGCCATCCATCCCCTGCCCTGCCCCGCACTGTCCCAGGTCTCAGCAAGACCTCCAAGGCCTTGTGAATGACCAGACGAGTCCCCACCCTGGCCAGTGGCTGGTCTTCAGCTCTGACCTGCTTCCTGAGCTGCCATCTGCCACTTGATTCCTGATGGCAACTTATTTGAACAGACATTTATTTTAATTGCTAAGTTGCTAGATTAAAAGATGAGTACATTTTGATAAAGGGAGAGGGGAGCAGATATCTTGGAAAGAAACCTCTCTTTTGGTTTGAAATTTACTGAAACAGTTCCTATCAGGCATCCTCCAGCCGGATCTTGGGATTTTGCTTTAGGAAACAGTTCTGTTGGTTCTTTTGAAGTTTGACCTTTTGTTTTTCCCCCCTCGATGTTAGCACAGGAGATTTTCTGTAAGTGTGCCTTTAAGGATGAGCTGTCACCTATTTGGGATCCTGATGGGAGAGCTGTCTTGTTACTGCTGTCTCCTGGCCAGAGAAGGAGGCCTGTGCCCAGAGGGTCTGGGTGGATTCGCATCACAATGGGCACCTGGGGACTCAGAGCCAAAGGGTTGCAAGTTCAAGGTCTGGAAATGGACTTTTTCTTTCAAGACAGCCCTTCATCTTTGCTTGCAAGCCGCTCCATGGCTCCCCAGGTGAGCACTGGGTGTCTTGCTGCCAAGCTTGGAGCCTGGTTAGGACAGGTACACACTGAGCCTCCAGCTGGGGTGGCAGAAGGCCTGGCCTGCACCATCGGAGAGGTGCAGTTCTAACTTGTTGGGTGCGGGGTGGGAGTTGGGTGGGCTTTCTTAGCTCTGGCCCCTGAGGCGAAGTCTGGGCTTGGTTATTTACTTCTGCGTTGGAACTGAGCTGTATGTGGAGCTTTTTTCTCCCCCAAGAGGGAGAAGCAGATTGAGACTTATTGAACTGCTTTTGTGTCTTTTGCAGTCGTATTTAATAGTTGTAGCAAAGCTCCAAAGATACTTTCCATCAGCTCAGAGAGAGGGAGCCATGGAAGGAGACCCAGTGGCTTGACAAGCCCTGCCAGAGCTCACCCGTGAAGGGGGTGCGTACTCAGCCAGCAGCCCAGAGTTTAGTGTTGGCTTCCTGGTTGTGAGTCGCTTCCCAGGCTGCAGACCTCAGATGCTGTGGCTTCCTCAGGAGCTCTGAGCGTTCACCTAATACATTTGCTGGGTTGTGCTCAGGCCTGTGAACCCTAGCAGAGTGCCACGAGCTCATTCCCAGCCCATGTCCCTGCGGCCATCCCGTCTGTTCTCCCGCTCTAAGGTTCTGGGGCCCCTTTTGTTTGGGAGGCCCTGGGTGTGTGTGATGACATAATTCACAGTTCCCCAAGCCCTCTCAGTGCGCGCTGTACCATGTCTGGGCCTCGTGGCAGGGATCCATTGGCTTGGCTGTCACCGTCCTCGCTGTAGAGTCCCCCGGCAGCTGGGGCTGTGCAGCCCAGCTTTGGCGGATGAAGTCAAATGTTCCGTCCACAAACACTGTGCTCCCGGTGAATCCTGGCTCACGCCGATTTCCAGCTGCTGCTACTAAATTGATTGCAACTGGAATCCATCTAGTGTCAGTGGCTGTGCTGTTCCTCAGGGACAATCATGCTTGACTACATTGCAAATTTAGGAGGCAGCTCAAATCTTTGGGCAACATTGGTACATACCCCCCTTTCACGCTCCCCCCTACCTTGGGAATCCACTGTCCAAGTGGAGGAGCTGATGGCAGACTCCTCCCGGTCTGTCCCTGTTGTTTATTTACTTTGATCACCTGCTTCCTTTTCTTCCATGCATTGGAGAGGGGAGCAGGACAACACAGCTCAGGAATGGAGACAGCCCCGTGCCTGCCGGAGACAGCTGTCTCTGGGTCCCTGGAGGCAGAGCAGCGCCAGCTTCCCCAAGGCACGCATCTGTGGCTTTCTAGCGGCGGGGTCGGGGGGAGGGGGTCGCTGGAGGTGATTCTGGACCCCAACCCTGTCTCCACTTCCACAGCCCCAGTCCCTCTGACCCACACACAAACAGGGTGTCTGGCAGGTGGGGCCCTGTGTGTTCCCGGGTTCTGCATTTCCCTGAGCTTTTTGTGGGAAAGCCACAGGGTGCCTGGAGCCTGACCCTGGGTTACAACGAAGTCCGTAAACACAAAACCCTGACTGGAATGCAAACAGCTGAGCCTTCAAGAGCCCAGGGGCTCCTCTCTGGGGTTATGTAAGAGTCATCTGTTTTAAATACGTAGTTGCCAAGTTTTCTTCAAAGGGTTACAAGTCAGTAGAGACCAAATTGATGTAAAGATTAACTTGGAAAGCCAAATATATCCTTGATCTAGATTTTATCTTTGAAGTCTGGCTTGAGAGGGTTTCTCCTGCCTGATGCCAATCAGACACAAGGAGGACACAGGGGCAGGGGCTTTCTGGGGCTAGAACAGGCAAACGTGGATGGTCGACCCCATTCTTTCTTCCTCTGAGACCCCTTCCAGGAATTGAAAGGGGCTGGTGAGTCATGAGGCCTTGGTGTAGGGAGTGGTGGTGGTTACATAATTCAGATTAACTCTTAGTTAATCTGCCTTGAATAGAGAGTCAGGCTGGAGGGTGTCCATGTCAGATCTCCGGTGGCCCTTAGGGGGTGTCCCCAAGTACATCCACCTCAGAGCTGGGTAAGATCAGGCACTAGGAGGAGAGAGGGGGACTGGCTGCTCCTGGGTCAATCCCAAAAGGTTATTTACTATATGATGATTTCATAGCATTGAAATTGAGGTGGGAGGTGGGACTCGACTCTGGAGGTGGGACTCAGACTGTGGACCAAATTGAGGACTAACTAAAGCAGGGACAGGATGGAAGCACCATTCCATAAGACATGCCCATCAGGGTGCCATGTCAGTTTACCACTGCCAGTGCAACACCCAGGAATTATTGCCCTTTCCATGGCGATGACCTGATGACCCAAAATCACTACCCATTCCCTAGAAATTTCTACATAAGCCGCCCCTTAATCTCCATGGAATTAAAAGTAGGTATAAATACAACTGCAAAGCTGCCCTGAGCTGCTACTCTCAGCACACTGCCTACGGGGCAGCCTTGCTCTGCAGGGGCAGTCACCGAGCTGTCACATTGCCGGCCTGGTAACACCACCAGAGCTGGAACACCTCCTCACTAAAGCTGTTTTTCTTCTGTCACTGCCTTGCTCTTGAATTCTTTTCTAGGCAAAGCCAAAAACCCTCATGGTCTAAGCCCCACTTTGGGGCATGCCTGCCCTGCATCAAAATGACAAAATTATAGACGTGGTATAATACTCGTAGTAGTTGTCAGGGGTCAAAGAAAGGGTGGGGAACAGAAGGGAGGAGGGTGTGGTTACAAAAGGGTAACATCAGGCCTCCTTGTGATGGAAACGTCTATGTTGGCGATATCCATGTCATAATCCTGTTATATTACTGTACTGTCATTTTGCAGATGTTACCACTGGGGGACTCTTGGTGAGGGGTACATGGGATCTCTCTGTATTATGTCTTACAATGCCCGTTATTCCACAATTAAAATAAAAGGTTTAATTAAAAGAAACAGACTAACATTCTCTACTAATCTGTCAGAGATTAGTGCCTAACTGATCTGACTGGCGAGCGTGCGCACACGTATGTGTATGTGAGTACTTCTTTCTATTTAACAGCAGTCAAAGGTGATGTGGAAATGGGGAAACAGGTGAAAAAGATTGCTTTACAAAACTTGCTCGGTCGTGTCTCTGCCACACATTTTAGAACGAAAAATTCAGCAGCATATGAACGTGTGGTGTTGCTAATGTTATGAGATCCATCATCGGTGACAGTAATAAATGACTTCGTGCATAATTATTGGATAAGAAGATCTGTCCACATCTTTACATCAATTAGGTCAGCTCTGAAAACAAAGCAGCTTTTGGGGGTCAGCCTCACTTTTCTACCCTGGCTTATAGGCTTCAAGACCATACTCTGAGGGTTTTAAGTCAAACACAAAAACAGCTGGTTTCCTGTTTCTAGATCAGGGAAACATGAGCCTCAAGTTTGAGAAGGCAGACACTGGTTTGTGGCTTTGCTGTTATCACCTCATTTGGGGCTTTATGATAAAAGAACTGGGGTGTGGGGGGTGCTCTCTCAGGGCTTATTGAATGAAACTGGGAGATACAATGGGAAGCTCTGTCTCAGATTTGGCTGTGAACTTCTGAGATCTCACGACCTACACCCGATACTCTTTCTCTCTCCTTTCACATCCAGATGGGAGGTGCTGGAACTAATACTATAATACTGCTAGCCCTTTTCCTAACCCAGGCTTTGTGCTAAGTGATCCAACTGTGCTAAACTGTCCAGCCATTCTGCATTGTCCCACTCCACCCTCATAATCCTCATGGTGGCCCTGCAAGGCAAGTATTATTGCTTCCATTCACACAGGAGAAAACTGGAGCACAGAGAGGTTAGGTAATTTGCTCAAGGTCACACAGCTAGCTCATGGGAGAGGTGGGATTTGAACCCAGGTTTCCAGGACTCGAAAGTCCATTCATGCTCCTTATGCTGACCTCTGTGGCTTTCTTGTCTTATACAAAATCTACTTCTTACTCACTTTATTAAGTTACAGATTGCCCTTTTGGGAAACACAAAACAAAATTTTAAAACAACAACAACAAAAAATAAAGCAAGAAGGACCCAGCTGCTGCGATGCCACATCAGCACTTTATGGATTTAGCCATGTGTTCAGCTGACTCTGAAATCACAAGTCTCTCTGGCACCCATGATTTTAAGTAAAAGGTTTATGGTAAAATAACAAATTATTTTGCAGCAAAGAATTAATGAAACGCCATGGGGAGATGAAAACCTATCTGTGACACAGATACTGCTATTCAATCTATTTAGTAATTAAAAATAAATATGTCACCAAATCCAAGGAGGCCTCTATTGAGGGCTTTCTTGAAATTAAAAGCTGTGGAAATCAATGAATGATCACATTGAGAAAGTTGGGTTTAGCTTAAGAAGTCTGGGTAAAAGGAATTACCCTTTATGTATATATTTGTGTGTGTGTGTGTGTGTGCGTGTGTGTGTGTGTGCATTTTTTTTGAAGTACAATTCACATGCAATGAAATTTACCCATTTAAAGTGTCTGGTTCGTTGATTTTTAGGATATTGGCTGAGTTGCACAACTATTGCTGTGGTCCAGTTTCAGCACGGTTGCCTCGCCCCTGATAAGATCCCTTTTGCTGTTTGTAGCAATCCCTGTTCCTGCCTCCAGCCTTTGACGACCACTCCTCTGGGCTCTGATGGATTTGCCCATCGTTGCTATTCCTGTAAATGGAATCAGCCGGCGTGTGGTCATTTTTGTCTGGCCTCTTTAGTGTCATGTTCCGAGGTGTCTCTATGCAGTAGCTTGCCACTGCATTCCCTTGTTGTTCCTGAACGGTATCCCGATGTTTGGACATCCCACCATTTGCTTGCCCATTCATCTGTTGATGCAGGGTTGGGTTACTGGATCTTGGGGCTGGGGGAACAGCGCTGCCGTGAACTTCGTGTGCACGTGTCCTGGTGGATGTTGTTTTCATTTCTCTTGCCTCCACTTTATACTTTATAACCACAGACGTCAATGCTCGGCGGGGCCACGAGAAACCCCTGGTGTGCCATTAGATGGGTGCCGGGCGAGGCGCCCGCAGTCCGGCTCTGGGGTGGGATAGCCTCCATCCTTTCGTTCTAAAGACAACTCCCTACACATAAGCCATTGCTGATTCGAACATTTCTCATTCAACAAGCATTTGTTGAGCGTCGAGTGCATTCTGCCACAGGAATGTGTTTTGGTTCGATAGAGGAGAACAGGCTTTTCCACTCTGCCCTGGTATAAGGGGGAACATTTTGACTCATTAGAAGGACTCCTGTCTGGCCAGTTGCCTGGAGGTGGAGGGAAGAGGGTCAGTGGTCTCTCAAAGGACCCAGACTGTGCCTACTCCCCTGCACGTGGAAAGTGTGGGCTTCAGGGGCCTTCCAGGGAATGTAAGGGAGGCAGCTGTGCTTCCTCCTTCCCAGGGGGGCAGTGGGGCCAGTTTGGGGAAACCATCGTCATGGAGTGAGGGCTGAAGGGCATCATTTTGTTTTTATTTTATTTATTTTTTTTATGCTTTAAATAGATTGGGTCTTGCTATGTTACCCAGGCTCGTCTCGAATGCCTGAGCTCAAGTCATCATCCCGCCTCAGCCTCCCAGAGTGCTGGGATTCCAGGCACGAGCCTCTGCATCCAGCTAGGCATCATTTTTGATGGACAAGGCAGTGCTAGGGGTCGTAGGCACAGGACAGAGCTGTGGAAAGCACCCCAGAAAGCACGGGTCTTGGGTGCTGGATGCTGCCACTCCCAGAAGGGGCAGCCCTCAAGCAGGCCATGGATTCCAGGAATTCCATGATGGAGATTGTTCGGCACCAGCCACAGACTTGGAAGAACCCGAATGCAGAAGAGGGAGAAATGAAAAGAACATTCCCCATCCTGGGGTAAATGACAACAAACCCATGGCGCCCAGGCAGCTCAAATTCAGGCTGCAGGTGGGAGGAGGGTGGCCCCTGCAGGAGCTCCTGGTATCCCTCCTGTGCTGGCCCCATGAGTGTGGATGAGGGTCTCGGCCCAACTGGCCCCAGAGGGTCTTTGTAGTCAGCTGCTAAGTTGTTAGCTGGTGTCGGGGGCAGAGACTCCCCAGACCTAGGGGTGGGGAAAAGATCTCAACTCTGGCAACCGGTGTGGACTCTTTGGTAGTTGCTCCTTCGAGCTCTGTGTAGAGAAGGATTCTGAATCCTTCCGGGGATTTGGAGGGAGAAAAGTGCCTGTGGACTGTGGGCCTTGTCTGCACGGGACATGGGATGGAAGGAGGGTGACTCTAGTGCTGCAGAACTGCCCTTTTCAGGAGGCCTGAGTGCGGGGCTTCCTCATAGCCGCAGGTTCCTGTTCGTAAACACCTTCACTGAGGCCTGTGTGTACAAAATATTAGTGGACAGTTGCATGACACTCACTATGTAGCAGGTGCTGTTCTCTGCCCATGCCGTATCTTAACTCTTTCCTACACTGCTATGGTAGGAGCACTTTAAGGATCTCCTGTTTGTAGAGAGGGCACAGAGAACCTGAATGAATTTCCCCAGGCTACACAGCAAGTAAATAGCAGAGCCCACATTCAAACCCAGGCACTCAGCTCCAGCATCTGGCCTCTGAACCGTTACATCCTGTTCTTCCTAGTCTAGAAGAACACATTGGATTGGATGTATTTAAGGAATACAGCATCCACCAGGCTGGGGCAGGCAGCCAAGTATGGGATTTGAGCCCAGCATCCAGGACCAATTTCCTTGCTGCCTGGCTCTACACAGAACACACATGGATGTCCGTGGTTCGGAGGTGAAAAGGACATGCCTGGAGCTTCATGGGTTCTGAGCCTGGTGGAGGGGACAATGGTGGTGCAGTTCCCTGGTGACAGCAGCAGCCTGTCCATGCAGTTGGGCCCAAGAGTCAGCCCTGCTTAGGCTGCAGCAGGGACTCCCTCCCACCAGCTGATCCCCACCATCAGCTGGGGAGCCCAGGTCGTGCCGTTCTGCTGGGGGTGCATCCAGAGTGTCATCTTTACCCCGGTGAAGAAAAAATGGCCCCAGGAAAGAGCTGGTGACTTTGCTAATTTCCTGGGCTGCCCTTTGGTGGCATCTGCCTGGCTCTGATTTGCCTCTACTTGGAGCATCTGAATAACTCAGCGCCTCTACTCAGAGCATCTGAATGACTCGATGACAGAGTCGTGTAACCACCCTCCCAGGCTGACTACAGCCTTGATCAGACAGAAGTCAGCATCCCGCTGTGGATTCAATTTCCCGAATGGTTGCAAAGAGCCATCTTAGGCAAGGGTGAAGAAATCACCCACGGATGGTGCCGGTAGACTTCCTAGGCACGCAGCTACGATGTGTGTGTGTGTGTGTGTCTGTGTGTATATATGTATTTTTTTTTTTAAAAGATTCAGTTACTAGGCAGGATCATTGTATTTTGTGTGTTAGCAAAGGAACCTCTCCAAACCACGATGCCAGCCTTTGTGGCAGAAGCCTCCGCCCCAGGACCAGCTGAGGACTGTGCTCTCTGGCTTGGAAAGGAATGTGGTAAAATGCGAAAAAAAGCCCCACGAGAGCCGGTTTTCAGTCGACGCCCCCACCCCCCTCTTTTTTGTCAAGAGAAAATTCAAGACCGTACCCAGATGCTGAAAAAAGCTGTGCTTCCTGCTGAGGGACATGGTGGCTTTCAGAAGGCAAGGATTCTTTAGGGAGCCAATTATGCGAGACAAGAGTAAGCATGTTTATTTTTATGACACTGCATTTCAAAATCCCAGAAAATGTTGATGGAATGGCCCCATTAGGCGTCCGGGTCTCCTGGATGCTGTGGCATTACACTCCGCAGGCTTCCAGGGGCATTTTGGGGACTCTTGATTAAGCCCTGGTACTGGGCTAATTTACTGGCCATTACTACCCTGGAGGGTCTCTTTGAGCACTCACAGCTCCAGGTTCCTTCTTCCTTCAGCATTTTTCGGGCTAATTTGATTCTCTGCACAGAAGCCTGATGCTCTGGGAAGACCTGAGCTGCTGCACTCACTCCAACACCATCTGTTTCTCAGGCTCTCACCCCGACGGTCCCTGGGCAGTGCAGGGCTGGGGGGTTTTGTGGCACCAGCCACGCAAGTGGTCCCCCGAGGGTCTGCTGGCCCCAGGTGAGAGCCGGGCAGTGTGACAGGTATGACAGCCACTGAGGTTTGTCCTGGCACAGACTGCCTATGGGCCTGACATCCAGACACTTTCACACAGCAGACACGGATGAGTGGCCACTGCATGCTGGGTGCTGTGCTGGGCACAGGGATGAAAAGACCCCCCTCCTGGTCCTACAGGAACTCCAAGGAGGAGAGGACAGAGGAGCAAATGGAATTGCAGGAGTCAAAAGGAAAAAGGAGATGGGGAAGGTTTCCTGGAGGCAGCAGCATTTGACCCCCTTCTCAGAGGATGAGAGGAAGGAAGCCCTTTGGGCCCGAGGAGGAAGGGACAGCCAGGCGGAGGGAATGGGGTGGCTGCCATTTGCTGAGCACTGGTGGTGGGTGTGCTGCACAGATGGGGATGTGGAGGCACACCACGGTGAAATAGCCCACTGAGGCTCCTCCAGCCCACCCAGGGGAGGGCGGGGCAGGTGTATTTGGGTCAGCCCTTAGGAGTTGGCTCCGTGAAGCTGGAGAGGAAGGTGCATGTTTAGGGGGTGATGCTTGGAGGAGACTGGAACGACCAGTGGGCCCCAGGACTCCCGCTTCTATCCTGGGGGCTGGGAGCCATCCAGCATCCCGGGGAAAGTGTCATGCTCTCTGCTCGTGTGTGTTCAAGTGGAAAGGGAATGACAGACCCTGGGGAGTGAGGGATGCAGAGAGGGGCCCGTGACTCACAGGAGGGGTGCAGAGAGGGGCCTGTGAATCATGGAGGGTTGTGGAGAGGGGCCCATGAATCATGGGAGGGCACAAAGAGGGGCCGTGAATCACAGGAGGGGTGTGGAGAGGGACCCCTGAATCATGGGAGGGTGCGGAGAGGGGCCTGTGAATCATGGGAGGGTCTAGAGAGGGGCACATGAATCCTGGGAGGGTGCAGAGAGGGGCCCTTGTATCACGGGAGGGTGCGGAGAGAGGCTGATGAATCACGGGAGGGTTGTGGAGAGAGGCCCGTGAATCACGGGAGGGTGCGGAGAGAGGACCCATGAATCACGGGAGGGTGCAGAGAGAGGACCCGTGAATCACAGGAGGGTTGCGGAGAGGGACATGTGAATCCCGGGAGGGTTGCAGAGAGGGACCTGTGAATCCCGGGAGGGTTGCGGAGAGGGACCTGTGAATCCCGGGAGGGTGCGGAGAGGGGCCCCTATCTCCACCCTTCCAGCCCCAACCTGCCGCCTGCGCCTGCCCACTCCGTGGGGACCTCCTCACCTTACAACAGCGGTCGCCAACCTTTTTGGCACCAGGGACCAGTTTCATGGAAGACAATTTTTCCAGGGTGGATGGTTTCTGGATAAAACTGTTCCACCACAGATCATCAGGCATTAGATTCTCATAAGGAGTGCACAACCTAGATCCCTCACATACTCGGTTCACAGTGGGGTTAGTGCTCCTTGAAAAATCTAATTCCACTGCTGATCTGACAGGAGGCGGAACTCAGATGGCAATGCTGGCTCACCCACTGCTCACCTCCTGCTGTGAGGTCAGTTCCTAACAGATGCTGGTAGTGGTCCATGACCCAGGGTTGGGGACCCCTTCCTTAGAGAACTGGACCCCCACTCAGGTGCTGCTTGGGGTGGAGTCATCGTCCCACCCAAGCTGTGGGTCTGAGTTTTGTGAAGAACCCCTGAGACACAAGCACTGATGAGCCCACAGCACTGAGTGAACGTGGAGGTTTCAAGTGGGAAGGGGAAGATGTTCGGGGGAGCTGGATTCCTCCCTAAAGAATGCCCTTAGGGTGAGGCCAGGTGCAGTGGCTCATGCCTGTAATCCTAGCACTTTGGGAGTTGGAGGCAGAAGTATCACGTGAGGTCAGGAGTTCAAGATCAGCCTGGCCAACATGGTGAAACCCCATCTGTACTAAAAATACAAAAATTAGCCAGACGTGGTGGCGGGTGCCTGTAATCCCAGCTAGTCGGAGGTTGAGGCAGGAGAATTGCTTGAACCTGGGAGGCAGAGGTTGCAGTGAGCTGAGATCGCACCACTGCACTCCAGCCTGGGTGACAGAGTGAGACTCTATCTCAAAAAAAAAAAAAAAAGAATGCCATTAGGATGGCAGTTTTCTTCCTCCTTGTGTGGGGCCAATCCTGTGTGTTTGAAAGGTAAAAGCCCTCTTCTTAAAGTAGCTTAGAGAGCAGTGCTGTGTGTGCATGCGTGCGTGTGTGTGTGTGTGCGCGTCTGTGTCTGTGTGTTGTGAAGGTATAGTGTGAGGCATTAGTTGACTTTAAAATGCCCAGTAATACATGTCTGCACTTTTCCTTCATCAACTGTAAAGCTGTTTAAAAATGTAATTAACAAAATCTCTCAGCAGACCTTCAAGGTCAGGAAATATTATTAGCCTTATTTCACAGTTGGGTAAACTGAGGCAGAAGAGGAGTAAGCAACTTTCCTAAGGTCATACAAAGTCAGCAGAGTGGTGCCTGAGGACTCCAAGAGGAGCATGCCCCTAACTTAGGCTCTGGTGGCTCAGTCTTGGGATGGGGATTCCTGGGGAGTGTGGAGGCTCATTCATCTCTAGTTCCGCAGGTTATGCATGCCCTGGAGCCGGGATCCCCTGCCTGGGAGACGGGGCACATCCAGGGTTAATGTCCACAAGGTGGAGCCTTCACAGGCCAGGCTGTCTTGCCGGGCTCTGCCTGCCTTTTATTTTCCCTCCCTTATTTCCAGTGAGAGACTGAATTCCGTGACAATTTCTTATGTAGGAATTCTGGTGTCCCCAGTGAGTCACAGGTAGGTAGGATTTATGTCAGTTGCCACAGGACATATTTGAATTTTACAGGAGGTAGTCAGAATAAGTCGATGAGAGGGACCTAGACTCAGCCAACAGGAGGGACTCAGACTCAGCCAACATTTTTTAGCTTGCTTTTAAAATTGAAGTGAAATTCACATAACATAAAATTAGCTATTTTAAAGTGTAAACTTTAGTGACATTTAGTGTATTCACAATGTTGTGCAACCATCACCATTCTTTAGTTCCAAGACCTTTTCATCACCCTAAAAGGAAATTCCATATCTTTTAGCAGTCACTCCCCATCCCCCTGGAAACCACTTACCTACTTCCTGTGTCTTCAGTTTGGCCTGTTTTGGACATGTTAAATAAATGAGATCATACAATTAATACATTCTTATACTGCTATGAAGAAATGCCTGAGGCTGGGTAATTTATAAAGGAAAGAGGTTTAATTGGCTCTCTGTTCTGCGTGGCTGGGGAGGCCTCAGCAAACTTACAATCATGGCTGAAGGCAAAGGAAAAGCAGGCACCTTCTTCTTCACAGGGTGACGGGATGAAGTGAGTGCAAGCAGGGAAAATTCCAGACCCTTACAAAACCATCAGATCACTGTCACAAGAACAGCATGGGGGAAACTGCTCCCATGATCCAGTCACCTCCACCTGGTCCCGCCCTTGATTGTGGGGATTATTGCAATTCAGGGTGAGATTTGGGTGGGGACACAGCCAAGCCACGTCATACAGTGTGTAACCTTTTGTGCCTGGCTTCTTTCACTTAGCACGATGTTTGTTAGTTCACCCACATTGTAACGTGCATCAGTACTTCACTCCTTTTTGTGATGAATTCTGTGCCACACTACGGATAGGCTACGTGCTGTTTGCCTGTTCATCCACTGATGGACATTTGGGCTGTTTCTACCTTTTGGCTGCTGTGAACATTGCTGCTGCGAACATACATGTACAGGTGTCTGTTTTGGTGCCTGTTTTTGATCCTTTGAGGGACATACCTAGGCATCAACACTTCTTGCACTTGGATTTTATCCACAGTTGCCTGGTTAGGGCACTGCTGCAGCGCTTGTGTGATCTTTGGAAGTTCCCATGATTTTTCTGAGCCTCAGTTTTCTCATCTGAAGGATGGGGATGTCACTCAGCCCTGCACAGGGCTGGAAGGATGCTGACCCCCTGCCATTTACGGGTGGCTGCCCAGCAACAGAGCCAATGCAGGCTCCTTCCCCACCTCATCCTCGATTGCAGACAGGCCTCACTATGCCTGTGTACCTTGTCCACAGCACTGGGCCTGAGGCAGCCGGTCTGTCTTTACTCCTCACACATCCCCAGGGAGGAGGCTCAGTGAGAAGCAGCACTTTTTATCAGCTCTGCACTAAAGAGGGATTATGAACCATTTTGGGAGTGGATTAAAGCAATTGCCCTGGGATGAATCTTATTCTTGGGGCCTTTTCCTTTCCCCTCTTCCTGGACCTCAGAGCTGAGCCGTGTGATCTACTGAAAAATACCCAAGCTGACACTGATCCTTTTAGTATGACACCAGCGCCGACCCACAGTGACAAGGAACTTGTGACCCACCTGTGTACAGTGAACTGGGAGCGTCCTTGGCGGCGACCTGGCTTGTAAGCCTGTCACTTTTCATTGGAAGCAGCGTTCTTGCTGGCATGGAAGCATGCTGCCTAGGCTGCTGCTGGCTCCCTGGAAACTGCCTTGTTGCCCCACTCTAGTGCCCAGGTTGGGTTGTCAAGCCATGACGAGTGCAGGTCTCATCGCCCAGCCTCATTGGTCTCCAGTTTCCTATCCCAAGAGCCCACTGGGCAGCCTGCTCAGGAAACTGTGTGAAAGTAAGCAAATTAACTGCAACACAGTTTTCCAGAGTGTTCCAGAGTGTTCTTCCCTTTCCCTTCCGGAGGAGAGGGAACAGAGCAAATGACAACAAACATTTCTGTTTTTGGAAAGCATGCAGAAACGAAGTCTTCCATCACTGTAACAGACCCAAGATGACAGTACCTGGCTGTGCCTGGGCTCCATATTCATGGCTGTGGCCCTTCAAGGTGCTTCTAAGGGATGTGCTGTCATGCAAGTAATTTGAGCTGAGATCCTGTGTCATCTCATCATTTCTCCACAGAGGTGATGGTAATGGCACACATGTTGAGTCTGCATCACAGGCCAGGTGCGGTAGCTCATGCCTGTAGTCTCAGTTCTTTGGGAGGCCGAGGTGGGAAGATCACTTGAGGTCAGAAGTTCGAGACCAGCTTGGCTAACATGGTAAACCCCCGTCTCTACTAAAAATGCAAACAATAGCCGGGCATGGTGGCAGGCACCTGCAATCCCAGCTACTAGGGAGACTGAGGCAGGAGAATTGTCTGGACCCGGGAGGCGGAAGTTGCAATGAGCTGTGATTGCACCACTGCACTCCAGCTTGGGCAACAGAGCGAGACTCCATCTCAAAAAAAAATTAAAAAAAAATAAGTCCACATCACACTTTTGGCTGCATTTGTTTCCATTGTCCTTTACAACACTGGATCGTGTTGAATGATTTTGTTTATTTTATACAAGAAACTGATATCTAAAGTACAGCAAAAGTGTAAATATGGTCATAATACTGACATTCTGATGACAGTCTTTGTAACAGTAAGAATGGCAAGCTGGGCGCAGTGGCTCACGCCTGTAATCCCAGCACTTTGGGAGGCCGAGGTGGGTGGGTCACCTGAGGTCAGGAGTTTGAAACCAGCCTGACCAACCTGGAGAAACCCCGTCTCTACTAAAAATACAAAAATTAGCTGGGTGTGGTGGTGCATGCCTGTAAACCCAGCTACTAGGGAGGCTGAGGCAGGAGAATCGCTTAAACCTGGGAGGCAGAGGTTGCAGTGAACTGAGATCACTCCACTGCACTCTAGCCTGGGCAACAGAGCAAGACTCTGTCTCAAAAAAGTAAATAAAATAAAATAATAATCATAGAAAAAGAATGGCAGCTGGTTGTCAGGTTGTCAGGAGGACGTGACGCTGTGGCATGTGCACTGCATCCATTATCTCCCTTCATCCCCAGCCCACTTAGGGCCCAGGGCACTGTGATCTTTCCATCTCAAAGGTATGGAACCACAGGCCACAGACAGCTCTGTTTTCCTGAGCACCACCAGGAGCAAATGCACCCACTAGCTCTGGCAATTCTCCCCTCATACCTTTTCCAGTATTGTGACTGCCATATCCCCATTCATCAAACA
This sequence comes from Colobus angolensis palliatus, assembly GCF_000951035.1. NCBI lineage: Eukaryota > Metazoa > Chordata > Mammalia > Primates > Cercopithecidae > Colobus > Colobus angolensis. Next base: position 1,586,204 of record NW_012117666.1, read on the forward strand.
ATGTGAACATATTGACCTGGAAACCTTGTTAGCCCTGCTTTTAATCTGAAAGGTATAGGCCCATTCTTTTTCCTGCTTTTGTAAATCCAGAGACTGAGCAAAATGGAATCGCTGGGTCACCAGAAAATGTAATTAATGGAAACAAGGTGATTCACGAGGAAGCTGGTCAGAGCCTGCTTTTATTGTCATGGTTTAGCCAGGGACCTGGCGTGCAGGCGTCCCCCCTGCTCTCAGGCGCTGCCGTAGGAGCAGACTTTCAAGAAGGAGAGCTGTGAGGCACGCTGTTCTCCTCATCTCTCAGGGCCCTGCAGACAGACCCTCACCCACCATCTCGGGGCTCCTGTCAGCCTGGGCACAGTCACGCTTGAGACTCGCAGAGCTGCTTGGGAATCATGTTGTAACACACACATGTAGCGTAAGGAGCCTGGCGTCTCCCCGGGCTGTGTGTTTGGATTACCTGGGATTGTTGTGAAGTGCTCAATGTTGGACTAGGAGGAAGGAGTGGTTGGGGGTCACTTGGGCCCTGTAGAGCTGTACTTTATTGCCACCAAATGTCACTGAAGTTATTGGGTCCCAAATCACTGCGCCATGCAGGAGTGCCAAGCGTATCAGACAAAAGTGAAACCACCATTCCGCCAGGAGCCCTGAAGGGCCACAGTCAAGAATACAGAGCCAGACACAGCCAGGTACTGTCTTTGTTTTTTTTTTTTGTTTTTTTTTTTAAACGGAGTCTCGCTCTGCCGCCCAGGCTGGAGTGCAGTGGCCGGATACCGGCTCACTGCAAGCTCCACCTCCCGGGTTCACACCATTCTCCTGCCTCAGCCTCCCGAGTAGCTGGGACTACAGGCGCCCGCCACCACGCCCCACAGCCAGGTACTTTCATCTTGGGTGCATTACAGTGATGGAAGACTGGTTTTGCATCTGCTTTCCCCACACGATGTGGGACTATTTCCTATTTCTTTTCAAGACCCTGTGTTTTGCTTCTAGATAGATGGGAAAATTATCAGCCTGGGGATCCCAGTACCACACTATCTGGCATAAAGTCCTCGGGAGGCTCCCAGGCAGCTGTTTCCTGTGGACCAGAACCCGGGCTAGAGGCCCTCCCATTGCTCACCTGAGCTGTCTGGAAAGTCGCTTCCAGGGAATGGGGCTGGGTGGACCAGAACCTGGGCTAGAGGCCCTC
>NW_012117666.1:1587481-1601614 GCF_000951035.1 Colobus angolensis palliatus
GGGCTAGAGGCCCTCCCATTGCTCACCTGAGCTGTCTGCAAAGTCGCTTCCAGGGAATGGGGCTGGGTTCGCCTGCTGCTCCACCGCCCTTCCAGTGTGTGCATCCAGGCTGTGTGAGTGAAAAGGTGGGATCCCAGGCAGATTCCACCCCTGTCCCCAGAGCTGTGAGCGGGATGTGAAACCACACCCCTTAATACATACCCCCACACAGCAAAGGGGACTTGGCAGAGGTAGGAAAGATTTCTAATCCATGGACCCTTCGATAGGGAGATCGTCCTCAGTTATTCCCAGTGGGTCCAGTATCATCACAGGAGTCCCTGGGTGCAGAGGTGGAAGAGGAGATAGAGATGTGGCCAGGAGGGTGAGGGTGGTGGCCTGAGAGATCTGAAACTTAAAAACGATCGACACAGTATTGGGTGGCCTGAGAGCTCTGAAACTTAATAAGGATCGACACAGTATTGTGGCTGGCTTGAAGATGAAGGAGGGCTTCCAGTCAAGGAGGTGGGACTTCTGTCCTAGAGCTTATGAACTGGATTCTGCTGACAACCTGAATGAGCTTGGAGACAGGTTCTTCCCCAAGATCTCCAGGAGACACAGCCCCACCCATGCCTTGACGTCAGCCCAGCGAGATGACCCTGAGCAGAGAATCTAGCCAGTCTTCGCACCAGTGGAACTGCGAGCTCATAGGTGGGGTTGCAGGGGGTAGGGGGTGTTTACACCACTGTGTTTGGGGTAGTTAGTTTGTTACCCAGCAATAGCTAACTAATTGAATAGATAGCTACCTAAGTACACAGGATGCATGAGTGAGGTGCCCCTGACGGCCCAGTCTTCTCACGCTTTCTCATTTCCTCTCTCCTTCCCGTCCCCTCCCCTGCCCTTCATCCCTCTTTCTCTGTTCTCTTTCTGTCTTTCTTCTAACAAGAGCTTGTGCTTGTTTCCAAAATTAGTGTCGGGACAATTGTAAACTGGTGAGGTGTGGACAGGCCTTCAACCCAGTCCTACTGAAACTCTGGGGACACCTGACCCGGTGTGGTACCCCCCACAGCTCTGTTCCAGCTCGGGAGCCTCCACTCACTCACTCCTTCCTGCACTTTGTATTTGGAGGTGTGGAGGGGCAGGGGTCATGAGGCTGCTTGTGTGCTGGGGCTGTGGACACAGACGCCGCCAGGCAGCCTTCCCAGGGCATGTCCTGGCTTTGTGTCTCTGGAATTGGCCAGATGAGGGCGAGTCCTGGCTCTGGCTCTGGCTTGGTCAATGAATAAATGAATTCATTATCAGCATTTTAGATGTGACTCTTCTTGTCCTCTGATCAAGGCTTTATACGAATCATGGGCTCTGGAGAGGAGAGGCCTTACTCCTGAACCAGGAGCAGGAAGTCAGGGTCTCCATGAAATGAATTGAACTTCATTACTCCCAAATAGGGCTGCCACATAAAAGAAAACAGGATGCTTGGTTCTGTTTCAATCTCAGACAAACAAATGTATTTTAGTAAAGTATGTTCCAGGTTTTGCATGAGATAGGCTTATCCCCCCAACCAAAAAAAAAAAAAAAAAAAAAGAAGAACAAAAAGGATTGTTTCTTTCAAATACAAATGTTACTGGGCATTCTGTAATTTTGTTAAGTCTGGCCACCCAATTTCCAGAGACTACAAATCGGCCAAGAGGGCAGGGCAGTGGGCAGAAGAGGGCCCTGGAGAGGAGTCCTCGCTGAGCTCTAGTTAAGCTTTAGTAGCTGTTCTCTAGGTCAGGGGTTGGCACATCGTGGTCTGTGGCTGTCTGACTTTGTAAATAAAGTTTTATTTCATGGCTGCCTGACTTTGTAAAGTTTCACTGGCACCATGGCCTATGGCTGCCTGACTTTGTAACCAAAGTTTTATTGGCACCATGGCCCTTGGCTGCCTGACTTTGCAAATAAAGTTTTATTGGCATAAGGGCATGCCCATTGATTTTCATAAGGACAGAGTTGAGTGGCTGTGACAGAAAATGGCCTGCAAAACCTATAACATTTTCTGTCTGGGCCTTTTCAGACAAAGGTCAATGACCCCTGCTTTGGGTTCAGAGGTCAGTGCAGAAGCAGAAGGACAGAGGGTGGAGTGAAATATAAAGGCAGACATGAGGGACTTTCATGTGAGGAGGCCCCTGAGCCCCAGCAGCTGGGCAGGCACCAGGGGGCTGGCCAGGCCTTCAGGAGTGGCTGGTGCTGTGGCTCTCAGCTGCTGGTCTTGGGGCCTCCCTCTGCTGGGCTCTGGTTCAGTGGGAAGCTCTCAGAGCTCCAGTTCTCTGACAGATCGATCAGGGCCCAGGGCAGAGTGAGCAGGCAGCGTTCTGCTCTGCCTCCTTGTCTCGTGTTTTGAATCTCTGGCACAAAGTTCCATGCAAACGAAAGCCTTGCTTCATCTGCACGCGCCTATTTCTGTCTTGTTGCCTGCCTCTGCTCTTCCTTTTTGACATTCAGCGTTTTCAAACAGAGATTCTGCACAGGGCGTGAGTCACGTTGCCATGTGGCCGTGGAGGAGTCGTCTCAGGCGCTGGCTGAACCATCGTCCTGCAAGCTTGAGAATGCTGTCCCTCTGCCGTGGAGCCCAGGAGGGCAGCGGTCAGAGCCATCAGGGCTGGAGGGCGGTCGGGGGAAACAGAGCAAAACCCGTGCCCTCCTCTCTTCCTCAGGCCAGCAACGGGAGTGAGCTTGTGTGAGGATAGAGGGAGTAGTCCTCAGGACCACCCCCATGTCTGAGGCCAGCTATAGCATTTGGGGGTCCCAGGACAACTCCCACTTTTGACACCACCTGCAGTGTTCGGGGGTCCCCAGGACCACCTTCAGCTGCAATATTTCACTGGAAGGACTTGAAGAACTCTCTGAAAGCTGTCATACTCCCAGTAATGGTTTATTAAAAGGAAAAGACACAGATGAAAGCCAGCCAAGGGAAGACACGCGTAGGGCAGAGGCCAGGAGGGACCCACACGTGGAGCTTCCAGCCGTCTTCTCTTGTTGAGGTCAGGATACATTGCTTTCTTGGCAACAGTGAGTGACAGTGCCCAGGGAGCGTTGCCAGCCAGGGAAGCCCCTGGCCTTGGTGTCCCGAGCGTTTATTATTGGGGCCTCTTAACATAGACCTGGTTGAATGACCACAGGGCCTACCTCAGTGTCCTGCCCCTTGGGAGGTGGAGCAGATACCATCTGACCCAAAGCCTCTAGCCTAAATCACATTGCTCCACCATCTGGTGGCCAAGGCCCCCAGGCAAAGACAGAAATTCTTATCAGGCAGGACATGCCAGGGGCCTAGAGATGCCTTCCAGGAGCCCAGGGCAAAGGTCTGACCTCTCTTGGGCAAAGTTCTTTACTGAACAATCTGGTTTACACCAGCGACCAAGTGCCTCACATTATTCTACAGTTGATAATGGTGTAGCCCAGGCCAGTTAAACCTGCCCCGAAGATGGTGTGGGCGGAAATTTTAGGAGAGAAGGTGGTGAGTGGTTTCTCTCCCCCTAAGGAAGACATTCTGGAGGGTACGGTGGAGTTGCTGCAAAGAAGCCGCGTGGAGTCTGCTCGCCTTCCTGCAGGGGCTGGGACGCCCACCTTTAGGAGGACGCCCATCTTGTGGGCTGCTCCCAGCTCTGTGTCCGCGTGCAGGGGCCGCCTCCCTCTAGGTTGCGCGCTGCTCGTTCTGTGCATCTCCTCCTCTTTCCTGGTTCCTGGACGTTCTGTGTGTTTGGGTGAGGATCCCTGGCGAGTTCATGATGCCGGTTGCTGCAGAGGCCAGTGTGCACCGGCCTTGCTGCCTCGTGTCATTTTTGGGGCTAGTGTCTTAGTCACGCTCCTCCGATTTCCTCATCTTCCATGCACTTGCGCATTCTTTATTTTTTTTTTTTAACCAGTTCCAAAAAAAGATGATTTGTGTGAAGGGAGTGAAAATTGAGTTTATTTACGACAAATCAGTAGAATCCAAACTTTGGCAAAGAAATCCAGAAGAGGCCGCCCGCTTCTGAAATGCATCTGGTTGCATCCCAGAACATGAAGCTTCCGGTCCAGCTGGCTTGGTTAGAATCGGACCCTAGCTCTCGTCCTCCTGGGGGTCTGAAGCCGCCTGCACCACCCCTTCTCAGAAACACTGAAACCAGTGCTGCCTCAGGGACTCTGGGAAGTCAGCTTCGAAATCATGTGAGACTGAGAGAAGGGCCGTTCCCTGGGAAATCCAGTCCGCAAAGTAATCAGGAGATGATGGGGGGATGGGAGTGAGGAAGACAGAATTGTCGGGTGCCCAGCTCATCTGTCATCCGGCCTTTGGGGACAACATACTCTCAAACAGATCTTTGCTCTCAGTATTTGCACCAAGGGGGACAGGCAGCACACAATTAGCCACTTGAAGTTTTTTGCCTGTAGATGCCAAAAGGGGTATTATTGCATTCTCAAATTTGCCAAGAGTGGGAAGAACATGTGCAATGCTGTTGGCTACAGAGTTTCAAAAAGAAAATAAAATGGCCGGGCATGGTGGCTCACGCCTGTAATCCCAGCACTTTGGAAGGCCAAGGCGGATGGATTACCTGAGGTCTGGAGTTTGAGACCAGCCTGGTCAACGTGGTGAAACCCTGTCTCTACTAAAATTACAAAAGTTAGCTGGATGTGGTGGTGGGTGCCTATAATCTCAGGTACTTGGGAGGCTGAGGCAGGAGAATCGCTTGAACCTGGGAGGCGGAGGTAGCAGTGAGCTGAGATCGTGCCACTGCACTTCAGCCTGGGTGACAAAAGTGAGAGTCCATCTCAAAAAAATAAAAGAAAAGCAATTAACCAAAATATCTTTAATGTGATGCTATGAATTTCACATGAGCAGAGGTTGGTAAGTCTGGGTGAGTGACATGTGACTGGGATGCTGCTGAGGGCACCTGCCAGCAGACAGTCAGGGTAAGCTGCAGTTGTCTGCAGGTTCTCGCTTTGTAGGGCTCCTAAAGGTTGAGGATTCTGACCTCACACATCCCTGATGCCATGAGTAGGGAGGCTGCCCTGTGTGTACAGCTGCCTGGCTGATTAATTGCTTTTATTTGTAGTAAATAAACTCTTCAAATGCAGGAAGGCTTCCACAGGAGCTGGCCAGCGGCTTTTCTCTTCTCTTTCCAGAGGGGATTCCACCTCTCTCTTGGCCCACTCTGTGACGCCAAGCAGATGACAGAGAAGGGATTAAGGAGGGAAGGAAGGATTAAAAAAAATTTAACATCTGAAACCAAGGCTTGCCATTCAATGGGCATAAAGCCGGGGTGTGCAGGAGAAACTCTTTTAAAAAGTCAGCCAGCGGGTATTCATATGGGGCAGAAGATATTCCAGGTAATACTCTGAATGAAAATGATGTGGCATTCAAAAAAAAAACAAAAAACCTTGTGTGCTTGTGTGTTGAGGTCATTAGAAATCAGTAGCTAAATATATCTCATAAGTGATGAAAATGACACAGTTCGTTTCTCTGTCCATAGTGCTGGAGCCAACAATTGCTTCCAGTTGGAATGCCAACTCACTAATTTTCGTAAAACATAAATATCAGGTGAGGAGGAGTACTTGTTATGTTCATGAGTAGCACATTTCCTGGTGGCTTGTGAAACGTGTCGATCAGCCCTGGTGCTATCAGATGGTGGGTGCAGCAGTTCCCAGTGGGGTGGGTTGATGCATTTCCCACACACAGCAGAGAAAGCCACGTCCGCAAGAATGGAGCAGGGTGTCCCTTTCGCCAGTGCTAGGGGCTATGTTGAATTACCATCTCCCTCATGAATATTTCCTGTGGCCTGAAATTCACAGCATTCCTTTGGGTGCAGTTGCAGAAGAATGAATCCTTGTGAAGCAGTTAGAATGGTGTTGGGTAGAAATGAGCACTTGCAATTGTATCACAAATATGAGTGAATCTGGTCCAGGAGTGTGCACTGCTATCTATTGGTTACCTACTGCTCATTCACAAATGACCACAACCCATACATATTATCTCACATGTTCCCTGGGTCAGGGGTCTGGGCACAGCTTAGCTAGGCCCTGTGCAAGGCTGAAACCAAGATGTTGGCTGGGTCTGTGATCTCATCAGAGGCTCAACTGGGGAAGGATTTACTGCCAAGCTCTTGTGGTTGTTAGCAGCATGCATTTCCTTGAAGGCTGCCTGACAGAGGGCCTCTGTTTTCTGCTGGCTGTCAGTGCCTCACCCTGCAGTCCTCTCCAAATGATAACTCACAACAAGTCAGCAAGGGAGGGTCCCCTAGCGAGATGGATGTTACAATCTCATGTACCATTATCACAGAAGTAACATCATCACCTTTGCTGTATCCTGTTGGCTAGAAGTGAGTCATAGGTCCTCTCACCCACACTCTAGGGAATGCACCTTCTAAGACTGAACACCAGGAGGTAGGGACCTTGCTTGCCTCCTTAGAGCATGTTCACCGCTGCGGTCAGTTGCTCTATTTGGGCAGTTCCAAATAATCACTAAGATTTATTGACTCAACAGGACCGTGAGCCAGATGCATCTCATTTGAACCATCTTATGTAATCCTCATAACAACCCAGTAGGTATGCTCCTGTCCTAATCCCCATTGCACAGCTCAGAAAGCCAATTCACAGAGAGGTTCAGTAACTTGCACAAGGCTACATAGCATGCATTCAAACTGCACAGTCAGATGCACATGCCCTTAATTGCTTCACCCTGGAAGGCCAAGGGCAAGCTGCTGACCAAGACCTGGACTCTGGGAGACAGCTCAGTGCCATGCGTTTACCAGCTTCCTCAGGTTTGCAAGAGAACCATCCGATTTCAAACAGCAGCCTAACACTTGGCAACCTACGCCTGATGTAGTAATTTCTCTCGACAGTACTCATCACCATGGGATCCACTGTACACTTTACACATTGGCTTCTCTCCTGCTTGTCTCCTCTCCTGGGACCTGAACTCCAGGAGGGCAGTGAGTTTTGTCCCATGTCCCCAGCTACTAGAGCAAAGACCCACAAAGAGCAGGCACACAAGAAATATCTGAGTGATGAATGAATGAATGAATGAATGTTATTTATATTCTGGAATCTTTATTAGGGGCCTCAGATCATAAGTGACGTGAGGACTTCAGGCTGTCTGCATTAGATTCATGTGGCTGCCATAAAGTACTACAAACTGGGTGGCTTAAAATGAGAGAAATATATTTTCTTGTAGTTCTGGAGATTAGATGTCCAAAATCAAGGTATTGGCAGGGCCATACTCCCTCTGAAATCTGTAGGATAGAATCCTTCCTTGCCTCTTCCAGCTTCTGGTGGTTGCTGGCAGTCCTTGGTGTTTCTTGGCTTATAGATGCATCACTCAAATCTCTGCCTCCACTTCACATGGCCTTCCTCCATCCACATGTGTCCTTGCCTCTTCTTATAAAGGCATCAGTTGTATTAATCAGGGTTCTGCTGAGAAACAGAACCAATAGGGGGTGTGTGTGTGTGTGTGTGTGTGTGTGTGTGTGTGTGTAGAGAGAGACTTACAAGGAGTTGGCTCACATGATCAGGGAGTCTGAGAAGCCCCAAGATCTGCAGCCAGCCAGCTGGAGACCCAGGAGAGCTGATGGTGTAAGTTCTCATTTGAGACTGTAGAACTGAGAACCAGAAGAGCTAATGTTGTAGTTCCAGTTCAGAAGCTGGCAAGCTTGAGACTCAAGAAGAGCTGATGTTTCAGTTTGAGTCTGAAGGCAGGAAAAGACCAATGTCCCAGCTCAAAGCAGTCAGACAGAGAGAGTTCCCTCTTTGTCAGTCTTTTCTATCCAGGCTGTCATCTGATTGGATGACACCCACTCGCATTACAAAGAGCAATCAGCTTTACTCAGTCCACTGATTCAAATGTTAATTTTATCCAGCAACATCCTCACCCACACACCCAGAGTAATCTTTGACCACACATCTGGGCACCCGGTAGCCCAGTCCAGTTGACAAGTAAAATTAACCCTCTCATCATTGGATTTAGGGTCCATGGTGATCCAATATGACCTCATCTTAAATACATCTTCAAAGTCCCTCTTTCAAAATAAGGTCACAATCTGAGGTTCAAAGTGGACAGGAGGCACTATTCCACCCAGTTACAACCTCCTATGGGAAACAGAGGCTGGGTAGGAGTTGCATTGTGGGTCAGCCAGCTTTCTTTCTTTTCTATCCTATAGTGCCCAGAGCCTTGCCCCACTGATGTTTCTGAATGAATGACCATTACAAAGCTGGCCACCATCCAGGCCACTGATGTCCACTTATCTCTCATGTAAAGCCACCCTTGAGTCTGGCACATATGCTGGGCATAAATGACTTCCCAGAAAAAGGGAATTAAAGCTGTGTTTTCAGGTGCACTGGAGTTTTTATATATAAATGTATAAAATTTGTTTCCATTCCAGTAAGAATGGTGAAGTTCAGTGTAGCATTGCTACTTAAGATCTTTGATTCCATCTCAAACATCTTTCTAGTGGTGTTTTTTATATGGACTTTTGGCTGAAGTAGAGTAGAAATGGACTATTTCTGTGCAAGATTACATTTTAGTGTCTTATAACCTGTACAATATATGAGCTAAATAATAGGGCTTTGGCATTCGAATTCAGGCGGATTTGGAAATATAGCAAAGATAAACTTCTGAGCAAGTTCTGTTTGAAATGGAGTGTTCTCTAGCACCCATTATTGGTTTAAAATCCTGGGGGGAAGAGTTAAATAAATCAAAGAGACAGGTGCAGTTTTTAGATTAAACAGCCAAACTCATACAAAATCCCTTTGTCTAGACTGGACAAACATCAAGTGTTATTTCAGACAGTTTGATGAAATGCCCCACTGTTAACCCACAGCCCGCTAAATGCCCGCAGTGTTTGGTAAAGCCCTTTGGAAGCCCATGTTTTCAGCAGCACGGACAGTGTGCAAAATTGCCACAGACTGCAAGGGAGAGGAGTGTCAACTGGGCCACGCTGTTGGCGTCCCCCTCTGCCAGCCCCAGGCCAAGGAAAGGAGGCTGGGTGCCTGCCAGAGCGAGGCAGGGGCTGCCAGCCACACCCACTCCGGGCGCAGGCCTCTGGGAAGACCCATGAGGCAGCCAGGGTTCTAGGAAACGGCCCATAGGCAGTGATTTTTGTGCCTCGGGCTCTGTCTTCTGGCTTGCAGAAGGGCTAGGTTCTGGCCATATTCTGGACATTTCTGCTTACCTTGTTCAGACAGGTACAGCTGGGGCAGAGAGCACAGGCTTAGACAGAGGCCATGCCTGGGGGCAGAATATTTTGCCTTCTCCTTCTGACCAAGCCTCACTCCCATCAGAGGCACTGGACAGATCAAGGTCTCTCCAGAATAGTGCACCCTGGATTTGTGCCCCTCTGCTCTAAAGGAGAGGCAGACCACGTGCAGGAAGGCCGCATGCTTGGGGTCAGACAGGCCTGATGGGGCACAGTGGTGAGCTGTATGAACTTGATGATTCACTCATGATCTCTGCCTCGGTCTCCCCACCTGCAAAATGAAGGGGATGACAACAGCCACCGGAAAAGCTTCTCTGGAGCCTGCCAGTTCCAGATGCTGCTCTGAGTTCTGGTCAATCCTCATAGCAATCCTATAATGATCTTCACTTTACAGATGAGGAAACTGAAGCACAGAGAGGGTGAGGAACATAGTAAGGCCACACATCCAGGAGGTGCCAGGGCTGGGATCGCTCTAGGGAGTCTGATGCAGACTCCACCAACGACACTGTGGTCCACTGATTATGCCGACAGGCCGTGAATTGCCCACACATCCAATTTCCCAACTTCAGAGCTGGTAAACATGCAGGCTGCATGCATGTTAGAACCCATGAAATAAGGAGGTGTGGACGTGGCAGGCTGCGCTGCTCATCGATGGTCTTCATATGGTGCCTGATCATTGCTGTTGTAGTTGCTAAAATAGTAGCTTCCCACTCTCAAGCCTCAGAGATGCTTTTGTTCATTCCCAAGTGGAGCTTGACCACCTTCCCCCATGCATCTCCCTCCCCACAACCATGCTTGGGCCCCACTTCCACCCAAGACTATGCCCGGAATGCCTTTTCTCTGAGCCCAGCCATGAGGCCCTATTAGCCCTTTCTGGCAGCTGAAGTCTCCACCAGCCCTGAGTTTTCATGGCCCCATCTGTGCTCTGTGGCTCCTGCATGGAGTTTGCCTGGTTTGTGCTCTTTCATGAGTGGTGATCTCTACCCTAAACTGCATTTTGTGGTTCCTGTATCCTCCCTCCAACCCCTAATGCCAACCAGAGCTATGCTGAGCCCTTCGTAGGGTTTCAGACGTGAATGTGATGATGGTGATGATGATGTTGGTGATGAGGACAGTGGTAATGATAATGATTATAGTGATGATGATGATGGTGATGACGATGGTGATGATGGTGATGGTAATGATGGCGATGGTGATGGTGATGATGTTGGTGATGGTGATCATGGTGATGGTGGTGATGATAATGATGACGATGGTGATGGTGATGATGATGGTGGTGATGATGAGGTGATGATGGTGATAGTGATGATGTGATGATGGTAATGATGATGATATTGATGATGGTGATGATGGTGATGATAATGGCGATGGTGATGATGATGGTGATAGTCATGATGATGGTGGTGATGATGATGGTGATGACGATGATGGTGATGGTGGTGATGATAATGATGGCGATGGTGATGGTGATGGTGGTGATGATAATGATGGCGATGGTGATGGTGATGGCGATGATGGTGATGGTGCTGATGGTAATGATGGTGGTGGTGATGGTGATGGTGGTGATGGTGGTGGTGATGGTGATGATGCTGGTGATGACGATGATGGTGATGGTGGTGATGGTAATGATGGCGATGGGATGGTGATGATGTTGGTGATGGTGATGGCGATGATGGTGATGGTGGTGATGGTAATGATGGCGATGGTGATGGTGATGATGTTGGTGATGGCGATGATGGTGATGGTGATGATAATGAGAATGATTGTGATTATTCCAAAAGGAGTAAGGCTGCACCATTTTCCAGCTGTGTCAGTTCAGGCCCCAGTTGGCCCTTGGCCCCCTAGAGTCTGGGCACATACTGTGTAGGCTCCAAGTGCCCTGTTTGCTGCAGATCCAGCACTCTTAATGGCAAGAGTCAGATGGTGGGGGTTCAAATTTGGATTCTTACCTGCTGTGTAATGTTGGCTGTAGTACTCCCCTTCTCTGTGCCTCACTCTCTCATCTGTAGAATGGGGTTAATAGCAGCATCTATCCTTCAGGGGCATGGGAAGAGTAAAATGATTCATGGGACAATGTGCCTGGCACTGGGCCTGCCCAGAGTGCCCAGAGAAGATCAGCTAATAGTCTGACTTGACCCACAGAGCTCAGAATCAGCATCCCTGGAAGCCTTGTTAAAATACAGCTTCCTCGGCCCACCCTCAGTGTTTCCAATTCAGTGGTCTGGGCTGGGTCTGAGTGTAAGCATTTCTTACCAGTTCTAGGTGACGCTGGTGCCACTGGCCTGAGGACCCAACTCTGAGGACCCTTGAGCCTGTCCATCCATTTCAGTGGGTCCAGTGGGACATTAATGTATGGGAAAGGCAAATGTGACCTCAGACATTCAGGAAAGCAAAGAAATGTAGGAAGGAATTTCTACGGGTTTTAGGAAAATGTTTCATCCTGCACTGGGTACCCATAGTATTTCCCCCTGGGGACTCTTGCAAATATACTTGACTCCAATCTCCGTAGGACTCACCTGGCTGAAAACAAGCAGTCACACTGCCTTCCTCTCACCTGTCCCACAGCCATTTGAGGGCACTCCCTGTGTGCCAGCTCCCGAGTGGGGATGGGGCTCAGGGGGCAAGGAAGGAACATCGCTGCCCCCAGAGAGGCCAGGGTGGGACTTGCACAGATGCAGCATGAGAAGGTCAGGAAAGCCTGATGCGTAGGACAGGGGGTACTGAGGAGGAGTATGCATGGTAAGGGGCTTTCCGGGGAGTATCAGATGCACAGGCATTCATGAGACACAGACACACAGGGCAGGGTGAGAGGGAGGCATGAAGAATGGGGAGGAAGGAGATGGAGGAAGGAGGGGAGTGAGCGGAGGGCCCCAGGAATGGTCTGGAAAAGGCTGAGCCTTTAGATCCTCTGGGTTGGTGCATCTGGACTCACCTCAACGGATTTGGGAAGATTTAGTTTCATGCCTGTCTCTGAAGCCCCCAGGCTGAGCAAATGTTGCTGCTGTCTGCATGTACAGGGCTGGGAATGCATCCCCAGCTGCTTGGGGGGCAGCTGTTAACACGCTGATAATTTTACTTGGTGGAAACCATGTTCATTCCATTCGCTCCTGGCTCAGCACGTCTCCAGGTTTGAGAGTTCACGGGGCAGGCGGGAGGAGGAGGCCATGAGGCTCACCTCCCGCCTGGGTCTAGGAAGCTGTACATCCGCCTTTATGAGTATTCCGAGTGCCTGCTTTCTGAGTCATCACCGTCACGGACTGCAGGACCAGGGAGCAAGGTCTAGGGCGGCCTCATGGCCAGCCTGGCCACCTGGGGGAGGGGAAGGGAGTACCTTGAGCACATTCCCAGGGGGACCTTCTTTCCAGGAGCTATTTCTCACCACCTCTTAGACATTCTCAAGCCATGGCCTTTTCTGGGTAGAATCCTGGGTCGAGAAGGTTTTTGCAAGCACTTCCAGCTTCTCACATGCCTCCAAATGGACCTACATCTTAATCATTCAAGACAGACAGACATCTATCCATTTCACAGGTGGGAACCCTGAGGCACAAAGGTATTACTGTCTAGGAACTGCTGGTAAATGCAGAGCAGATCTAAAACCCCCCATCTCCATGCAATGGGATTGCTGTTGATTCCATTGAACTCGCCTCACCTCCCCCAGCCGCTTGGCTGTGCCAGCCTCCTCCACCAGAACTGCCAAAGGTGCCACAACAAGCCAGCAGATCTCCTTCTTGAGAAGCCAGGCCCATTGGCAGCCTCAGAGGATGGAGTCAGACCTGATCCCAAGCCATTGTCTTCTGTCTTTTGTCATAAGTCATTATGGCAGGAGGAAAAAAGGCCCGACAACAAAGGCACTCTCCTGCTGCTGGAGTTTCCTCTCCCAGCAGGGCTTCTCTGGAGGATGCAGTCATGGCCCTGAACCCCCTCTGATCTGTCCAGCGTCCAGCGTCTGTATGAAAGCCAGCTTTCTCGGCACCAGAAACACAGTGATGGTGCATGGCTGTGTCCAGAACCAGGAGCTGTGAAATGCTCCAAGTCCATAAATCATGGAAAACAAGGACATAACCTTGGTTCTTTCTGCACCATCAATACATTACCTAATTCAATCATAAAATGGAAGAGCGGTTCCATTTGTATAATTCCATATGAAAAATCAGCAGATCTTTGCATTTTAAATGCTGCCTGCATAGCCTCTCCACGGCGCTGAGCACAGCCTCCCTTTGATGGAACAAGTGTCAAATAGAAAGGATATAAACAAGCTCCCATGTCACTACCTTCCCGAGGACGCTTATTTAGGGGGTCTTTTAATGCCTGACTGTGATGGTTTATTTGCAAATGGTCTGCAAGCTGCTAACAATCTGTATTTCACAATTTGTTGGAGCCTGGCGGCAGCCGTAATCCCATCCAATGGCATCGACAGATCACCCAGCACAGTGTCTTGTTTCCCAGCTGCTGCTGGAGGAGCTCATTGCCAGGGCCCGAGACCAAGACCCCACCCCAGGCAAAGGAGAAGCAAGCTCCACAGAGAAGGCTCCTTGGCACCATGTTAGGGTGCACCGTGGGGGCCTCCCCTCTGCCTCCTTGGTGGGGTCAGGTGCCATCTGGTCATCCAGAGGCTGCGGGGCTCGACTCTGCAAGGTCATTGTAGCCCATTGTCAGGATTGGGGATGGCAGGAAGTGTCAGAAGACAGAGGGACCTGGGTGGCCATCAGATGCACCCCAAATTCGAAAGGACCCCTTCCTTTAGGGATCACCTCCTGTTTTCTGCGGGTAAATCCAAACTGCAGGCTTGAGGGCAGAGATATTTCTTTTCCTTGGAGGTTTTGCCCAGGTATCTAGCATGTGCCAGGCACGAGACAGCTGACGGTTGATAGTTGCTGACAAAATGATGTGGCCTCATCCTCACTTCCTCCTTGAAGCCAGTAGCATCTTCTCCACTAAGCAACTCCTTAGCAAATGA